>NC_143258.1:63430829-63757556 GCF_984573655.1 Nuphar pumila
AAACTTGATTTGAAAATCCCGACCAGTTATAGAAACTGGATTTGAAAATCCCGACCAGTTATAGAAACTAGATTTGAAAATCCCGACTAGTTATAAAACTGGATTTGAAAATCCCGACCAGTTATAGAAACTGGATTTGAAAATCCCGACCAGTTATAAAAACTGGATTTGAAAATCCCGACCAGTTATAGAAACTCGATTTCAAAATCCCGACCAGTTTTAGAAATTGGATTTGAAAATCCCGACCAGTTATAGAAACTGGATTTGAAAATCCCGACCAGTTATAACACTGAATTTGAAAATCCCGACCAGTTATAGAAACTGGCTTTCAAAATACCGACCAGTTATAGAAACTTGATTTGAAAATTCCGACCAGTTATAGAAACTGGATTTGAAAATCCCGACCAGTTATAAAAACTGGATTTGAAAATCCCGACCAGTTATATAAACTGGATTTCAAAATACAGACCAGTTATAAAAACTTGATTTGAAAATCCCGACCAGTTATAGAAACTAGATTTGAAAATCCCGACCAGTTATAGAAACTAGATTTGAAAATCCCGACTAGTTATAAAACTGGATTTGAAAATCCCGACCAGTTATAGAAACTGGATTTGAAAATCCCGACCAGCTATAAAAACTGGATTTGAAAATCCCGACCAGTTATAGAAACTCGATTTCAAAATATCGACCAGTTTTAGAAATTGGATTTGAAAATCCCGACCAGTTATAGAAACTGAATTTGAAAATCCCGACCAGTTATAACACTGAATTTGAAAATCCCGACCAGTTATAAAAACTGGATTTGAAAATCCCGACGAGTTATAGAAACTAAATTTGAAAATCCTGATCAGTTATAACACTCGATTTGAAAATCCAGACCAATTATAAAACTAGATTTGAAAATCCCGACCTGTTATAGAAACTGGATTTGAAAATCCCGACCAGTTATAAAACTGGATTTGAAAATTTCGACCAGTTATGACACTAGATTTGAAAATCCCGACCAGTTATAGAAACTAGATTTGAAAATCCCGACCAGTTATAGAAACTGGATTTGAAAATCCTGACCAGTTATAGAAATTGAATTTGAAAATCCCGACCATTTATAGAAACTGGATTTGAAAATTATGATCAGTTATAACACTAGATTTGAAAATTCCGACTAATTATAAAACTGGATTTGAAAATCCCGACCAGTTATAGAAACTGGATTTGAAAATCCCGACTAGTTATAAAACTGGATTTGAAAATCCCGACCAATTATAAAACTGGATTTAAAAATCCCGACCAGTTATAGAAACTGGATTTGAAAATCCCGACTAGTTATAAAACTGGATTTGAAAATCCCGACCAGTTATAAAAACTGGATTTGAAAATCCCGACCAGTTATAAAACTGGATTTGAAAATCCCGACCAGTTATAGAAACTGGATTTGAAAATTCTGATCAGTTATAACACTGGATTTGAAAATCCCGACCAATTATAAAACTAAATTTGAAAATCGGGATCTGTTATAGAAACTGGATTTGAAAATCCCGACCAGTTATAAATCTGGATTTGAAAATCCCAACCAGTTATAAAACTAGATTTTAAAATCCCGACCAGTTATAGAAACTGCATTTGAAAATCCTGACCAGTTATAAAACTAGATTTGAAAATACCGACCAGTTATAGAAATTGGATTTGAAAATCCCGACCAGTTATGACACTAGATTTGGAAATGACGACCAGTTATAGAAACTGGATTTGAAAATCCCGACCAGTTATAAAAATTGGATTTGAAAATCCCGACTAGTTATAGAAACTGGATTTGAAAATCCCGACCAGTTATAAAAACTGAATTTTGAAAATCCCGACTAGTTACAAAAACTGGATTTGAAAATCCCGACCAGTTATAGAAACTGGATTTGAAAATCCCGACCAGTTATAACACTGAATTTGAAAATCCCGACCAGTTATAAAAACTGGATTTGAAAATCCCGATGAGTTATAGAAACTAAATTTGAAAATCCTGATCAGTTATAACACTGGATTTGAAAATCCAGACCAATTATAAAACTAGATTTGAAAATCCCGACCTGTTATAGAAACTGGATTTGAAAATCCCGACCAGTTATAAAACTGGATTTGAAAATTCCGACCAGTTATGACACTAGATTTGAAAATCCCGACCAGTTATAGAAACTGGATTTGAAAATCCCGACCAGTTATAGAAACTGGATTTGAAAATCCTGACCAGTTATAGAAACTGAATTTGAAAATCCCGACCATTTATAGAAACTGGATTTGAAAATTATGATCAGTTATAACACTAGATTTGAAAATTCCGACCAATTATAAAACTGGATTTGAAAATCCCGACCAGTTATAGAAACTGGATTTGAAAATCCCGACTAGTTATAAAACTGGATTTGAAAATCCCGACCAGTTATAAAAACTGAATTTGAAAATCCCGACCAGTTATAAAACTGGATTTGAAAATCCCGACCAGTTATAGAAACTGGATTTGAAAATCCCGACTAGTTATAAAAACTATATTTGAAAATCCCAACCAGTTATAGAAACTGGATTTCAAAATCCCGACCAGTTATAGAAACTGGAGTTGAAAATCCCGACCAGTTATAACACTGAATTTGAAAATCCCGACCAGTTATAAAAACTGAATTTGAAAATCCCGACCAGTTATAGAAACTGGATTTGAAAATCCTGACCAGTTATAGAAACTGAATTTGAAAATCCCGACTAGTTATAAAAACTGGATTTGAAAATCCCGACCAGTTATAAAACTGGATTTGAAAATCCCGACGAGTTATAGAAACTGAATATGAAAATCCTGATCAGTTATAACACCGGATTTGAAAATCCCGACCAATTATAAAACTAGATTTAAAAATCCCGACCAGTTATAGAAAATGGATTTGAAAATCCCGACCAGTTATAAAACTGGATTTGAAAATCCCGACCAGTTATAGAAAATGGATTTGAAAATCCCGACCATTTATAAAACTGGATTTGAAAATCCCGACGATTTATAGAAACTGAATTTGAAAATCCTGATCAGTTATAACACTGGATTTGAAAATCCCGACCAATTATAAAAACTAGTTATAGAAACTGGATTTGAAGATTCCGACCAGTTATAGAAACTTGATTTGAAAATCCTGACCAGTTATAGAAACTTGATTTTAAAATCCCGACCAGTTATAAAAACTGGATTTGAAAATCCCGACCAGTTATAAAACTAGATTTGAAAATCCCGACCAGTTATAGAAACTGGATTTGAAAATCCTGATCAGTTATAACACTGGATTTGAAAATCCCGACCAATTATAAAACTAAATTTGAAAATCGGGATCTGTTATAGAAACTGGATTTGAAAATCCCGACCAGTTATAAATCTGGATTTGAAAATCCCAACCAGTTATAAAACTAGATTTAAAAATCCCGACCAGTTATAGAAACTGCATTTGAAAATCCTGACCAGTTATAAAACTGGATTTGAAAATCCCGACCAGTTATAGAAATTGGATTTGAAAATCCCGACCAGTTATGACACTAGATTTGGAAATGACGACCAGTTATAGAAACTGGATTTGAAAATCCCGACCAGTTATAAAAATTGGATTTAAAAATCCCGACTAGTTATAGAAACTGGATTTGAAAATCCCGACCAGTTGTAAAAACTGAATTTTGAAAATCCCGACTAGTTACAAAAACTGGATTTGAAAATCCCGACCAGTTATAAAAACTAGATTTGAAAATCCCGACCAGATATAGAAACTGGATTTCAAAATCCCGACCAGTTATAGAAACTGGAGTTGAAAATCCCGACTAGTTATAACACTGAATTTGAAAATCCCGACCAGTTATAAAAACTGGATTTGAAAATTCCGACCAGTTATAGAAACTGGATTTGAAAATCCTGACCAGTTATAGAAACTGAATTTGAAAATCCCGACCAGTTATTAAAACTGGATTTGAAAATCCCGACCAGTTATAAAACTGGATTTGAAAATCCCGACGAGTTATAAAAACTGAATTTGAAACTCCTGATCAGTTATAACACTGGATTTGAAAATCCCGACCAATTATAAAACTAGATTTGAAAATCCCGACCAGTTATAGAAAATGGATTTGAAAATCCTGACCAGTTATAAAACTGGATTTGAAAATCCCGACCAGTTTTAAAAACTAGAGTTGAAAATCCCGACCAGTTATACAAACTGGATTTGAAAATCACGACCAGTTATAGAAACTGGATTTGAAAATCTCGACCAGTTATAGAAACTGGATTTGAAAATCCCAACCAGATATAAGATCTGGATTTGAAAATCCCGACCAGTTATAAAATCTGGAATTGAAAATCCCGACCAGTTATAGAAACTGGATTTCAACATCCCGACCAATTATAGAAACTGGATTTGAAAATCCCGACCAGTTATAGAAACTGGATTTGAAAATCCCGACCAGTTATAAGACTGAATTTGAAAATCCCGACCGGTTATAAAAACTGGATTTGAAAATCCCGACCAGTTATAGAAACTTGATTTGAAAATCCTGACCAGTTATAGAAACTGGATTTGAAAATCCCGACCTGGTATAAAAACTGGATTTGAAAATCTCGACCAGTTATAAAATTGGATTTAAAAATCCCGACCAGTTATAGAAACTGGATTTGAAAATCCTGATCAGTTATAACACTGGATTTGAAAATCCCGACCATTTATAAAACTAGATTTAAAAATCGGGACCTGTTATAGAAACTGGATTTGAAAATCCCGACCAGTTATAAATCTGGATTTGAAAATCCCAACCAGTTATAAAACAAGATTTAAAAATCCCGACCAGTTATAGAAACTGCATTTGAAAATCCTGACCAGTTATAAAACTGGATTTGAAAATCCCGACCAGTTATAGAAATTGGATTTAAAAATCCCTACCAGTTATGACACTAGATTTTGAAATCACGACCAGTTATAGAAACTGGATTTGAAAAACCCGACCAGTTGTAAAAACTGAATTTTGAAAATCCCGACCAGTTACAAAAACTGGATTTGAAAATCCCGACCAGTTATAAAAACTAGATTTGAAAATCCCGACCAGTTATAGAAACTGGATTTCAAAATCCCGATCAGTTATAGAAACTGATTTAAAAATCCCGACCAGTTATAGAAACTGGATTTGAAAATCCCGACCAGTTATAACACTGAATTTGAAAATCCCGACCAGTTATAAAAACTGCATTTGAAAATCCCGACCAGTTATACAAACTGGATTTGAAAATCCTGACCAGTTATAGAAACTGAATTTGAAAATCCCGACCATTTATAGAAACTGGATTTTAAAATTATGATCAGTTATAACACTAGATTTGAAAATTCCGACCAATTATAAAACTGGATTTGAAAATCCCGACCAGTTATAGAAACTGGATTTGAAAATCCCGACTAGTTATAAAACTGGATTTGAAAATCCCGACCAATTATAAAACTGGATTTAAAAATCCCGACCAGTTATAGAAACTGGATTTGAAAATCCCGACCAGTTATAAAACTGGATTTGAAAATCCCGACCAGTTATAGAAACTGGATTTGAAAATCCTGACCAGTTATAAAACTGGATTTGAAAATCCCGACCAGTTATAGAAACTGGATTTAAAAATTCTGACTAGTTATAACACTAGATTTAAAAATTCCGACCAGTTATACATACTGGATTTGAAAATCCCGACCAGTTATAACACTGAATTTGAAAATCCCGACCAGTTATAAAAACTGGATTTGAAAATCACGACCAGTTATAGAAACTGGATTTGAAAATCCCGACCAGTTATAGAAACTGGATTTAAAAATTCCGACCAGTTATGACACTAGATTTGAAAATTCCGACCAGTTATAGATACTGGATTTGAAAATCCCGACGAGTTATAAAAACTGGAGTTGCAAATCCCGACCAGTTATAGAAACTGGATTTGAAAATCTCGACCAGTTATAGAAACTGTATTTGAAAATCCCGACCAGTTATAGAAACTGGATTTCAAAATCCCGACCAGTTATAGAAACTGGATTTGAAAATCCCTATCAGTTATAGAAACTGGATTTGAAAATCCCGACCAGTTATAAAATCTGGAATTGAAAATCCCGACCAGTTATAGAAACTAGATTTCAAAATCCCGACCAGTTATAGAAACTAGATTTGAAAATCCCGACCGGTTATAAAAACTGGATTTGAAAATCCCGACCAGTTATAGAAACTTGATTTGAAAATCCTGACCAGTTATAGAAACTGGATTTGAAAATCCCGACCAGTTATAAAAACTGGATTTGAAAATCCCGACCAGTTATAAAACTGGATTTGAAAATCCCGACCAGTTATAGAAACTGGATTTGAAAATCCTGATCAGTTATAACACTGGATTTGAAAATCCCGACCAGTTATAGAAACTGGATTTCAAAATCCCGACCAGTTATAGAAACTGGATTTGAAAATCCCGACCAGTTATAACACTGAATTTGAAAATCCCGACCAGTTATAAAAACTGGATTTGAAAATCCCGACTAGTTATAAAAACTGGATTTGAAAATCCTGACCAGTTATAGAAACTGAATTTGAAAATCCAGACCAGTTATAAAAACTGGATTTGAAAATCCTGACCAGTTATAGAAACTGAATTTGAAAATCCCGACTAAACTGGATTTGAAAATCCCGACCAGTTATAAAACTGGATTTGAAAATCGCGAGGAGTTATAGAAACTCAATTTGAAAATCCTTATCAGTTATAACACTGGATTTGAAAATCCCGACTAATTATAAAACTAGATTTGAAAATCCCGACCTGTTATAGAAAATGGATTTAAAAATCCCGACCAGTTATAAAACTGGATTTGAAAATCCCGACCAGTTATAGAAACTAGATTTGAAAATCCCGACTAGTTATAAAAACTGGATTTGAAAATCCCAACCAGTTATAGAAACTGGATTTCAAAATCCCGACCAGTTATAGAAACTGGAGTTGAAAATCCCGACCAGTTATAACACTGAATTTGAAAATCCCGACCAGTTATAAAAACTGAATTTGAAAATCCCGACCAGTTATAGAAACTGGATTTGAAAATCCTGACCAGTTATAGAAACTGAATTTGAAAATCCCGACTAGTTATAAAAACTGGATTTGAAAATCCCGACCAGTTATAAAACTGGATTTGAAAATCCCGACGAGTTATAGAAACTGAATATGAAAATCCTGATCAGTTATAACACCGGATTTGAAAATCCAGACCAATTATAAAACTAGATTTGAAAATCCCGACCAGTTATAGAAAATGGATTTGAAAATCCCGACCAGTTATAAAACTGGATTTGAAAATCCCGACCAGTTATAGAAAATGGATTTGAAAATCCCGACCATTTATAAAACTGGATTTGAAAATCCCGACGAGTTATAGAAACTGAATTTGAAAATCCTGATCAGTTATAACACTGGATTTGAAAATCCCGACCAATTATAAAAACTAGTTATAGAAACTGGATTTGAAGATCCCGACCAGTTATAGAAACTTGATTTGAAAATCCTGACAAGTTATAGAAACTGGATTTGAAAATCCCGACCAGTTATAAAAACTGAATTTGAAAATCCCGACCAGTTATAAAATTGGATTTGAAAATCCCGACCAGTTATAGAAACTGGATTTGAAAATCCTGATCAGTTATAACACTGGATTTGAAAATCCCGACCAATTATAAAACTAAATTTGAAAATCGGGATCTGTTATAGAAACTGGATTTGAAAATCTCGACCAGTTATAAATCTGGATTTGAAAATCCCAACCAGTTATAAAACTAGATTTAAAAATCCCGACCAGTTATAGAAACTGCATTTGAAAATCCTGACCAGTTATAAAACTGGATTTGAAAATCCCGACCAGTTATAGAAATTGGATTTGAAAATCCCGACCAGTTATGACACTAGATTTGGAAATGACGACCAGTTATAGAAACTGGATTTGAAAATCCCGACCAGTTATAAAAATTGGATTTGAAAATCCCGACTAGTTATAGAAACTGGATTTGAAAATCCGGACCAATTATAAAAACTGAATTTTGAAAATCCCGACTAGTTACAAAAACTGGATTTGAAAATCCCGACCAGTTATAAAAACTAGATTTGAAAATCCCGACCAGATATAGAAACTGGATTTGAAAATCCCGACCAGTTATAGAAACTGGATTTGAAAATCCCGACCAGTTATAGAAACTAGATTTGAAAATCCCGACCAGTTATAAAACTGGATTTGAAAATCCCGACCAGTTATAGAAACTGGATTTGAAAATCCCGACCAGTTATAAAAACTGGATTTAAAAATCCCGACCAGTTATAGAAACTGGCTTTCAAAATACCGACCAGTTATAGAAACTTGATTTGAAAATCTCGACCAGTTATAGAAACTGGATTTGAAAATCCCGACCAGTTATAAAAACTGGATTTGAAAATCCCGACCAGTTATATAAACTGGATTTCAAAATACAGACCAGTTATAGAAACTTGATTTGAAAATCCCGACCAGTTATAGAAACTGGATTTGAAAATCCCGACCAGTTATAGAAACTCGATTTGAAAATCCCGACTAGTTATAAAACTGGATTTGAAAATCCCGACCAGTTATAGAAACTGGATTTGAAAATCCCGACCAGTTATAAAAACTGGATTTGAAAATCCCGACCAGTTATAGAAACTCGATTTCAAAATACCGACCAGTTTTAGAAATTGGATTTGAAAATCCCGACCAGTTATAGAAACTGGATTTGAAAATCCCGACCAGTTATAACACTGAATTTGAAAATCCCGACCAGTTATAAAAACTGGATTTGAAAATCCCGACGAGTTATAGAAACTAAATTTGAAAATCCTGATCAGTTATAGAAACTGGCTTTCAAAATACCGACCAGTTATAGAAACTTGATTTGAAAATCCCGACCAGTTATAGAAACTGGATTTGAAAATCCCGACCAGTTATAAAAACTGGATTTGAAAATCCCGACCAGTTATATAAACTGGATTTCAAAATACAGACTAGTTATAGAAACTTGATTTGAAAATCCCGACCAGTTATAGAAACTGGATTTGAAAATCCCGACCAGTTATAGAAACTAGATTTGAAAATCCCGACTAGTTATAAAACTGGATTTGAAAATCCCGACCAGTTATAGAAACTGGATTTGAAAATCCCGACCAGTTATAAAAACTGGATTTGAAAATCCCGACCAGTTATAGAAACTCGATTTCAAAATACCGACCAGTTTTAGAAATTGGATTTGAAAATCCCGACCAGTTATAGAAACTGGATTTGAAAATCCCGACCAGTTATAACACTGAATTTGAAAATCCCGACCAGTTATAAAAACTGGATTTGAAAATCCCGACGAGTTATAGAAACTAAATTTGAAAATCCTGATCAGTTATAACACTGGATTTGAAAATCCAGACCAATTATAAAACTAGATTTGAAAATCCCGACCTGTTATAGAAACTGGATTTGAAAATCCCGACCAGTTATAAAACTGGATTTGAAAATTTCGACCAGTTATGACACTAGATTTGAAAATCCCGACCAGTTATAGAAACTGGATTTGAAAATCCCGACCAGTTATAGAAACTGGATTTGAAAATCCTGACCAGTTATAGAAATTGAATTTGAAAATCCCGACCATTTATAGAAACTGGATTTGAAAATTATGATCAGTTATAACACTAGATTTGAAAATTCCGACTAATTATAAAACTGGATTTGAAAATCCCGACCAGTTATAGAAACTGGATTTGAAAATCCCGACTAGTTATAAAACTGGATTTGAAAATCCGGACCAATTATAAAACTGGATTTAAAAATCCCGACCAGTTATAGAAACTGGATTTGAAAATCCCGACCAGTTATAAAACTGGATTTGAAAATCCCGACCAGTTATAAAAACTGGATTTGAAAATCCCGACCAGTTATAAAACTGGATTTGAAAATCCCGACCAGTTATAGAAACTGGATTTGAAAATCCTGATCAGTTATAACACTGGATTTGAAAATCCCGACCAATTATAAAACTAAATTTGAAAATCGGGATCTGTTATAGAAACTGGATTTGAAAATCCCGACCAGTTATAAATCTGGATTTGAAAATCCCAACCAGTTATAAAACTAGATTTTAAAATCCCGACCAGTTATAGAAACTGCATTTGAAAATCCTGACCAGTTATAAAACTAGATTTGAAAATACCGACCAGTTATAGAAATTGGATTTGAAAATCCCGACCAGTTATGACACTAGATTTGGAAATGACGACCAGTTATAGAAACTGGATTTGAAAATCCCGACCAGTTATAAAAATTGGATTTGAAAATCCCGACTAGTTATAGAAACTGGATTTGAAAATCCCGACCAGTTATAAAAACTGAATTTTGAAAATCCCGACTAGTTACAAAAACTGGATTTGAAAATCCCGACCAGTTATAGAAACTGGATTTGAAAATCCTGACCAGTTATAACACTGAATTTGAAAATCCCGACCAGTTATAAAAACTGGATTTGAAAATCCCGACGAGTTATAGAAACTAAATTTGAAAATCCTGATCAGTTATAACACTGGATTTGAAAATCCAGACCAATTATAAAACTAGATTTGAAAATCCCGACCTGTTATAGAAACTGGATTTGAAAATCCCGACCAGTTATAAAACTGGATTTGAAAATTCCGACCAGTTATGACACTAGATTTGAAAATCCCGACCAGTTATAGAAACTGGATTTGAAAATCCTGACCAGTTATAGAAACTGAATTTGAAAATCCCGACCATTTATAGAAACTGGATTTGAAAATTATGATCAGTTATAACACTAGATTTGAAAATTCCGACCAATTATAAAACTGGATTTGAAAATCCCGACCAGTTATAGAAACTGGATTTGAAAATCCCGACTAGTTATAAAACTGGATTTGAAAATCCCGACCAGTTATAAAAACTGGATTTGAAAATCCCGACCAGTTATAAAACTGGATTTGAAAATCCCGACCAGTTATAGAAACTGGATTTGAAAATCCCGACTAGTTATAAAAACTATATTTGAAAATCCCAACCAGTTATAGAAACTGGATTTCAAAATCCCGACCAGTTATAGAAACTGGAGTTGAAAATCCCGACCAGTTATAACACTGAATTTGAAAATCCCGACCAGTTATAAAAACTGAATTTGAAAATCCCGACCAGTTATAGAAACTGGATTTGAAAATCCTGACCAGTTATAGAAACTGAATTTGAAAATCCCGACTAGTTATAAAAACTGGATTTTAAAATCCCGACCAGTTATAAAACTGGATTTGAAAATCCCGACGAGTTATAGAAACTGAATATGAAAATCCTGATCAGTTATAACACCGGATTTGAAAATCCCGACCAATTATAAAACTAGATTTAAAAATCCCGACCAGTTATAGAAAATGGATTTTAAAATCCCGACCAGTTATAAAACTGGATTTGAAAATCCCGACCAGTTATAGAAAATGGATTTGAAAATCCCGACCATTTATAAAACTGGATTTGAAAATCCCGACGATTTATAGAAACTGAATTTGAAAATCCTGATCAGTTATAACACTGGATTTGAAAATCCCGACCAATTATAAAAACTAGTTATAGAAACTGGATTTGAAGATTCCGACCAGTTATAGAAACTTGATTTGAAAATCCTGACCAGTTATAGAAACTTGATTTTAAAATCCCGACCAGTTATAAAAACTGGATTTGAAAATCCCGACCAGTTATAAAACTAGATTTGAAAATCCCGACCAGTTATAGAAACTGGATTTGAAAATCCTGATCAGTTATAACACTGGATTTGAAAATCCCGACCAATTATAAAACTAAATTTGAAAATCGGGATCTGTTATAGAAACTGGATTTGAAAATCCCGACCAGTTATAAATCTGGATTTGAAAATCCCAACCAGTTATAAAACTAGATTTAAAAATCCTGACCAGTTATAGAAACTGCATTTGAAAATCCTGACCAGTTATAAAACTGGATTTGAAAATCCCGACCAGTTATAGAAATTGGATTTGAAAATCCCGACCAGTTATGACACTAGATTTGGAAATGACGACCAGTTATAGAAACTGGATTTGAAAATCCCGACCAGTTATAAAAATTGGATTTGAAAATCCCGACTAGTTATAGAAACTGGATTTGAAAATCCCGACCAGTTGTAAAAACTGAATTTTGAAAATCCCGACTAGTTACAAAAACTGGATTTGAAAATCCCGACTAGTTATAAAAACTAGATTTGAAAATCCCGACCAGATATAGAAACTGGATTTCAAAATCCCAACCAGTTATAGAAACTGGAGTTGAAAATCCCGACTAGTTATAACACTGAATTTGAAAATCCCGACCAGTTATAAAAACTGGATTTGAAAATTCCGACCAGTTATTAAAACTGGATTTGAAAATCCCGACCAGTTATAAAACTGGATTTGAAAATCCCGACGAGTTATAGAAACTGAATTTGAAAATCCTGATCAGTTATAACACTGGATTTGAAAATCCCGACCAGTTATAGAAACTGCATTTGAAAATCCTGACCAGTTATAAAACTGGATTTGAAAATCCCGACCAGTTATAGAAATTGGATTTGAAAATCCCGACCAGTTATGACACTAGATTTGGAAATGACGACCAGTTATAGAAACTGGATTTGAAAATCCCGACCAGTTATAAAAATTGGATTTGAAAATCCCGACTAGTTATAGAAACTGGATTTGAAAATCCCGACCAGTTGTAAAAACTGAATTTTGAAAATCCCGACTAGTTACAAAAACTGGATTTGAAAATCCCGACCAGTTATAAAAACTAGATTTGAAAATCCCGACCAGATATAGAAACTGGATTTCAAAATCCCGACCAGTTATAGAAACTGGAGTTGAAAATCCCGACTAGTTATAACACTGAATTTGAAAATCCCGACCAGTTATAAAAACTGGATTTGAAAATTCCGACCAGTTATTAAAACTGGATTTGAAAATCCCGACCAGTTATAAAACTGGATTTGAAAATCCCGACGAGTTATAGAAACTGAATTTGAAAATCCTGATCAGTTATAACACTGGATTTGAAAATCCCGACCAATTATAAAACTAGATTTGAAAATCCCGACCAGTTATAGAAAATGGATTTGAAAATCCTGACCAGTTATAAAACTGGAATTGAAAATCCCGACCAGTTATAAAAACTAGAGTTGAAAATCCCGACCAGTTATAGAAACTGGATTTGAAAATCACGACCAGTTATAGAAACTGGATTTGAAAATCTCGACCAGTTATAGAAACTGGATTTGAAAATCCCAACCAGATATAAGATCTGGATTTGAAAATCCCGACCAGTTATAAAATCTGGAATTGAAAATCCCGACCAGTTATAGAAACTGGATTTCAACATCCCGACCAATTATAGAAACTGGATTTGAAAATCCCGACCAGTTATAGAAACTGGATTTGAAAATCCCGACCAGTTATAACACTGAATTTGAAAATCCCGACCGGTTATAAAAACTGGATTTGAAAATCCCGACCAGTTATAGAAACTTGATTTGAAAATCCTGACCAGTTATAGAAACTGGATTTGAAAATCCCGACCTGGTATAAAAACTGGATTTGAAAATCTCGACCAGTTATAAAATTGGATTTAAAAATCCCGACCAGTTATAGAAACTGGATTTGAAAATCCTGATCAGTTATAACACTGGATTTGAAAATCCCGACCAATTATAAAACTAGATTTAAAAATCGGGACCTGTTATAGAAACTGGATTTGAAAATCCCGACCAGTTATAAATCTGGATTTGAAAATCCCAACCAGTTATAAAACAAGATTTAAAAATCCCGACCAGTTATAGAAACTGCATTTGAAAATCCTGACCAGTTATAAAACTGGATTTGAAAATCCCGACCAGTTATAGAAATTGGATTTAAAAATCCCTACCAGTTATGACACTAGATTTTGAAATCACGACCAGTTATAGAAACTGGATTTGAAAATCCCGACCAGTTGTAAAAACTGAATTTTGAAAATCCTGACCAGTTACAAAAACTGGATTTGAAAATCCCGACCAGTTATAAAAACTAGATTTGAAAATCCCGACCAGTTATAGAAACTGGATTTCAAAATCCCGATCAGTTATAGAAACTGATTTAAAAATCCCGACCAGTTATAGAAACTGGATTTGAAAATCCCGACCAGTTATAACACTGAATTTGAAAATCCCGACCAGTTATAAAAACTGCATTTGAAAATCCCGACCAGTTATACAAACTGGATTTGAAAATCCTGACCAGTTATAGAAACTGAATTTGAAAATCCCGACCATTTATAGAAACTGGATTTTAAAATTATGATCAGTTATAACACTAGATTTGAAAATTCCGACCAATTATAAAACTGGATTTGAAAATCCCGACCAGTTATAGAAACTGGATTTGAAAATCCCGACTAGTTATAAAACTGGATTTGAAAATCCCGACCAATTATAAAACTGGATTTAAAAATCCCGACCAGTTATAGAAACTGGATTTGAAAATCCCGACCAGTTATAAAACTGGATTTGAAAATCCCGACCAGTTATAGAAACTGGATTTGAAAATCCTGACCAGTTATAAAACTGGATTTGAAAATCCCGACCAGTTATAGAAACTGGATTTAAAAATTCTGACTAGTTATAACACTAGATTTAAAAATTCCGACCAGTTAAACATACTGGATTTGAAAATCCCGACCAGTTATAACACTGAATTTGAAAATCCCGACCAGTTATAAAAACTGGATTTGAAAATCACGACCAGTTATAGAAACTGGATTTGAAAATCCCGACCAGTTATAGAAACTGGATTTAAAAATTCCGACCAGTTATGACACTAGATTTGAAAATTCCGACCAGTTATAGATACTGGATTTGAAAATCCCGACGAGTTATAAAAACTGGAGTTGCAAATCCCGACCAGTTATAGAAACTGGATTTGAAAATCTCGACCAGTTATAGAAACTGTATTTGAAAATCCCGACCAGTTATAGAAACTGGATTTCAAAATCCCGACCAGTTATAGAAACTGGATTTGAAAATCTCTATCAGTTATAGAAACTGGATTTGAAAATCCCGACCGGTTATAAAATCTGGAATTGAAAATCCCGACCAGTTATAGAAACTAGATTTCAAAATCCCGACCAGTTATAGAAACTAGATTTGAAAATCCCGACCGGTTATAAAAACTGGATTTGAAAATCCCGACCAGTTATAGAAACTTGATTTGAAAATCCTGACCAGTTATAGAAACTGGATTTGAAAATCCCGACCAGTTATAAAAACTGGATTTGAAAATCCCGACCAGTTATAGAAACTGGATTTGAAAATCCTGATCAGTTATAACACTGGATTTGAAAATCCCGACCAGTTATAGAAACTGGATTTCAAAATCCCGACCAGTTATAGAAACTGGATTTGAAAATCCCGACCAGTTATAACACTGAATTTGAAAATCCCGACCGGTTATAAAAACTGGATTTGAAAATGCCGACCAGTTATAAAACTGGATTTGAAAATCCCGATCAGTTATAGAAACTGGATTTGAAAATCCTGATCAGTTATAACACTTGATTTGAAAATCCCGACCAATTGTAAAACTAGATTTGAAAATCCCGACCAGTTATAGAAAATGGATTTGAAAATCCCGACTAGTTATAAAACTGGATTTGAAAATCCCGACCAGTTATAGAAACTGGATTTGAAAATCCCGACCAGTTATAACACTGAATTTGAAAATCCCGACCAGTTATAAAAACTGGATTTGAAAATCCCGACTAGTTATAAAAACTGGATTTGAAAATCCTGACCAGTTATAGAAACTGAATTTGAAAATCCAGACCAGTTATAAAAACTGGATTTGAAAATCCTGACCAGTTATAGAAACTGAATTTGAAAATCCCGACCACACTGGATTTGAAAATCCCGACCAGTTATAAAACTGGATTTGAAAATCGCGAGGAGTTATAGAAACTGAATTTGAAAATCCTTATCAGTTATAACACTGGATTTGAAAATCCCGACTAATTATAAAACTACATTTGAAAATCCCGACCTGTTATAGAAAATGGATTTAAAAATCCCGACCAGTTATAAAACTGGATTTGAAAATCCCGACCAGTTATAGAAACTAGATTTGAAAATCCCGACTAGTTATAAAAACTGGATTTGAAAATCCCAACCAGTTATAGAAACTGAATTTCAAAATCCCGACCAGTTATAGAAACTGGAGTTGAAAATCCCGACCAGTTATAACACTGAATTTGAAAATCCCGACCAGTTATAAAAACTGAATTTGAAAATATCGACCAGTTATAGAAACTGGATTTGAAAATCCTGACCAGTTATAGAAACTGAATTTGAAAATCCCGACTAGTTATAAAAACTGGATTTGAAAATCCCGACCAGTTATAAAACTGGATTTGAAAATCCCGACGAGTTATAGAAACTGAATATGAAAATCCTGATCAGTTATAACACCGGATTTGAAAATCCAGACCAATTATAAAACTAGATTAGAAAATCCCGACCAGTTATAGAAAATGGATTTGAAAATCCCGACCAGTTATAAAACTGGATTTGAAAATCCCGACCAGTTATAGAAAATGGATTTGAAAATCCCGACCATTTATAAAACTGGATTTGAAAATCCCGACGAGTTATAGAAACTGAATTTGAAAATCCTGATCAGTTATAACACTGGATTTGAAAATCCCGACCAATTATAAAAACTAGTTATAGAAACTGGATTTGAAGATCCCGACCAGTTATAGAAACTTGATTTGAAAATCCTGACCAGTTATAGAAACTGGATTTGAAAATCCCGACCAGTTATAAAAACTGGATTTGAAAATCCCGACCAGTTATAAAACTGGATTTGAAAATCCCGACCAGTTATAGAAACTGGATTTGAAAATCCTGATCAGTTATAACACTGGATTTGAAAATCCCGACCAATTATAAAACTAAATTTGAAAATCGGGATCTGTTATAGAAACTGGATTTGAAAATCCCGACCAGTTATAAATCTGGATTTGAAAATCCCAACCAGTTATAAAACTAGATTTAAAAATCCCGACCAGTTATAGAAACTGCATTTGAAAATCCTGACCAGTTATAAAACTGGATTTGAAAATCCCGACCAGTTATAGAAATTGGATTTGAAAATCCCGACCAGTTATGACACTAGATTTGGAAATGACGACCAGTTATAGAAACTGGATTTGAAAATCCCGACCAGTTATAAAAATTGGATTTGAAAATCCCGACTAGTTATAGAAACTGGATTTGAAAATCCGGACCAGTTATAAAAACTGAATTTTGAAAATCCCGACTAGTTACAAAAACTGGATTTGAAAATCACGACCAGTTATAAAAACTAGATTTGAAAATCCCGACCAGATATAGAAACTGGATTTGAAAATCCCGACCAGTTATAGAAACTGGATTTGAAAATCCCGACCAGTTATAGAAACTAGATTTGAAAATCCCGACCAGTTATCAAACTGGATTTGAAAATCCCGACCAGTTATAGAAACTGGATTTGAAAATCCCGACCAGTTATAAAAACTGGATTTAAAAATCCCGACCAGTTATAGAAACTGGCTTTCAAAATACCGACCAGTTATAGAAACTTGATTTGAAAATCCCGACCAGTTATAGAAACTGGATTTGAAAATCCCGACCAGTTATAAAAACTGGATTTGAAAATCCCGACCAGTTATATAAACTGGATTTCAAAATACAGACCAGTTACAGAAACTTGATTTGAAAATCCCGACCAGTTATAGAAACTGGATTTGAAAATCCCGACCAGTTATAGAAACTAGATTTGAAAATCCCGACTAGTTATAAAACTGGATTTGAAAATCCCGACCAGTTATAGAAACTGGATTTGAAAATCCCGACCAGTTATAAAAACTGGATTTGAAAATCCCGACCAGTTATAGAAACTCGATTTCAAAATACCGACCAGTTTTAGAAATTGGATTTGAAAATCCCGACCAGTTATAGAAACTGGATTTGAAAATCCCGACCAGTTATAACACTGAATTTGAAAATCCCGACCAGTTATAAAAACTGGATTTGAAAATCCCGACGAGTTATAGAAACTAAATTTGAAAATCCTGATCAGTTATAGAAACTGGCTTTCAAAATACCGACCAGTTATAGAAACTTGATTTGAAAATCCCGACCAGTTATAGAAACTGGATTTGAAAATCCCGACCAGTTATAAAAACTGGATTTGAAAATCCCGACAAGTTATATAAACTGGATTTCAAAATACAGACCAGTTATAGAAACTTGATTTGAAAATCCCGACCAGTTATAGAAACTGGATTTGAAAATCCCGACCAGTTATAGAAACTAGATTTGAAAATCCCGACTAGTTATAAAACTGGATTTGAAAATCCCGACCAGTTATAGAAACTGGATTTGAAAATCCCGACCAGTTATAAAAACTGGATTTGAAAATCCCGACCAGTTATAGAAACTCAATTTCAAAATACCGACCAGTTTTAGAAATTGGATTTGAAAATCCCGACCAGTTATAGAAACTGGATTTGAAAATCCCGACCAGTTATAACACTGAATTTGAAAATCCCGACCAGTTATAAAAACTGGATTTGAAAATCCCGACGAGTTATAGAAACTAAATTTGAAAATCCTGATCAGTTATAGAAACTGGCTTTCAAAATACCGACCAGTTATAGAAACTTGATTTGAAAATCCCGACCAGTTATAGAAACTGGATTTGAAAATCCCGACCAGTTATAAAAACTGGATTTGAAAATCCCGACCAGTTATATAAACTGGATTTCAAAATACAGACCAGTTATAGAAACTTGATTTGAAAATCCCGACCAGTTATAGAAACTGGATTTGAAAATCCCGACCAGTTATAGAAACTAGATTTGAAAATCCCGACTAGTTATAAAACTGGATTTGAAAATCCCGACCAGTTATAGAAACTGGATTTGAAAATCCCGACCAGTTATAAAAACTGGATTTGAAAATCCCGACCAGTTATAGAAACTCGATTTCAAAATACCGACCAGTTTTAGAAATTGGATTTGAAAATCCCGACCAGTTATAGAAACTGGATTTGAAAATCCCGACCAGTTATAACACTGAATTTGAAAATCCCGACCAGTTATAAAAACTGGATTTGAAAATCCCGACGAGTTATAGAAACTAAATTTGAAAATCCTGATCAGTTATAACACTGGATTTGAAAATCCAGACCAATTATAAAACTAGATTTGAAAATCCCGACCTGTTATAGAAACTGGATTTGAAAATCCCGACCAGTTATAAAACTGGATTTTGAAAATTTCGACCAGTTATGACACTAGATTTGAAAATCCCGACCAGTTATAGAAACTGGATTTGAAAATCCCGACCAGTTATAGAAACTGGATTTGAAAATCCTGACCAGTTATAGAAATTGAATTTGAAAATCCCGACCATTTATAGAAACTGGATTTGAAAATTATGATCAGTTATAACACTAGATTTGAAAATTCCGACTAATTATAAAACTGGATTTGAAAATCCCGACCAGTTATAGAAACTGGATTTGAAAATCCCGACTAGTAATAAAACTGGATTTGAAAATCCCGACCAATTATAAAACTGGATTTAAAAATCCCGACCAGTTATAGAAACTGGATTTGAAAATCCCGACCAGTTATAAAACTGGATTTGAAAATCCCGACCAGTTATAAAAACTGGATTTGAAAATCCCGACCAGTTATAAAACTGGATTTGAAAATCCCGACCAGTTATAGAAACTGGATTTGAAAATCCTGATCAGTTATAACACTGGATTTGAAAATCCCGACCAATTATAAAACTAAATTTGAAAATCGGGATCTGTTATAGAAACTGGATTTGAAAATCCCGACCAGTTATAAATCTGGATTTGAAAATCCCAACCAGTTATAAAACTAGATTTTAAAATCCCGACCAGTTATAGAAACTGCATTTGAAAATCCTGACCAGTTATAAAACTAGATTTGAAAATACCGACCAGTTATAGAAATTGGATTTGAAAATCCCGACCAGTTATGACACTAGATTTGGAAATGACGACCAGTTATAGAAACTGGATTTGAAAATCCCGACCAGTTATAAAAATTGGATTTGAAAATCCCGACTAGTTATAGAAACTGGATTTGAAAATCCCGACCAGTTATAAAAACTGAATTTTGAAAATCCCGACTAGTTACAAAAACTGGATTTGAAAATCCCGACCAGTTATAGAAACTGGATTTGAAAATCCCGACCAGTTATAACACTGAATTTTAAAATCCCGACCAGTTATAAAAACTGGATTTGAAAATCCCGACGAGTTATAGAAACTAAATTTGAAAATCCTGATCAGTTATAACACTGGATTTGAAAATCCAGACCAATTATAAAACTAGATTTGAAAATCCCGACCTGTTATAGAAACTGGATTTGAAAATCCCGACCAGTTATAAAACTGGATTTGAAAATTCCGACCAGTTATGACACTAGATTTGAAAATCCCGACCAGTTATAGAAACTGGATTTGAAAATCCCGACCAGTTATAGAAACTGGATTTGAAAATCCTGACCAGTTATAGAAACTGAATTTGAAAATCCCGACCATTTATAGAAACTGGATTTGAAAATTATGATCAGTTATAACACTAGATTTGAAAATTCCGACCAATTATAAAACTGGATTTGAAAATCCCGACCAGTTATAGAAACTGGATTTGAAAATCCCGACTAGTTATAAAACTGGATTTGAAAATCCCGACCAGTTATAAAAACTGGATTTGAAAATCCCGACCAGTTATAAAACTGGATTTGAAAATCCCGACCAGTTATAGAAACTGGATTTGAAAATCCCGACTAGTTATAAAAACTATATTTGAAAATCCCAACCAGTTATAGAAACTGGATTTCAAAATCCCGACCAGTTATAGAAACTGGAGTTGAAAATCCCGACCAGTTATAACACTGAATTTGAAAATCCCGACCAGTTATAAAAACTGAATTTGAAAATCCCGACCAGTTATAGAAACTGGATTTGAAAATCCTGACCAGTTATAGAAACTGAATTTGAAAATTCCGACTAGTTATAAAAACTGGATTTGAAAATCCCGACCAGTTATAAAACTGGATTTGAAAATCCCGACGAGTTATAGAAACTGAATATGAAAATCCTGATCAGTTATAACACCGGATTTGAAAATCCCGACCAATTATAAAACTAGATTTAAAAATCCCGACCAGTTATAGAAAATGGATTTGAAAATCCCGACCAGTTATAAAACTGGATTTGAAAATCCCGACCAGTTATAGAAAATGGATTTGAAAATCCCGACCATTTATAAAACTGGATTTGAAAATCCCGACGATTTATAGAAACTGAATTTGAAAATCCTGATCAGTTATAACACTGGATTTGAAAATCCCGACCAATTATAAAAACTAGTTATAGAAACTGGATTTGAAGATTCCGACCAGTTATAGAAACTTGATTTGAAAATCCTGACCAGTTATAGAAACTTGATTTTAAAATCCCGACCAGTTATAAAAACTGGATTTGAAAATCCCGACCAGTAATAAAACTAGATTTGAAAATCCCGACCAGTTATAGAAACTGGATTTGAAAATCCTGATCAGTTATAACACTGGATTTGAAAATCCCGACCAATTATAAAACTAAATTTGAAAATCGGGATCTGTTATAGAAACTGGATTTGAAAATCCCGACCAGTTATAAATCTGGATTTGAAAATCCCAACCAGTTATAAAACTAGATTTAAAAATCCTGACCAGTTATAGAAACTGCATTTGAAAATCCTGACCAGTTATAAAACTGGATTTGAAAATCCCGACCAGTTATAGAAATTGGATTTGAAAATCCCGACCAGTTATGACACTAGATTTGGAAATGACGACCAGTTATAGAAACTGGATTTGAAAATCCCGACCAGTTATAAAAATTGGATTTGAAAATCCCGACTAGTTATAGAAACTGGATTTGAAAATCCCGACCAGTTGTAAAAACTGAATTTTGAAAATCCCGACTAGTTACAAAAACTGGATTTGAAAATCCCGACCAGTTATAAAAACTAGATTTGAAAATCCCGACCAGATATAGAAACTGGATTTCAAAATCCCAACCAGTTATAGAAACTGGAGTTGAAAATCCCGACTAGTTATAACACTGAATTTGAAAATCCCGACCAGTTATAAAAACTGGATTTGAAAATTCCGACCAGTTATTAAAACTGGATTTGAAAATCCCGACCAGTTATAAAACTGGATTGGAAAATCCCGACGAGTTATAGAAACTGAATTTGAAAATCCTGATCAGTTATAACACTGGATTTGAAAATCCCGACCAATTATAAAACTAGATTTGAAAATCCCGACCAGTTATAGAAAATGGATTTGAAAATCCTGACCAGTTATAAAACTGGATTTGAAAATCCCGACCAGTTATAAAAACTAGAGTTGAAAATCCCGACCAGTTATAGAAACTGGATTTGAAAATCACGACCAGTTATAGAAACTGGATTTGAAAATCTCGACCAGTTATAGAAACTGGATTTGAAAATCCCAACCAGATATAAGATCTGGATTTGAAAATCCCGACCAGTTATAAAATCTGGAATTGAAAATCCCGACCAGTTATAGAAACTGGATTTCAACATCCCGACCAATTATAGAAACTGGATTTGAAAATCCCGACCAGTTATAGAAACTGGATTTGAAAATCCCGACCAGTTATAACACTGAATTTGAAAATCCCGACCGGTTATAAAAACTGGATTTGAAAATCCCGACCAGTTATAGAAACTTGATTTGAAAATCCTGACCAGTTATAGAAACTGGATTTGAAAATCCCGACCTGGTATAAAAACTGGATTTGAAAATCTCGACCAGTTATAAAATTGGATTTAAAAATCCCGACCAGTTATAGAAACTGGATTTGAAAATCCTGATCAGTTATAACACTGGATTTGAAAATCCCGACCAATTATAAAACTAGATTTAAAAATCGGGACCTGTTATAGAAACTGGATTTGAAAATCCCGACCAGTTATAAATCTGGATTTGAAAATCCCAACCAGTTATAAAACAAGATTTAAAAATCCCGACCAGTTATAGAAACTGCATTTGAAAATCCTGACCAGTTATAAAACTGGATTTGAAAATCCCGACCAGTTATAGAAATTGGATTTAAAAATCCCTACCAGTTATGACACTAGATTTTGAAATCACGACCAGTTATAGAAACTGGATTTGAAAATCCCGACCAGTTGTAAAAACTGAATTTTGAAAATCCCGACCAGTTACAAAAACTGGATTTGAAAATCCCGACCAGTTATAAAAACTAGATTTGAAAATCCCGACCAGTTATAGAAACTGGATTTCAAAATCCCGATCAGTTATAGAAACTGATTTAAAAATCCCGACCAGTTATAGAAACTGGATTTGAAAATCCCGACCAGTTATAACACTGAATTTGAAAATCCCGACCAGTTATAAAAACTGCATTTGAAAATCCCGACCAGTTATACAAACTGGATTTGAAAATCCTGACCAGTTATAGAAACTGAATTTGAAAATCCCGACCATTTATAGAAACTGGATTTTAAAATTATGATCAGTTAAAACACTAGATTTGAAAATTCCGACCAATTATAAAACTGGATTTGAAAATCCCGACCAGTTATAGAAACTGGATTTGAAAATCCCGACTAGTTATAAAACTGGATTTGAAAATCCCGACCAATTATAAAACTGGATTTAAAAATCCCGACCAGTTATAGAAACTGGATTTGAAAATCCCGACCAGTTATAAAACTGGATTTGAAAATCCCGACCAGTTATAGAAACTGGATTTGAAAATCCTGACCAGTTATAAAACTGGATTTGAAAATCCCGACCAGTTATAGAAACTGGATTTAAAAATTCTGACTAGTTATAACACTAGATTTAAAAATTCCGACCAGTTATACATACTGGATTTGAAAATCCCGACCAGTTATAACACTGAATTTGAAAATCCCGACCAGTTATAAAAACTGGATTTGAAAATCACGACCAGTTAAAGAAACTGGATTTGAAAATCCCGACCAGTTATAGAAACTGGATTTAAAAATTCCGACCAGTTATGACACTAGATTTGAAAATTCCGACCAGTTATAGATACTGGATTTGAAAATCCCGACGAGTTATAAAAACTGGAGTTGCAAATCCCGACCAGTTATAGAAACTGGATTTGAAAATCTCGACCAGTTATAGAAACTGTATTTGAAAATCCCGACCAGTTATAGAAACTGGATTTCAAAATCCCGACCAGTTATAGAAACTGGATTTGAAAATCCCTATCAGTTATAGAAACTGGATTTGAAAATCCCGACCAGTTATAAAATCTGGAATTGAAAATCCCGACCAGTTATAGAAACTAGATTTCAAAATCCCGACCAGTTATAGAAACTAGATTTGAAAATCCCGACCGGTTATAAAAACTGGATTTGAAAATCCCGACCAGTTATAGAAACTTGATTTGAAAATCCTGACCAGTTATAGAAACTGGATTTGAAAATCCCGACCAGTTATAAAAACTGGATTTGAAAATCCCGACCAGTTATAAAACTGGATTTGAAAATCCCGACCAGTTATAGAAACTGGATTTGAAAATCCTGATCAGTTATAACACTGGATTTGAAAATCCCGACCAGTTATAGAAACTGGATTTCAAAATCCCGACCAGTTATAGAAACTGGATTTGAAAATCCCGACCAGTTATAACACTGAATTTGAAAATCCCGACCGGTTATAAAAACTGGATTTGAAAATGCCGACCAGTTATAAAACTGGATTTGAAAATCCCGATCAGTTATAGAAACTGGATTTGAAAATCCTGATCAGTTATAACACTTGATTTGAAAATCCCGACCAATTGTAAAACTAGATTTGAAAATCCCGACCAGTTATAGAAAATGGATTTGAAAATCCCGACTAGTTATAAAACTGGATTTGAAAATCCCGACCAGTTATAGAAACTGGATTTGAAAATCCCGACCAGTTATAACACTGAATTTGAAAATCCCGACCAGTTATAAAAACTGGATTTGAAAATCCCGACTAGTTATAAAAACTGGATTTGAAAATCCTGACCAGTTATAGAAACTGAATTTGAAAATCCAGACCAGTTATAAAAACTGGATTTGAAAATCCTGACCAGTTATAGAAACTGAATTTGAAAATCCCGACCACACTGGATTTGAAAACCCCGACCAGTTATAAAACTGGATTTGAAAATCGCGAGGAGTTATAGAAACTGAATTTGAAAATCCTTATCAGTTATAACACTGGATTTGAAAATCCCGACTAATTATAAAACTAGATTTGAAAATCCCGACCTGTGATAGAAAATGGATTTAAAAATCCCGACCAGTTATAAAACTGGATTTGAAAATCCCGACCAGTTATAGAAACTAGATTTGAAAATCCCGACTAGTTATAAAAACTGGATTTGAAAATCCCAACCAGTTATAGAAACTGGATTTCAAAATCCCGACCAGTTATAGAAACTGGAGTTGAAAATCCCGACCAGTTATAACACTGAATTTGAAAATCCCGACCAGTTATAAAAACTGAATTTGAAAATCCCGACCAGTTATAGAAACTGGATTTGAAAATCCTGACCAGTTATAGAAACTGAATTTGAAAATCCCGACTAGTTATAAAAACTGGATTTGAAAATCCCGACCAGTTATAAAACTGGATTTGAAAATCCCGACGAGTTATAGAAACTGAATATGAAAATCCTGATCAGTTATAACACCGGATTTGAAAATCCAGACCAATTATAAAACTAGATTTGAAAATCCCGACCAGTTATAGAAAATGGATTTGAAAATCTCGACCAGTTATAAAACTGGATTTGAAAATCCCGACCAGTTATAGAAAATGGATTTGAAAATCCCGACCATTTATAAAACTGGATTTGAAAATCCCGACGAGTTATAGAAACTGAATTTGAAAATCCTGATCAGTTATAACACTGGATTTGAAAATCCCGACCAATTATAAAAACTACTTATAGAAACTGGATTTGAAGATCCCGACCAGTTATAGAAACTTGATTTGAAAATCCTGACCAGTTATAGAAACTGGATTTGAAAATCCCGACCAGTTATAAAAACTGGATTTGAAAATCCCGACCAGTTATAAAACTGGATTTGAAAATCCCGACCAGTTATAGAAACTGGATTTGAAAATCCTGATCAGTTATAACACTGGATTTGAAAATCCCGACCAATTATAAAACTAAATTTGAAAATCGGGATCTGTTATAGAAACTGGATTTGAAAATCCCGACCAGTTATAAATCTGGATTTGAAAATCCCAACCAGTTATAAAACTAGATTTAAAAATCCCGACCAGTTATAGAAACTGCATTTGAAAATCCTGACCAGTTATAAAACTGGATTTGAAAATCCCGACCAGTTATAGAAATTGGATTTGAAAATCCCGACCAGTTATGACACTAGATTTGGAAATGACGACCAGTTATAGAAACTGGATTTGAAAATCCCGACCAGTTATAAAAATTGGATTTGAAAATCCCGACTAGTTATAGAAACTGGATTTGAAAATCCGGACCAGTTATAAAAACTGAATTTTGAAAATCCCGACTAGTTACAAAAACTGGATTTGAAAATCACGACCAGTTATAAAAACTAGATTTGAAAATCCCGACCAGATATAGAAACTGGATTTGAAAATCCCGACCAGTTATAGAAACTGGATTTGAAAATCCCGACCAGTTATAGAAACTAGATTTGAAAATCCCGACCAGTTATAGAAACTAGATTTGAAAATCCCGACCAGTTATAAAAACTGGATTTAAAAATCCCGACCAGTTATAGAAACTGGCTTTCAAAATACCGACCAGTTATAGAAACTTGATTTGAAAATCCCGACCAGTTATAGAAACTGGATTTGGAAATCCCGACCAGTTATAAAAACTGGATTTGAAAATCCCGACCAGTTATATAAACTGGATTTCAAAATACAGACCAGTTACAGAAACTTGATTTGAAAATCCCGACCAGTTATAGAAACTGGATTTGAAAATCCCGACAAGTTATAGAAACTAGATTTGAAAATCCCGACTAGTTATAAAACTGGATTTGAAAATCCCGACCAGTTATAGAAACTGGATTTGAAAATCCCGACCAGTTATAAAAACTGGATTTGAAAATCCCGACCAGTTATAGAAACTCGATTTCAAAATACCGACCAGTTTTAGAAATTGGATTTGAAAATCCCGACCAGTTATAGAAACTGGATTTGAAAATCCCGACCAGTTATAACACTGAATTTGAAAATCCCGACCAGTTATAAAAACTGGATTTGAAAATCCCGACGAGTTATAGAAACTAAATTTGAAAATCCTGATCAGTTATAGAAACTGGCTTTCAAAATACCGACCAGTTATAGAAACTTGATTTGAAAATCCCGACCAGTTATAGAAACTGGATTTGAAAATCCCGACCAGTTATAAAAACTGGATTTGAAAATCCCGACCAGTTATATAAACTGGATTTCAAAATACAGACCAGTTATAGAAACTTGATTTGAAAATCCCGACCAGTTATAGAAACTGGATTTGAAAATCCCGACCAGTTATAGAAACTAGATTTGAAAATCCCGACTAGTTATAAAACTGGATTTGAAAATCCCGACCAGTTATAGAAATTGGATTTGAAAATCCCGACCAGTTATAAAAACTGGATTTGAAAATCCCGACCAGTTATAGAAACTCGATTTCAAAATACCGACCAGTTTTAGAAATTGGATTTCAAAATCCCGACCAGTTATAGAAACTGGATTTGAAAATCCCGACCAGTTATAACACTGAATTTGAAAATCCCGACCAGTTATAAAAACTGGATTTAAAAATCCCGACGAGTTATAGAAACTAAATTTGAAAATCCTGATCAGTTATAACACTGGATTTGAAAATCCAGACCAATTATAAAACTAGATTTGAAAATCCCGACCTGTTATAGAAACTGGATTTGAAAATCCCGACCAGTTATAAAACTGGATTTGAAAATTTCGACCAGTTATGACACTAGATTTGAAAATCCCGACCAGTTATAGAAACTGGATTTGAAAATCCCGACCAGTTATAGAAACTGGATTTGAAAATCCTGACCAGTTATAGAAATTGAATTTGAAAATCCCGACCATTTATAGAAACTGGATTTGAAAATTATGATCAGTTATAACACTAGATTTGAAAATTCCGACTAATTATAAAACTGGATTTGAAAATCCCGACCAGTTATAGAAACTGGATTTGAAAATCCCGACTAGTTATAAAACTGGATTTGAAAATCCCGACCAATTATAAAACTGGATTTAAAAATCCCGACCAGTTATAGAAACTGGATTTGAAAATCCCGACCAGTTATAAAACTGGATTTGAAAATCCCGACCAGTTATAAAAACTGGATTTGAAAATCCCGACCAGTTATAAAACTGGATTTGAAAATCCCGACCAGTTATAGAAACTGGATTTGAAAATCCTGATCAGTTATAACACTGGATTTGAAAATCCCGACCAATTATAAAACTAAATTTGAAAATCGGGATCTGTTATAGAAACTGGATTTGAAAATCCCGACCAGTTATAAATCTGGATTTGAAAATCCCAACCAGTTATAAAACTAGATTTTAAAATCCCGACCAGTTATAGAAACTGCATTTGAAAATCCTGACCAGTTATAAAACTAGATTTGAAAATACCGACCAGTTATAGAAATTGGATTTGAAAATCCCGACCAGTTATGACACTAGATTTGGAAATGACGACCAGTTATAGAAACTGGATTTGAAAATCCCGACCAGTTATAAAAATTGGATTTGAAAATTCCGACTAGTTATAGAAACTGGATTTGAAAATCCCGACCAGTTATAAAAACTGAATTTTGAAAATCCCGACTAGTTACAAAAACTGGATTTGAAAATCCCGACCAGTTATAGAAACTGGATTTGAAAATCCCGACTAGTTATAACACTGAATTTGAAAATCCCGACCAGTTATAAAAACTGGATTTGAAAATCCCGACGAGTTATAGAAACTAAATTTGAAAATCCTGATCAGTTATAACACTGGATTTGAAAATCCAGACCAATTATAAAACTAGATTTGAAAATCCCGACCTGTTATAGAAACTGGATTTGAAAATCCCGACCAGTTATAAAACTGGATTTGAAAATTCCGACCAGTTATGACACTAGATTTGAAAATCCCGACCAGTTATAGAAACTGGATTTGAAAATCCCGACCAGTTATAGAAACTGGATTTGAAAATCCTGACCAGTTATAGAAACTGAATTTGAAAATCCCGACCATTTATAGAAACTGGATTTGAAAATTCTGATCAGTTATAACACTAGATTTGAAAATTCCGACCAATTATAAAACTGGATTTGAAAATCCCGACCAGTTATAGAAACTGGATTTGAAAATCCCGACTAGTTATAAAACTGGATTTGAAAATCCCGACCAGTTATAAAAACTGGATTTGAAATCCCGACCAGTTATAAAACTGGATTTGAAAATCCCGACCAGTTATAGAAACTGGATTTGAAAATCCTGATCAGTTATAACACTGGATTTGAAAATCCCGACCAATTATAAAACTAAATTTGAAAATCGGGATCTGTTATAGAAACTGGATTTGAAAATCCCGACCAGTTATAAATCTGGATTTGAAAATCCCAACCAGTTATAAAACTAGATTTAAAAATCCCGACCAGTTATAGAAACTGCATTTGAAAATCCTGACCAGTTATAAAACTGGATTTGAAAATCCCGACCAGTTATAGAAATTGGATTTGAAAATCCCGACCAGTTATGACACTAGATTTGGAAATGACGACCAGTTATAGAAACTGGATTTGAAAATCCCGACCAGTTATAAAAATTGGATTTGAAAATCCCGACTAGTTATAGAAACTGGATTTGAAAATCCCGACCAGTTATAAAAACTGAATTTTGAAAATCCCGACTAGTTACAAAAACTGGATTTGAAAATCCCGACCAGTTATAAAAACTAGATTTGAAAATCCCGACCAGATATAGAAACTGGATTTGAAAATCCCGACCAGTTATAGAAACTGGATTTGAAAATCCCGACCAGTTATAGAAACTAGATTTGAAAATCCCGACCAGTTATAAAACTGGATTTGAAAATCCCGACCAGTTATAAAAACTGGATTTGAAAATCCCGACCAGTTATAAAAACTGGATTTGAAAATCCCGACCAGTTATAGAAACTGACTTTCAAAATACCGACCAGTTATAGAAACTTGATTTGAAAATCCCGACCAGTTATAGAAACTGGATTTGAAAATCCCGACCAGTTATAAAAACTGGATTTGAAAATCCCGACCAGTTATATAAACTAGATTTGAAAATCTCGACCAGTTATAAAACTGGATTTGAAAATCCCGACCAGTTATAGAAACTGGATTTGAAAATCCCGACCAGTTATAAAAACTGGATTTGAAAATCCCGACCAGTTATAGAAACTCGATTTCAAAATACCGACCAGTTTTAGAAATTGGATTTGAAAATCCCGACCAGTTATAGAAACTGGATTTGAAAATCCCGACCAGTTATAACACTGAATTTGAAAATCCCGACCAGTTATAAAAACTGGATTTGAAAATCCCGACGAGTTATAGAAACTAAATTTGAAAATCCTGATCAGTTATAACACTGGATTTGAAAATCCAGACCAATTATAAAACTAGATTTGAAAATCCCGACCAGTTACAGCAAATGGATTTGAAAATCCCGACCAGTTATAAAACTGGATTTGAAAATTCCGACCAGTTATGACACTAGATTTGAAAATCCCGACCAGTTATAGAAACTGGATTTGAAAATCCCGACCAGTTATAAAACTGGATTTGAAAATCCCGACCAGTTATAGAAACTGGATTTGAAAATCCCGATCAGTTATAGAAACTGGATTTTAAAATCCCGACCAATTATAGAAACTGGATTTGAAAATCCTGACCAGTTATAGAAACTAGATTTGAAAATCCCGACCAGTTATAAAAACTAGATTTGAAAATCCCGACCAGTTATAGAAACTGGATTTGAAAATCCCGACGAGTTATAGAAACTAAATTTGAAAATCCTGATCAGTTATAGAAACTGGCTTTCAAAATACCGACCAGTTATAGAAACTTGATTTGAAAATCCCGACCAGTTATAGAAACTGGATTTGAAAATCCCGACCAGTTATAAAAACTGGATTTGAAAATCCCGACCAGTTATATAAACTGGATTTCAAAATACAGACCAGTTATAGAAACTTGATTTGAAAATCCCGACCAGTTATAGAAACTGGATTTGAAAATCCCGACCAGTTATAGAAACTAGATTTGAAAATCCCGACTAGTTATAAAACTGGATTTGAAAATCCCGACCAGTTATAGAAACTGGATTTGAAAATCCCGACCAGTTATAAAAACTGGATTTGAAAATCCCGACCAGTTATAGAAACTCGATTTCAAAATACCGACCAGTTTTAGAAATTGGATTTGAAAATCCCGACCAGTTATAGAAACTGGATTTGAAAATCCCGACCAGTTATAACACTGAATTTGAAAATCCCGACCAGTTATAAAAACTGGATTTGAAAATCCCGACGAGTTATAGAAACTAAATTTGAAAATCCTGATCAGTTATAACACTGGATTTGAAAATCCAGACCAATTATAAAACTAGATTTGAAAATCCCGACCTGTTATAGAAACTGGATTTGAAAATCCCGACCAGTTATAAAACTGGATTTTGAAAATTTCGACCAGTTATGACACTAGATTTGAAAATCCCGACCAGTTATAGAAACTGGATTTGAAAATCCCGACCAGTTATAGAAACTGGATTTGAAAATCCTGACCAGTTATAGAAATTGAATTTGAAAATCCCGACCATTTATAGAAACTGGATTTGAAAATTATGATCAGTTATAACACTAGATTTGAAAATTCCGACTAATTATAAAACTGGATTTGAAAATCCCGACCAGTTATAGAAACTGGATTTGAAAATCCCGACTAGTTATAAAACTGGATTTGAAAATCCCGACCAATTATAAAACTGGATTTAAAAATCCCGACCAGTTATAGAAACTGGATTTGAAAATCCCGACCAGTTATAAAACTGGATTTGAAAATCCCGACCAGTTATAAAAACTGGATTTGAAAATCCCGACCAGTTATAAAACTGGATTTGAAAATCCCGACCAGTTATAGAAACTGGATTTGAAAATCCTGATCAGTTATAACACTGGATTTGAAAATCCCGACCAATTATAAAACTAAATTTGAAAATCGGGATCTGTTATAGAAACTGGATTTGAAAATCCCGACCAGTTATAAATCTGGATTTGAAAATCCCAACCAGTTATAAAACTAGATTTTAAAATCCCGACCAGTTATAGAAACTGCATTTGAAAATCCTGACCAGTTATAAAACTAGATTTGAAAATACCGACCAGTTATAGAAATTGGATTTGAAAATCCCGACCAGTTATGACACTAGATTTGGAAATGACGACCAGTTATAGAAACTGGATTTGAAAATCCCGACCAGTTATAAAAATTGGATTTGAAAATCCCGACCAGTTATAAAACTGGATTTGAAAATCCCGACCAGTTATAGAAACTGGATTTGAAAATCCCGATCAGTTATAGAAACTGGATTTTAAAATCCCGACCAATTATAGAAACTGGATTTGAAAATCCTGACCAGTTATAGAAACTAGATTTGAAAATCCCGACCAGTTATAAAAACTAGATTTGAAAATCCCGACCAGTTATAGAAACTGGATTTGAAAATCCCGACCAGTTATAGAAACTAGATTTGAAAATATCGACCAGTTATAGAAACTAGATTTGAAAATCCCGACCAGTTATAAAACTGGATTTGAAAATCTCGACCAGTTATAGAAACTGGATTTGAAAATCCCGACTAGTTATAAAAACTGGATTTGAAAATCCCAACCAGTTATAGAAACTGGATTTCAAAATCCTGACCAGTTATAGAAACTGGAGTTGAAAATCCCGACTAGTTATAACACTGAATTTGAAAATCCCGACCAGTTATAAAAACTGTATTTGAAAATTCCGACAAGTTATAGAAACTGGATTTGAAAATCCTGACCAGTTATAGAAACTGAATTTGAAAATCCCGACCAGTTATTAAAACTGGATTTGAAAATCCCGACCAGTTATAAAACTGGATTTGAAAATCCCGACGAGTTATAGAAACTGAATTTGAAAATCCTGATCAGTTATAACACTGGATTTGAAAATCCCGACCAATTATAAAACTAGATTTGAAAATCCCGACCAGTTATAGAAAATGGATTTGAAAATCCCGACCAGTTATAAAACTGGATTTGAAAATCCCGACCAGTTATAAAAACTAGAGTTGAAAATCCCGACCAGTTATAGAAACTGGATTTGAAAATCACGACCAGTTATAGAAACTGGATTTGAAAATCTCGACCAGTTATAGAAACTGGATTTGAAAATCCCGACCAGATATAAGATCTGGATTTGAAAATCCCGACCAGTTATAAAATCTGGAATTGAAAATCCCGACCAGTTATAGAAACTGGATTTCAAAATCCCGACCAGTTATAGAAACTGGATTTCAAAATCCCGACCAGTTATAGAAACTGAATTTGAAAATCCCGACCAGTTATAGAAACTGGATTTGAAAATCCCGACCAGTTATAACACTGAATTTGAAAATCCCGACCGGTTATAAAAACTGGATTTGAAAATCCCGACCAGTTATAGAAACTTGATTTGAAAATCCTGACCAGTTATAGAAACTGGATTTGAAAATCCCGACCAGGTATAAAAACTGGATTTGAAAATCTCGACCAGTTATAAAATTGGATTTAAAAATCCCGACCAGTTATAGAAACTGGATTTGAAAATCCTGATCAGTTATAACACTGGATTTGAAAATCCCGACCAATTATAAAACTAGATTTAAAAATCGGGACCTGTTATAGAAACTGGATTTTAAAAATCCCGACCAGTTATAAATCTGGATTTGAAAATCCCAACCAGTTATAAAACTAGATTTAAAAATCCCGACCAGTTATAGAAACTGCATTTGAAAATCCTGACCAGTTATAAAACTGGATTTGAAAATTCCGACCAGTTATGACACTAGATTTGAAAATCCCGACCAGTTATAGAAACTGGATTTGAAAATCCCGACCAGTTATAGAAACTGGATTTGAAAATCCTGACCAGTTATAGAAACTGAATTTGAAAATCCCGACCATTTATAGAAACTGGATTTGAAAATTATGATCAGTTATAACACTAGATTTGAAAATTCCGACCAATTATAAAACTGGATTTGAAAATCCCGACCAGTTATAGAAACTGGATTTGAAAATCCCGACTAGTTATAAAACTGGATTTGAAAATCCCGACCAGTTATAAAAACTGGATTTGAAATCCCGACCAGTTATAAAACTGGATTTGAAAATCCCGACCAGTTATAGAAACTGGATTTGAAAATCCTGATCAGTTATAACACTGGATTTGAAAATCCCGACCAATTATAAAACTAAATTTGAAAATCGGGATCTGTTATAGAAACTGGATTTGAAAATCCCGACCAGTTATAAATCTGGATTTGAAAATCCCAACCAGTTATAAAACTAGATTTAAAAATCCCGACCAGTTATAGAAACTGCATTTGAAAATCCTGACCAGTTATAAAACTGGATTTGAAAATCCCGACCAGTTATAGAAATTGGATTTGAAAATCCCGACCAGTTATGACACTAGATTTGGAAATGACGACCAGTTATAGAAACTGGATTTGAAAATCCCGACCAGTTATAAAAATTGGATTTGAAAATCCCGACTAGTTATAGAAACTGGATTTGAAAATCCCGACCAGTTATAAAAACTGAATTTTGAAAATCCCGACTAGTTACAAAAACTGGATTTGAAAATCCCGACCAGTTATAAAAACTAGATTTGAAAATCCCGACCAGATATAGAAACTGGATTTGAAAATCCCGACCAGTTATAGAAACTTGATTTGAAAATCCCGACCAGTTATAGAAACTAGATTTGAAAATCCCGACCAGTTATAAAACTGGATTTGAAAATCCCGACCAGTTATAGAAACTGGATTTGAAAATCCCGACCAGTTATAAAAACTGGATTTGAAAATCCCGACCAGTTATAGAAACTGGCTTTCAAAATACCGACCAGTTATAGAAACTTGATTTGAAAATCCCGACCAGTTATAGAAACTGGATTTGAAAATCCCGACCAGTTATAAAAACTGGATTTGAAAATCCCGACCAGTTATATAAACTAGATTTGAAAATCCCGACCAGTTATAAAACTGGATTTGAAAATCCCGACCAGTTATAGAAACTGGATTTGAAAATCCAGACCAGTTATAAAAACTGGATTTGAAAATCCCGACCAGTTATAGAAACTCGATTTCAAAATACCGACCAGTTTTAGAAATTGGATTTGAAAATCCCGACCAGTTATAGAAACTGGATTTGAAAATCCCGACCAGTTATAACACTGAATTTGAAAATCCCGACCAGTTATAAAAACTGGATTTGAAAATCCCGACGAGTTATAGAAACTAAATTTGAAAATCCTGATCAGTTATAACACTGGATTTGAAAATCCAGACCAATTATAAAACTAGATTTGAAAATCCCGACCAGTTACAGCAAATGGATTTGAAAATCCCGACCAGTTATAAAACTGGATTTGAAAATTCCGACCAGTTATGACACTAGATTTGAAAATCCCGACCAGTTATAGAAACTGGATTTGAAAATCCCGACCAGTTATAAAACTGGATTTGAAAATCCCGACCAGTTATAGAAACTGGATTTGAAAATCCCGATCAGTTATAGAAACTGGATTTTAAAATCCCGACCAATTATAGAAACTGGATTTGAAAATCCTGACCAGTTATAGAAACTAGATTTGAAAATCCCGACCAGTTATAAAAACTAGATTTGAAAATCCCGACCAGTTATAGAAACTGGATTTGAAAATCCCGACCAGTTATAGAAACTAGATTTGAAAATATCGACCAGTTATAGAAACTAGATTTGAAAATCCCGACCAGTTATAAAACTGGATTTGAAAATCTCGACCAGTTATAGAAACTGGATTTGAAAATCCCGACTAGTTATAAAAACTGGATTTGAAAATCCCAACCAGTTATAGAAACTGGATTTCAAAATCCCGACCAGTTATAGAAACTGGAGTTGAAAATCCCGACTAGTTATAACACTGAATTTGAAAATCCCGACCAGTTATAAAAACTGTATTTGAAAATTCCGACAAGTTATAGAAACTGGATTTGAAAATCCTGACCAGTTATAGAAACTGAATTTGAAAATCCCGACCAGTTATTAAAACTGGATTTGAAAATCCCGACCAGTTATAAAACTGGATTTGAAAATCCCGACGAGTCATAGAAACTGAATTTGAAAATCCTGATCAGTTATAACACTGGATTTGAAAATCCCGACCAATTATAAAACTAGATTTGAAAATCCCGACCAGTTATAGAAAATGGATTTGAAAATCCCGACCAGTTATAAAACTGGATTTGAAAATCCCGACCAGTTATAAAAACTAGAGTTGAAAATCCCGACCAGTTATAGAAACTGGATTTGAAAATCACGACCAGTTATAGAAACTGGATTTGAAAATCTCGACCAGTTATAGAAACTGGATTTGAAAATCCCGACCAGATATAAGATCTGGATTTGAAAATCCCGACCAGTTATAAAATCTGGAATTGAAAATCCCGACCAGTTATAGAAACTGGATTTCAAAATCCCGACCAGTTATTGAAACTGGATTTGAAAATCCCGACCAGTTATAGAAACTGGATTTGAAAATCCCGACCAGTTATAACACTGAATTTGAAAATCCCGACCGGTTATAAAAACTGGATTTGAAAATCCCGACCAGTTATAGAAACTTGATTTGAAAATCCTGACCAGTTATAGAAACTGGATTTGAAAATCCCGACCAGGTATAAAAACTGGATTTGAAAATCTCGACCAGTTATAAAATTTGATTTAAAAATCCCGACCAGTTATAGAAACTGGATTTGAAAATCCTGATCAGTTATAACACTGGATTTGAAAATCCCGACCAATTATAAAACTAGATTTAAAAATCGGGACCTGTTATAGAAACTGGATTTTAAAAATCCCGACCAGTTATAAATCTGGATTTGAAAATCCCAACCAGTTATAAAACTAGATTTAAAAATCCCGACCAGTTATAGAAACTGCATTTGAAAATCCTGACCAGTTATAAAACTGGATTTGAAAATCCCGACCAGTTATAGAAATTGGATTTAAAAATCCCGACCAGTTATGACACTAGATTTAGAAATCACGACCAGTTATAGAAACTGGATTTGAAAATCCCGACCAGTTGTAAAAACTGAATTCTGAAAATCCCGACCAGTTACAAAAACTGGATTTGAAAATCCCGACCAGTTATAAAAACTAGATTTGAAAATCCCGACCAGTTATAAATCTGGATTTGAAAATCCCAACCAGTTATAAAACTAGATTTAAAAATCCCGACCAGTTATAGAAACTGCATTTGAAACTCCTGACCAGTTATAAAACTGGATTTGAAAATCCCGACCAGTTATAGAAATTGGATTTAAAAATCCCGACCAGTTATGACACTAGATTTTGAAATCACGACCAGTTATAGAAACTGGATTTGAAAATCCCGACCAGTTGTAAAAACTGAATTTTGAAAATCCCGACCAGTTATAGAAACTGGATTTCAAAATCCCGATCAGTTATAGAAACTGATTTGAAAATCCCGACCAGTTATAGAAACTGGATTTGAAAATCCCGACCAGTTATAACACTGAATTTGAAAATCCCGACCAGCTATAAAAACTGCATTTGAAAATTCCGACCAGTTATACAAACTGGATTTGAAAATCCTGACCAGTTATAGAAACTGAATTTGAAAATCCCGACCATTTATAGAAACTGGATTTGAAAATCCCGACCAGTTATAGAAACTGGATTTGAAAATCCCGACTAGTTATAAAACTGGATTTGAAAATCCCGACCAATTATAAAACTGGATTTAAAAATCCCGACCAGTTATAGAAACTGGATTTGAAAATCCCGACCAGTTATAAAACTGGATTTGAAAATCCCGACCAGTTATAGAAACTGGATTTGAAAATCCTGACCAGTTATAAAACTGGATTTGAAAATCCCGACCAGTTATAGAAACTGGATTTAAAAATTCTGACTAGTTATGACACTAGATTTAAAAATTCCGACCAGTTATAGATACTGGATTTGAAAATCCCGACCAGTTATAACACTGAATTTGAAAATCCCGACCAGTTATAAAAACTGGATTTGAAAATCACGACCAGTTATAGAAACTGGATTTGAAAATCCCGACCAGTTATAGAAACTGGATTTAAAAATTCCGACCAGTTATGACACTAGATTTGAAAATTCCGACCAGTTGTAGATACTGGATTTGAAAATCCCGACGAGTTATAAAAACTGGAGTTGCAAATCCCGACCAGTTATAGAAACTGGATTTGAAAATCTCGACCAGTTATAGAAACTGTATTTGAAAATCCCGAGCAGTTATAGAAACTGGATTTCAAAATCCCGACCAGTTATAGAAACTGGATTTGAAAATCCCTATCAGTTATAGAAACTGGATTTGAAAATCCCGACCAGTTATAAAATCTGGAATTGAAAATCCCGACCAGTTATAGAAACTAGATTTCAAAATCCCGACCAGTTATAGAAACTAGATTTGAAAATCCCGACCGGTTATAAAAACTGGATTTGAAAATCCCGACCAGTTATAGAAACTTGATTTGAAAATCCTGACCAGTTATAGAAACTGGATTTGAAAATCCCGACCAGTTATAAAAACTGGATTTGAAAATCCCGACCAGTTATAAAACTGGATTTGAAAATCCTGACCAGTTATAGAAACTGGATTTGAAAATCCTGATCAGTTATAACACTGGATTTGAAAATCCCGACCAGTTATAGAAACTGGATTTCAAAATCCCGACCAGTTATAGAAACTGGATTTGAAAATCCCGACCAGTTATAACACTGAATTTGAAAATCCCGACCGGTTATAAAAACTGGATTTGAAAATGCCGACCAGTTATAAAACTGGATTTGAAAATCCCGACCAGTTATAGAAACTGGATTTGAAAATCCTGATCAGTTATAACACTGGATTTGAAAATCCCGACCAATTGTAAAACTAGATTTGAAAATCCCGACCAGTTATAGAAAATGGATTTGAAAATCCCGACCAGTTATAAAACTGGATTTGAAAATCCCGACCAGTTATAGAAACTGGATTTGAAAATCCCGACCAGTTATAACACTGAATTTGAAAATCCCGACCAGTTATAAAAACTGGATTTGAAAATCCAGACTAGTTATAAAAACTGGATTTGAAAATCCTGACCTGTTATAGAAACTGAATTTGAAAATCCTGACCAGTTATAAAAACTGGATTTGAAAATCCTGACCAGTTATAGAAACTGAATTTGAAAATCCCGACCAGTTATAAACACTGGATTTAAAAATCCCGACCAGTTATAAAACTTGATTTGAAAATCGCGAGGAGTTATAGAAACTGAATTTGAAAATCCTTATCAGTTATAACACTGGATTTGAAAATCCCGACTAATTATAAAACTAGATTTGAAAATCCCGACCAGTTATAGAAAATGGATTTAAAAATCCCGACCAGTTATAAAACTGGATTTGAAAATCCCGACCAGTTATAGAAACTGGATTTGAAAATCCCGACTAGTTATACAAACTGGATTTGAAAATCCCAACCAGTTATAGAAACTGGATTTCAAAATCCCGACCAGTTATAGAAACTGGAGTTGAAAATCCCGACCAGTTATAACACTGAATTTGAAAATCCCGACCAGTTATAAAAACTGAATTTGAAAATCCCGACCAGTTATAGAAACTGGATTTGAAAATCCTGACCAGTTATAGAAACTGAATTTGAAAATCCCGACTAGTTATAAAAACTGGATTTGAAAATCCCGACCAGTTATAAAACTGGATTTGAAAATCCCGACGAGTTATAGAAACTGAATATGAAAATCCTGATTAGTTATAACACCGGATTTGAAAATCCCGACCAATTATAAAACTAGATTTGAAAATCCCGACCAGTTATAGAAAATGGATTTGAAAATCCCGACCAGTTATAAAACTGGATTTGAAAATCCCGACCAGTTATAGAAAATGGATTTGAAAATCCCGACCATTTATAAAACTGGATTTGAAAATCCCGACGAGTTATAGAAACTGAATTTGAAAATCCTGATCTGTTATAACACTGGATTTGAAAATCCCGACCAATTATAAAAACTAGTTATAGAAACTGGATTTGAAGATCCCGACCAGTTATAGAAACTTGATTTGAAAATCCTGACCAGTTATAGAAACTGGATTTGAAAATCCCGACTAGTTATAAAAACTGGATTATAAAATCCCGACCAGTTATAAAACTGGATTTGAAAATCCCGACCAGTTATAGAAACTGGATTTGAAAATCCTGATCAGTTATAACACTGGATTCGAAAATCCCGACCAATTATAAAACTAAATTTGAAAATCGGGATCTGTTATAGAAACTGGATTTGAAAATCCCGACCAGTTATAAATCTGGATTTGAAAATCCCAACCAGTTATAAAACTAGATTTAAAAATCCCGACCAGTTATAGAAACTGCATTTAAAAATCCTGACCAGTTATAAAACTGGATTTGAAAATCCCGACCAGTTATAGAAATTGGATTTGAAAATCCCGACCAGTTATGACACTAGATTTGGAAATGACGACCAGTTACAGAAACTGGATTTGAAAATCCCGACCAGTTATAAAAATTGGATTTGAAAATCCCGACTAGTTATAGAAACTGGATTTGAAAATCCCGACCAGTTGTAAAAACTGAATTTTGAAAATCCCGACTAGTTACAAAAACTGGATTCTAAAATCCCGACCAGTTATAAAAACTAGATTTGAAAATCCCGACCAGATATAGAAACTGGATTTGAAAATCCCGACCAGTTATAGAAACTGGATTTGAAAATCCCGACCAGTTATAGAAACTAGATTTGAAAATCCCGACCAGTTATAAAACTGGATTTGAAAATCCCGACCAGTTATAGAAACTGGATTTGAAAATCCCGACCAGTTATAAAAACTGGATTTGAAAATCCCGACCAGTTATAGAAACTGGCTTTCAAAATACCGACCAGTTATAGAAACTTGATTTGAAAATCCCGACCAGTTATAGAAACTGGATTTGAAAATCCCGACCAGTTATAAAAACTGGATTTGAAAATCCCGACCAGTTATATAAACTGGATTTGAAAATACAGACCAGTTATAGAAACTTGATTTGAAAATCCCGACCAGTTATAGAAACTGGATTTGAAAATCCCGACCAGTTATAGAAACTAGATTTGAAAATCCCGACCAGTTATAAAACTGGATTTGAAAATCCCGACCAGTTATAGAAACTGGATTTGAAAATCCCGACCAGTTATAAAAACTGGATTTGAAAATCCCGACCAGTTATAGAAACTCGATTTCAAAATACCGACCAGTTTTAGAAATTGGATTTGAAAATCCCGACCAGTTATAGAAACTGGATTTGAAAATCCCGACCAGTTATAACACTGAATTTGAAAATCCCGACCAGTTATAAAAACTGGATTTGAAAATCCCGACGAGTTATAGAAACTAAATTTGAAAATCCTGATCTGTTATAACACTGGATTTGAAAATCCAGACCAATTATAAAACTAGATTTGAAAATCTCGACCAGTTACAGCAAATGGATTTGAAAATCCCGACCAGTTATAAAACTAGATTTGAAAATTACGACCAGTTATGACACTAGATTTGAAAATCCCGATCAGTTATAGAAACTGGATTTGAAAATCCCGACCAGTTATAAAAACTAGATTTGAAAATCCCGACCAGTTATAAAACTGGATTTGAAAATCCCGACCAGTTATAAAACTGGATTTGAAAATCTCGACCAGTTATAGAAACTGGATTTGAAAATCCCGACTAGTTATAAAAACTGGATTTGAAAATCCCAACCAGTTATAGAAACTGGATTTCAAAATCCCGACCAGTTATAGAAACTGGAGTTGAAAATCCCGACTAGTTATAACACTGAATTTGAAAATCCCGACCAGTTATAAAAACTGTATTTGAAAATTCCGACAAGTTATAGAAACTGGATTTGAAAATCCTGACCAGTTATAGAAACTGAATTTGAAAATCCCGACCAGTTATTAAAACTGGATTTGAAAATCCCGACCAGTTATAAAACTGGATTTGAAAATCCCGACGAGTCATAGAAACTGAATTTGAAAATCCTGATCAGTTATAACACTGGATTTGAAAATCCCGACCAATTATAAAACTAGATTTGAAAATCCCGACCAGTTATAGAAAATGGATTTGAAAATCCCGACCAGTTATAAAACTGGATTTGAAAATCCCGACCAGTTATAAAAACTAGAGTTGAAAATCCCGACCAGTTATAGAAACTGGATTTGAAAATCACGACCAGTTATAGAAACTGGATTTGAAAATCTCGACCAGTTATAGAAACTGGATTTGAAAATCCCGACCAGATATAAGATCTGGATTTGAAAATCCCGACCAGTTATAAAATCTGGAATTGAAAATCCCGACCAGTTATAGAAACTGGATTTCAAAATCCCGACCAGTTATAGAAACTGGATTTGAAAATCCCGACCAGTTATAGAAACTGGATTTGAAAATCCCGACCAGTTATAACACTGAATTTGAAAATCCCGACCGGTTATAAAAACTGGATTTGAAAATCCCGACCAGTTATAGAAACTTGATTTGAAAATCCTGACCAGTTATAGAAACTGGATTTGAAAATCCCGACCAGGTATAAAAACTGGATTTGAAAATCTCGACCAGTTATAAAATTGGATTTGAAAATCCCGACCAGTTATAGAAACTGGATTTGAAAATCCCGACCAGTTATAACACTGAATTTGAAAATCCCGACCAGTTATAAAAACTGGATTTGAAAATCCAGACTAGTTATAAAAACTGGATTTGAAAATCCTGACCTGTTATAGAAACTGAATTTGAAAATCCTGACCAGTTATAAAAACTGGATTTGAAAATCCTGACCAGTTATAGAAACTGAATTTGAAAATCCCGACCAGTTATAAACACTGGATTTAAAAATCCCGACCAGTTATAAAACTTGATTTGAAAATCGCGAGGAGTTATAGAAACTGAATTTGAAAATCCTTATCAGTTATAACACTGGATTTGAAAATCCCGACTAATTATAAAACTAGATTTGAAAATCCCGACCAGTTATAGAAAATGGATTTAAAAATCCCGACCAGTTATAAAACTGGATTTGAAAATCCCGACCAGTTATAGAAACTGGATTTGAAAATCCCGACTAGTTATACAAACTGGATTTGAAAATCCCAACCAGTTATAGAAACTGGATTTCAAAATCCCGACCAGTTATAGAAACTGGAGTTGAAAATCCCGACCAGTTATAACACTGAATTTGAAAATCCCGACCAGTTATAAAAACTGAATTTGAAAATCCCGACCAGTTATAGAAACTGGATTTGAAAATCCTGACCAGTTATAGAAACTGAATTTGAAAATCCCGACTAGTTATAAAAACTGGATTTGAAAATCCCGACCAGTTATAAAACTGGATTTGAAAATCCCGACGAGTTATAGAAACTGAATATGAAAATCCTGATTAGTTATAACACCGGATTTGAAAATCCCGACCAATTATAAAACTAGATTTGAAAATCCCGACCAGTTATAGAAAATGGATTTGAAAATCCCGACCAGTTATAAAACTGGATTTGAAAATCCCGACCAGTTATAGAAACTGGATTTGAAAATCCCGACCAGTTATAAAAACTGGATTTGAAAATCCCGACCAGTTATAGAAACTGGCTTTCAAAATACCGACCAGTTATAGAAACTTGATTTGAAAATCCCGACCAGTTATAGAAACTGGATTTGAAAATCCCGACCAGTTATAAAAACTGGATTTGAAAATCCCGACCAGTTATATAAACTAGATTTGAAAATCCCGACCAGTTATAAAACTGGATTTGAAAATCCCGACCAGTTATAGAAACTGGATTTGAAAATCCAGACCAGTTATAAAAACTGGATTTGAAAATCCCGACCAGTTATAGAAACTCGATTTCAAAATACCGACCAGTTTTAGAAATTGGATTTGAAAATCCCGACCAGTTATAGAAACTGGATTTGAAAATCCCGACCAGTTATAACACTGAATTTGAAAATCCCGACCAGTTATAAAAACTGGATTTGAAAATCCCGACGAGTTATAGAAACTAAATTTGAAAATCCTGATCAGTTATAACACTGGATTTGAAAATCCAGACCAATTATAAAACTAGATTTGAAAATCCCGACCAGTTACAGCAAATGGATTTGAAAATCCCGACCAGTTATAAAACTGGATTTGAAAATTCCGACCAGTTATGACACTAGATTTGAAAATCCCGACCAGTTATAGAAACTGGATTTGAAAATCCCGACCAGTTATAAAACTGGATTTGAAAATCCCGACCAGTTATAGAAACTGGATTTGAAAATCCCGATCAGTTATAGAAACTGGATTTTAAAATCCCGACCAATTATAGAAACTGGATTTGAAAATCCTGACCAGTTATAGAAACTAGATTTGAAAATCCCGACCAGTTATAAAAACTAGATTTGAAAATCCCGACCAGTTATAGAAACTGGATTTGAAAATCCCGACCAGTTATAGAAACTAGATTTGAAAATATCGACCAGTTATAGAAACTAGATTTGAAAATCCCGACCAGTTATAAAACTGGATTTGAAAATCTCGACCAGTTATAGAAACTGGATTTGAAAATCCCGACTAGTTATAAAAACTGGATTTGAAAATCCCAACCAGTTATAGAAACTGGATTTCAAAATCCCGACCAGTTATAGAAACTGGAGTTGAAAATCCCGACTAGTTATAACACTGAATTTGAAAATCCCGACCAGTTATAAAAACTGTATTTGAAAATTCCGACAAGTTATAGAAACTGGATTTGAAAATCCTGACCAGTTATAGAAACTGAATTTGAAAATCCCGACCAGTTATTAAAACTGGATTTGAAAATCCCGACCAGTTATAAAACTGGATTTGAAAATCCCGACGAGTCATAGAAACTGAATTTGAAAATCCTGATCAGTTATAACACTGGATTTGAAAATCCCGACCAATTATAAAACTAGATTTGAAAATCCCGACCAGTTATAGAAAATGGATTTGAAAATCCCGACCAGTTATAAAACTGGATTTGAAAATCCCGACCAGTTATAAAAACTAGAGTTGAAAATCCCGACCAGTTATAGAAACTGGATTTGAAAATCACGACCAGTTATAGAAACTGGATTTGAAAATCTCGACCAGTTATAGAAACTGGATTTGAAAATCCCGACCAGATATAAGATCTGGATTTGAAAATCCCGACCAGTTATAAAATCTGGAATTGAAAATCCCGACCAGTTATAGAAACTGGATTTCAAAATCCCGACCAGTTATAGAAACTGGATTTGAAAATCCCGACCAGTTATAGAAACTGGATTTGAAAATCCCGACCAGTTATAACACTGAATTTGAAAATCCCGACCGGTTATAAAAACTGGATTTGAAAATCCCGACCAGTTATAGAAACTTGATTTGAAAATCCTGACCAGTTATAGAAACTGGATTTGAAAATCCCGACCAGGTATAAAAACTGGATTTGAAAATCTCGACCAGTTATAAAATTTGATTTAAAAATCCCGACCAGTTATAGAAACTGGATTTGAAAATCCTGATCAGTTATAACACTGGATTTGAAAATCCCGACCAATTATAAAACTAGATTTAAAAATCGGGACCTGTTATAGAAACTGGATTTTAAAAATCCCGACCAGTTATAAATCTGGATTTGAAAATCCCAACCAGTTATAAAACTAGATTTAAAAATCCCGACCAGTTATAGAAACTGCATTTGAAAATCCTGACCAGTTATAAAACTGGATTTGAAAATCCCGACCAGTTATAGAAATTGGATTTAAAAATCCCGACCAGTTATGACACTAGATTTAGAAATCACGACCAGTTATAGAAACTGGATTTGAAAATCCCGACCAGTTGTAAAAACTGAATTCTGAAAATCCCGACCAGTTACAAAAACTGGATTTGAAAATCCCGACCAGTTATAAAAACTAGATTTGAAAATCCCGACCAGTTATAAATCTGGATTTGAAAATCCCAACCAGTTATAAAACTAGATTTAAAAATCCCGACCAGTTATAGAAACTGCATTTGAAACTCCTGACCAGTTATAAAACTGGATTTGAAAATCCCGACCAGTTATAGAAATTGGATTTAAAAATCCCGACCAGTTATGACACTAGATTTTGAAATCACGACCAGTTATAGAAACTGGATTTGAAAATCCCGACCAGTTGTAAAAACTGAATTTTGAAAATCCCGACCAGTTATAGAAACTGGATTTCAAAATCCCGATCAGTTATAGAAACTGATTTGAAAATCCCGACCAGTTATAGAAACTGGATTTGAAAATCCCGACCAGTTATAACACTGAATTTGAAAATCCCGACCAGCTATAAAAACTGCATTTGAAAATTCCGACCAGTTATACAAACTGGATTTGAAAATCCTGACCAGTTATAGAAACTGAATTTGAAAATCCCGACCATTTATAGAAACTGGATTTGAAAATCCCGACCAGTTATAGAAACTGGATTTGAAAATCCCGACTAGTTATAAAACTGGATTTGAAAATCCCGACCAATTATAAAACTGGATTTAAAAATCCCGACCAGTTATAGAAACTGGATTTGAAAATCCCGACCAGTTATAAAACTGGATTTGAAAATCCCGACCAGTTATAGAAACTGGATTTGAAAATCCTGACCAGTTATAAAACTGGATTTGAAAATCCCGACCAGTTATAGAAACTGGATTTAAAAATTCTGACTAGTTATGACACTAGATTTAAAAATTCCGACCAGTTATAGATACTGGATTTGAAAATCCCGACCAGTTATAACACTGAATTTGAAAATCCCGACCAGTTATAAAAACTGGATTTGAAAATCAAGACCAGTTATAGAAACTGGATTTGAAAATCCCGACCAGTTATAGAAACTGGATTTAAAAATTCCGACCAGTTATGACACTAGATTTGAAAATTCCGACCAGTTGTAGATACTGGATTTGAAAATCCCGACGAGTTATAAAAACTGGAGTTGCAAATCCCGACCAGTTATAGAAACTGGATTTGAAAATCTCGACCAGTTATAGAAACTGTATTTGAAAATCCCGAGCAGTTATAGAAACTGGATTTCAAAATCCCGACCAGTTATAGAAACTGGATTTGAAAATCCCTATCAGTTATAGAAACTGGATTTGAAAATCCCGACCAGTTATAAAATCTGGAATTGAAAATCCCGACCAGTTATAGAAACTAGATTTCAAAATCCCGACCAGTTATAGAAACTAGATTTGAAAATCCCGACCGGTTATAAAAACTGGATTTGAAAATCCCGACCAGTTATAGAAACTTGATTTGAAAATCCTGACCAGTTATAGAAACTGGATTTGAAAATCCCGACCAGTTATAAAAACTGGATTTGAAAATCCCGACCAGTTATAAAACTGGATTTGAAAATCCTGACCAGTTATAGAAACTGGATTTGAAAATCCTGATCAGTTATAACACTGGATTTGAAAATCCCGACCAGTTATAGAAACTGGATTTCAAAATCCCGACCAGTTATAGAAACTGGATTTGAAAATCCCGACCAGTTATAACACTGAATTTGAAAATCCCGACCGGTTATAAAAACTGGATTTGAAAATGCCGACCAGTTATAAAACTGGATTTGAAAATCCCGACCAGTTATAGAAACTGGATTTGAAAATCCTGATCAGTTATAACACTGGATTTGAAAATCCCGACCAATTGTAAAACTAGATTTGAAAATCCCGACCAGTTATAGAAAATGGATTTGAAAATCCCGACCAGTTATAAAACTGGATTTGAAAATCCCGACCAGTTATAGAAACTGGATTTGAAAATCCCGACCAGTTATAACACTGAATTTGAAAATCCCGACCAGTTATAAAAACTGGATTTGAAAATCCAGACTAGTTATAAAAACTGGATTTGAAAATCCTGACCTGTTATAGAAACTGAATTTGAAAATCCTGACCAGTTATAAAAACTGGATTTGAAAATCCTGACCAGTTATAGAAACTGAATTTGAAAATCCCGACCAGTTATAAACACTGGATTTAAAAATCCCGACCAGTTATAAAACTTGATTTGAAAATCGCGAGGAGTTATAGAAACTGAATTTGAAAATCCTTATCAGTTATAACACTGGATTTGAAAATCCCGACTAATTATAAAACTAGATTTGAAAATCCCGACCAGTTATAGAAAATGGATTTAAAAATCCCGACCAGTTATAAAACTGGATTTGAAAATCCCGACCAGTTATAGAAACTGGATTTGAAAATCCCGACTAGTTATACAAACTGGATTTGAAAATCCCAACCAGTTATAGAAACTGGATTTCAAAATCCCGACCAGTTATAGAAACTGGAGTTGAAAATCCCGACCAGTTATAACACTGAATTTGAAAATCCCGACCAGTTATAAAAACTGAATTTGAAAATCCCGACCAGTTATAGAAACTGGATTTGAAAATCCTGACCAGTTATAGAAACTGAATTTGAAAATCCCGACTAGTTATAAAAACTGGATTTGAAAATCCCGACCAGTTATAAAACTGGATTTGAAAATCCCGACGAGTTATAGAAACTGAATATGAAAATCCTGATTAGTTATAACACCGGATTTGAAAATCCCGACCAATTATAAAACTAGATTTGAAAATCCCGACCAGTTATAGAAAATGGATTTGAAAATCCCGACCAGTTATAGAAACTGGATTTGAAAATCCCGACCAGTTATAGAAACTGGATTTGAAAATCCCGACCAGTTATAACACTGAATTTGAAAATCCCGACCGGTTATAAAAACTGGATTTGAAAATCCCGACCAGTTATAGAAACTTGATTTGAAAATCCTGACCAGTTATAGAAACTGGATTTGAAAATCCCGACCAGGTATAAAAACTGGATTTGAAAATCTCGACCAGTTATAAAATTGGATTTGAAAATCCCGACCAGTTATAGAAACTGGATTTGAAAATCCCGACCAGTTATAACACTGAATTTGAAAATCCCGACCAGTTATAAAAACTGGATTTGAAAATCCAGACTAGTTATAAAAACTGGATTTGAAAATCCTGACCTGTTATAGAAACTGAATTTGAAAATCCTGACCAGTTATAAAAACTGGATTTGAAAATCCTGACCAGTTATAGAAACTGAATTTGAAAATCCCGACCAGTTATAAACACTGGATTTAAAAATCCCGACCAGTTATAAAACTTGATTTGAAAATCGCGAGGAGTTATAGAAACTGAATTTGAAAATCCTTATCAGTTATAACACTGGATTTGAAAATCCCGACTAATTATAAAACTAGATTTGAAAATCCCGACCAGTTATAGAAAATGGATTTAAAAATCCCGACCAGTTATAAAACTGGATTTGAAAATCCCGACCAGTTATAGAAACTGGATTTGAAAATCCCGACTAGTTATACAAACTGGATTTGAAAATCCCAACCAGTTATAGAAACTGGATTTCAAAATCCCGACCAGTTATAGAAACTGGAGTTGAAAATCCCGACCAGTTATAACACTGAATTTGAAAATCCCGACCAGTTATAAAAACTGAATTTGAAAATCCCGACCAGTTATAGAAACTGGATTTGAAAATCCTGACCAGTTATAGAAACTGAATTTGAAAATCCCGACTAGTTATAAAAACTGGATTTGAAAATCCCGACCAGTTATAAAACTGGATTTGAAAATCCCGACGAGTTATAGAAACTGAATATGAAAATCCTGATTAGTTATAACACCGGATTTGAAAATCCCGACCAATTATAAAACTAGATTTGAAAATCCCGACCAGTTATAGAAAATGGATTTGAAAATCCCGACCAGTTATAAAACTGGATTTGAAAATCCCGACCAGTTATAGAAACTGGATTTGAAAATCCCGACCAGTTATAAAAACTGGATTTGAAAATCCCGACCAGTTATAGAAACTGGCTTTCAAAATACCGACCAGTTATAGAAACTTGATTTGAAAATCCCGACCAGTTATAGAAACTGGATTTGAAAATCCCGACCAGTTATAAAAACTGGATTTGAAAATCCCGACCAGTTATATAAACTAGATTTGAAAATCCCGACCAGTTATAAAACTGGATTTGAAAATCCCGACCAGTTATAGAAACTGGATTTGAAAATCCAGACCAGTTATAAAAACTGGATTTGAAAATCCCGACCAGTTATAGAAACTCGATTTCAAAATACCGACCAGTTTTAGAAATTGGATTTGAAAATCCCGACCAGTTATAGAAACTGGATTTGAAAATCCCGACCAGTTATAACACTGAATTTGAAAATCCCGACCAGTTATAAAAACTGGATTTGAAAATCCCGACGAGTTATAGAAACTAAATTTGAAAATCCTGATCAGTTATAACACTGGATTTGAAAATCCAGACCAATTATAAAACTAGATTTGAAAATCCCGACCAGTTACAGCAAATGGATTTGAAAATCCCGACCAGTTATAAAACTGGATTTGAAAATTCCGACCAGTTATGACACTAGATTTGAAAATCCCGACCAGTTATAGAAACTGGATTTGAAAATCCCGACCAGTTATAAAACTGGATTTGAAAATCCCGACCAGTTATAGAAACTGGATTTGAAAATCCCGATCAGTTATAGAAACTGGATTTTAAAATCCCGACCAATTATAGAAACTGGATTTGAAAATCCTGACCAGTTATAGAAACTAGATTTGAAAATCCCGACCAGTTATAAAAACTAGATTTGAAAATCCCGACCAGTTATAGAAACTGGATTTGAAAATCCCGACCAGTTATAGAAACTAGATTTGAAAATATCGACCAGTTATAGAAACTAGATTTGAAAATCCCGACCAGTTATAAAACTGGATTTGAAAATCTCGACCAGTTATAGAAACTGGATTTGAAAATCCCGACTAGTTATAAAAACTGGATTTGAAAATCCCAACCAGTTATAGAAACTGGATTTCAAAATCCCGACCAGTTATAGAAACTGGAGTTGAAAATCCCGACTAGTTATAACACTGAATTTGAAAATCCCGACCAGTTATAAAAACTGTATTTGAAAATTCCGACAAGTTATAGAAACTGGATTTGAAAATCCTGACCAGTTATAGAAACTGAATTTGAAAATCCCGACCAGTTATTAAAACTGGATTTGAAAATCCCGACCAGTTATAAAACTGGATTTGAAAATCCCGACGAGTCATAGAAACTGAATTTGAAAATCCTGATCAGTTATAACACTGGATTTGAAAATCCCGACCAATTATAAAACTAGATTTGAAAATCCCGACCAGTTATAGAAAATGGATTTGAAAATCCCGACCAGTTATAAAACTGGATTTGAAAATCCCGACCAGTTATAAAAACTAGAGTTGAAAATCCCGACCAGTTATAGAAACTGGATTTGAAAATCACGACCAGTTATAGAAACTGGATTTGAAAATCTCGACCAGTTATAGAAACTGGATTTGAAAATCCCGACCAGATATAAGATCTGGATTTGAAAATCCCGACCAGTTATAAAATCTGGAATTGAAAATCCCGACCAGTTATAGAAACTGGATTTCAAAATCCCGACCAGTTATAGAAACTGGATTTGAAAATCCCGACCAGTTATAGAAACTGGATTTGAAAATCCCGACCAGTTATAACACTGAATTTGAAAATCCCGACCGGTTATAAAAACTGGATTTGAAAATCCCGACCAGTTATAGAAACTTGATTTGAAAATCCTGACCAGTTATAGAAACTGGATTTGAAAATCCCGACCAGGTATAAAAACTGGATTTGAAAATCTCGACCAGTTATAAAATTTGATTTAAAAATCCCGACCAGTTATAGAAACTGGATTTGAAAATCCTGATCAGTTATAACACTGGATTTGAAAATCCCGACCAATTATAAAACTAGATTTAAAAATCGGGACCTGTTATAGAAACTGGATTTTAAAAATCCCGACCAGTTATAAATCTGGATTTGAAAATCCCAACCAGTTATAAAACTAGATTTAAAAATCCCGACCAGTTATAGAAACTGCATTTGAAAATCCTGACCAGTTATAAAACTGGATTTGAAAATCCCGACCAGTTATAGAAATTGGATTTAAAAATCCCGACCAGTTATGACACTAGATTTAGAAATCACGACCAGTTATAGAAACTGGATTTGAAAATCCCGACCAGTTGTAAAAACTGAATTCTGAAAATCCCGACCAGTTACAAAAACTGGATTTGAAAATCCCGACCAGTTATAAAAACTAGATTTGAAAATCCCGACCAGTTATAAATCTGGATTTGAAAATCCCAACCAGTTATAAAACTAGATTTAAAAATCCCGACCAGTTATAGAAACTGCATTTGAAACTCCTGACCAGTTATAAAACTGGATTTGAAAATCCCGACCAGTTATAGAAATTGGATTTAAAAATCCCGACCAGTTATGACACTAGATTTTGAAATCACGACCAGTTATAGAAACTGGATTTGAAAATCCCGACCAGTTGTAAAAACTGAATTTTGAAAATCCCGACCAGTTATAGAAACTGGATTTCAAAATCCCGATCAGTTATAGAAACTGATTTGAAAATCCCGACCAGTTATAGAAACTGGATTTGAAAATCCCGACCAGTTATAACACTGAATTTGAAAATCCCGACCAGCTATAAAAACTGCATTTGAAAATTCCGACCAGTTATACAAACTGGATTTGAAAATCCTGACCAGTTATAGAAACTGAATTTGAAAATCCCGACCATTTATAGAAACTGGATTTGAAAATCCCGACCAGTTATAGAAACTGGATTTGAAAATCCCGACTAGTTATAAAACTGGATTTGAAAATCCCGACCAATTATAAAACTGGATTTAAAAATCCCGACCAGTTATAGAAACTGGATTTGAAAATCCCGACCAGTTATAAAACTGGATTTGAAAATCCCGACCAGTTATAGAAACTGGATTTGAAAATCCTGACCAGTTATAAAACTGGATTTGAAAATCCCGACCAGTTATAGAAACTGGATTTAAAAATTCTGACTAGTTATGACACTAGATTTAAAAATTCCGACCAGTTATAGATACTGGATTTGAAAATCCCGACCAGTTATAACACTGAATTTGAAAATCCCGACCAGTTATAAAAACTGGATTTGAAAATCACGACCAGTTATAGAAACTGGATTTGAAAATCCCGACCAGTTATAGAAACTGGATTTAAAAATTCCGACCAGTTATGACACTAGATTTGAAAATTCCGACCAGTTGTAGATACTGGATTTGAAAATCCCGACGAGTTATAAAAACTGGAGTTGCAAATCCCGACCAGTTATAGAAACTGGATTTGAAAATCTCGACCAGTTATAGAAACTGTATTTGAAAATCCCGAGCAGTTATAGAAACTGGATTTCAAAATCCCGACCAGTTATAGAAACTGGATTTGAAAATCCCTATCAGTTATAGAAACTGGATTTGAAAATCCCGACCAGTTATAAAATCTGGAATTGAAAATCCCGACCAGTTATAGAAACTAGATTTCAAAATCCCGACCAGTTATAGAAACTAGATTTGAAAATCCCGACCGGTTATAAAAACTGGATTTGAAAATCCCGACCAGTTATAGAAACTTGATTTGAAAATCCTGACCAGTTATAGAAACTGGATTTGAAAATCCCGACCAGTTATAAAAACTGGATTTGAAAATCCCGACCAGTTATAAAACTGGATTTGAAAATCCTGACCAGTTATAGAAACTGGATTTGAAAATCCTGATCAGTTATAACACTGGATTTGAAAATCCCGACCAGTTATAGAAACTGGATTTCAAAATCCCGACCAGTTATAGAAACTGGATTTGAAAATCCCGACCAGTTATAACACTGAATTTGAAAATCCCGACCGGTTATAAAAACTGGATTTGAAAATGCCGACCAGTTATAAAACTGGATTTGAAAATCCCGACCAGTTATAGAAACTGGATTTGAAAATCCTGATCAGTTATAACACTGGATTTGAAAATCCCGACCAATTGTAAAACTAGATTTGAAAATCCCGACCAGTTATAGAAAATGGATTTGAAAATCCCGACCAGTTATAAAACTGGATTTGAAAATCCCGACCAGTTATAGAAACTGGATTTGAAAATCCCGACCAGTTATAACACTGAATTTGAAAATCCCGACCAGTTATAAAAACTGGATTTGAAAATCCAGACTAGTTATAAAAACTGGATTTGAAAATCCTGACCTGTTATAGAAACTGAATTTGAAAATCCTGACCAGTTATAAAAACTGGATTTGAAAATCCTGACCAGTTATAGAAACTGAATTTGAAAATCCCGACCAGTTATAAACACTGGATTTAAAAATCCCGACCAGTTATAAAACTTGATTTGAAAATCGCGAGGAGTTATAGAAACTGAATTTGAAAATCCTTATCAGTTATAACACTGGATTTGAAAATCCCGACTAATTATAAAACTAGATTTGAAAATCCCGACCAGTTATAGAAAATGGATTTAAAAATCCCGACCAGTTATAAAACTGGATTTGAAAATCCCGACCAGTTATAGAAACTGGATTTGAAAATCCCGACTAGTTATACAAACTGGATTTGAAAATCCCAACCAGTTATAGAAACTGGATTTCAAAATCCCGACCAGTTATAGAAACTGGAGTTGAAAATCCCGACCAGTTATAACACTGAATTTGAAAATCCCGACCAGTTATAAAAACTGAATTTGAAAATCCCGACCAGTTATAGAAACTGGATTTGAAAATCCTGACCAGTTATAGAAACTGAATTTGAAAATCCCGACTAGTTATAAAAACTGGATTTGAAAATCCCGACCAGTTATAAAACTGGATTTGAAAATCCCGACGATTTATAGAAACTGAATATGAAAATCCTGATTAGTTATAACACCGGATTTGAAAATCCCGACCAATTATAAAACTAGATTTGAAAATCCCGACCAGTTATAGAAAATGGATTTGAAAATCCCGACCAGTTATAAAACTGGATTTGAAAATCCCGACCAGTTATAGAAAATGGATTTGAAAATCCCGACCATTTATAAAACTGGATTTGAAAATCCCGACGAGTTATAGAAACTGAATTTGAAAATCCTGATCTGTTATAACACTGGATTTGAAAATCCCGACCAATTATAAAAACTAGTTATAGAAACTGGATTTGAAGATCCCGACCAGTTATAAAAACTTGATTTGAAAATCCTGACCAGTTATAGAAACTGGATTTGAAAATCCCGACTAGTTATAAAAACTGGATTATAAAATCCCGACCAGTTATAAAACTGGATTTGAAAATCCCGACCAGTTATAGAAACTGGATTTGAAAATCCTGATCAGTTATAACACTGGATTCGAAAATCCCGACCAATTATAAAACTAAATTTGAAAATCGGGATCTGTTATAGAAACTGGATTTGAAAATCCCGACCAGTTATAAATCTGGATTTGAAAATCCCAACCAGTTATAAAACTAGATTTAAAAATCCCGACCAGTTATAGAAACTGCATTTAAAAATCCTGACCAGTTATAAAACTGGATTTGAAAATCCCGACCAGTTATAGAAATTGGATTTGAAAATCCCGACCAGTTATGACACTAGATTTGGAAATGACGACCAGTTACAGAAACTGGATTTGAAAATCCCGACCAGTTATAAAAATTGGATTTGAAAATCCCGACTAGTTATAGAAACTGGATTTGAAAATCCCGACCAGTTGTAAAAACTGAATTTTGAAAATCCCGACTAGTTACAAAAACTGGATTCTAAAATCCCGACCAGTTATAAAAACTAGATTTGAAAATCCCGACCAGATATAGAAACTGGATTTGAAAATCCCGACCAGTTATAGAAACTGGATTTGAAAATCCCGACCAGTTATAGAAACTAGATTTGAAAATCCCGACCAGTTATAAAACTGGATTTGAAAATCCCGACCAGTTATAGAAACTGGATTTGAAAATCCCGACCAGTTATAAAAACTGGATTTGAAAATCCCGACCAGTTATAGAAACTGGCTTTCAAAATACCGACCAGTTATAGAAACTTGATTTGAAAATCCCGACCAGTTATAGAAACTGGATTTGAAAATCCCGACCAGTTATAAAAACTGGATTTGAAAATCCCGACCAGTTATATAAACTGGATTTGAAAATACAGACCAGTTATAGAAACTTGATTTGAAAATCCCGACCAGTTATAGAAACTGGATTTGAAAATCCCGACCAGTTATAGAAACTAGATTTGAAAATCCCGACCAGTTATAAAACTGGATTTGAAAATCCCGACCAGTTATAGAAACTGGATTTGAAAATCCCGACCAGTTATAAAAACTGGATTTGAAAATCCCGACCAGTTATAGAAACTCGATTTCAAAATACCGACCAGTTTTAGAAATTGGATTTGAAAATCCCGACCAGTTATAGAAACTGGATTTGAAAATCCCGACCAGTTATAACACTGAATTTGAAAATCCCGACCAGTTATAAAAACTGGATTTGAAAATCCCGACGAGTTATAGAAACTAAATTTGAAAATCCTGATCAGTTATAACACTGGATTTGAAAATCCAGACCAATTATAAAACTAGATTTGAAAATCTCGACCAGTTACAGCAAATGGATTTGAAAATCCCGACCAGTTATAAAACTAGATTTGAAAATTACGACCAGTTATGACACTAGATTTGAAAATCCCGATCAGTTATAGAAACTGGATTTGAAAATCCCGACCAGTTATAAAAACTAGATTTGAAAATCCCGACCAGTTATAAAACTGGATTTGAAAATCCCGACCAGTTATAAAACTGGATTTGAAAATCTCGACCAGTTATAGAAACTGGATTTGAAAATCCCGACTAGTTATAAAAACTGGATTTGAAAATCCCAACCAGTTATAGAAACTGGATTTCAAAATCCCGACCAGTTATAGAAACTGGAGTTGAAAATCCCGACTAGTTATAACACTGAATTTGAAAATCCCGACCAGTTATAAAAACTGTATTTGAAAATTCCGACAAGTTATAGAAACTGGATTTGAAAATCCTGACCAGTTATAGAAACTGAATTTGAAAATCCCGACCAGTTATTAAAACTGGATTTGAAAATCCCGACCAGTTATAAAACTGGATTTGAAAATCCCGACGAGTCATAGAAACTGAATTTGAAAATCCTGATCAGTTATAACACTGGATTTGAAAATCCCGACCAATTATAAAACTAGATTTGAAAATCCCGACCAGTTATAGAAAATGGATTTGAAAATCCCGACCAGTTATAAAACTGGATTTGAAAATCCCGACCAGTTATAAAAACTAGAGTTGAAAATCCCGACCAGTTATAGAAACTGGATTTGAAAATCACGACCAGTTATAGAAACTGGATTTGAAAATCTCGACCAGTTATAGAAACTGGATTTGAAAATCCCGACCAGATATAAGATCTGGATTTGAAAATCCCGACCAGTTATAAAATCTGGAATTGAAAATCCCGACCAGTTATAGAAACTGGATTTCAAAATCCCGACCAGTTATAGAAACTGGATTTGAAAATCCCGACCAGTTATAGAAACTGGATTTGAAAATCCCGACCAGTTATAACACTGAATTTGAAAATCCCGACCGGTTATAAAAACTGGATTTGAAAATCCCGACCAGTTATAGAAACTTGATTTGAAAATCCTGACCAGTTATAGAAACTGGATTTGAAAATCCCGACCAGGTATAAAAACTGGATTTGAAAATCTCGACCAGTTATAAAATTGGATTTAAAAATCCCGACCAGTTATAGAAACTGGATTTGAAAATCCTGATCAGTTATAACACTGGATTTGAAAATCCCGACCAATTATAAAACTAGATTTAAAAATCGGGACCTGTTATAGAAACTGGATTTTAAAAATCCCGACCAGTTATAAATCTGGATTTGAAAATCCCAACCAGTTATAAAACTAGATTTAAAAATCCCGACCAGTTATAGAAACTGCATTTGAAAATCCTGACCAGTTATAAAACTGGATTTGAAAATCCCGACCAGTTATAGAAATTGGATTTAAAAATCCCGACCAGTTATGACACTAGATTTAGAAATCACGACCAGTTATAGAAACTGGATTTGAAAATCCCGACCAGTTGTAAAAACTGAATTCTGAAAATCCCGACCAGTTACAAAAACTGGATTTGAAAATCCCGACCAGTTATAAAAACTAGATTTGAAAATCCCGACCAGTTATAAATCTGAATTTGAAAATCCCAACCAGTTATAAAACTAGATTTAAAAATCCCGACCAGTTATAGAAACTGCATTTGAAACTCCTGACCAGTTATAAAACTGGATTTGAAAATCCCGACCAGTTATAGAAATTGGATTTAAAAATCCCGACCAGTTATGACACTAGATTTTGAAATCACGACCAGTTATAGAAACTGGATTTGAAAATCCCGACCAGTTGTAAAAACTGAATTTTGAAAATCCCGACCAGTTATAGAAACTGGATTTCAAAATCCCGATCAGTTATAGAAACTGATTTGAAAATCCCGACCAGTTATAGAAACTGGATTTGAAAATCCCGACCAGTTATAACACTGAATTTGAAAATCCCGACCAGCTATAAAAACTGCATTTGAAAATTCCGACCAGTTATACAAACTGGATTTGAAAATCCTGACCAGTTATAGAAACTGAATTTGAAAATCCCGACCATTTATAGAAACTGGATTTGAAAATCCCGACCAGTTATAGAAACTGGATTTGAAAATCCCGACTAGTTATAAAACTGGATTTGAAAATCCCGACCAATTATAAAACTGGATTTAAAAATCCCGACCAGTTATAGAAACTGGATTTGAAAATCCCGACCAGTTATAAAACTGGATTTGAAAATCCCGACCAGTTATAGAAACTGGATTTGAAAATCCTGACCAGTTATAAAACTGGATTTGAAAATCCCGACCAGTTATAGAAACTGGATTTAAAAATTCTGACTAGTTATGACACTAGATTTAAAAATTCCGACCAGTTATAGATACTGGATTTGAAAATCCCGACCAGTTATAACACTGAATTTGAAAATCCCGACCAGTTATAAAAACTGGATTTGAAAATCACGACCAGTTATAGAAACTGGATTTGAAAATCCCGACCAGTTATAGAAACTGGATTTAAAAATTCCGACCAGTTATGACACTAGATTTGAAAATTCCGACCAGTTGTAGATACTGGATTTGAAAATCCCGACGAGTTATAAAAACTGGAGTTGCAAATCCCGACCAGTTATAGAAACTGGATTTGAAAATCTCGACCAGTTATAGAAACTGTATTTGAAAATCCCGAGCAGTTATAGAAACTGGATTTCAAAATCCCGACCAGTTATAGAAACTGGATTTGAAAATCCCTATCAGTTATAGAAACTGGATTTGAAAATCCCGACCAGTTATAAAATCTGGAATTGAAAATCCCGACCAGTTATAGAAACTAGATTTCAAAATCCCGACCAGTTATAGAAACTAGATTTGAAAATCCCGACCGGTTATAAAAACTGGATTTGAAAATCCCGACCAGTTATAGAAACTTGATTTGAAAATCCTGACCAGTTATAGAAACTGGATTTGAAAATCCCGACCAGTTATAAAAACTGGATTTGAAAATCCCGACCAGTTATAAAACTGGATTTGAAAATCCTGACCAGTTATAGAAACTGGATTTGAAAATCCTGATCAGTTATAACACTGGATTTGAAAATCCCGACCAGTTATAGAAACTGGATTTCAAAATCCTGACCAGTTATAGAAACTGGATTTGAAAATCCCGACCAGTTATAACACTGAATTTGAAAATCCCGACCGGTTATAAAAACTGGATTTGAAAATGCCGACCAGTTATAAAACTGGATTTGAAAATCCCGACCAGTTATAGAAACTGGATTTGAAAATCCTGATCAGTTATAACACTGGATTTGAAAATCCCGACCAATTGTAAAACTAGATTTGAAAATCCCGACCAGTTATAGAAAATGGATTTGAAAATCCCGACCAGTTATAAAACTGGATTTGAAAATCCCGACCAGTTATAGAAACTGGATTTGAAAATCCCGACCAGTTATAACACTGAATTTGAAAATCCCGACCAGTTATAAAAACTGGATTTGAAAATCCAGACTAGTTATAAAAACTGGATTTGAAAATCCTGACCTGTTATAGAAACTGAATTTGAAAATCCTGACCAGTTATAAAAACTGGATTTGAAAATCCTGACCAGTTATAGAAACTGAATTTGAAAATCCCGACCAGTTATAAACACTGGATTTAAAAATCCCGACCAGTTATAAAACTTGATTTGAAAATCGCGAGGAGTTATAGAAACTGAATTTGAAAATCCTTATCAGTTATAACACTGGATTTGAAAATCCCGACTAATTATAAAACTAGATTTGAAAATCCCGACCAGTTATAGAAAATGGATTTAAAAATCCCGACCAGTTATAAAACTGGATTTGAAAATCCCGACCAGTTATAGAAACTGGATTTGAAAATCCCGACTAGTTATACAAACTGGATTTGAAAATCCCAACCAGTTATAGAAACTGGATTTCAAAATCCCGACCAGTTATAGAAACTGGAGTTGAAAATCCCGACCAGTTATAACACTGAATTTGAAAATCCCGACCAGTTATAAAAACTGAATTTGAAAATCCCGACCAGTTATAGAAACTGGATTTGAAAATCCTGACCAGTTATAGAAACTGAATTTGAAAATCCCGACTAGTTATAAAAACTGGATTTGAAAATCCCGACCAGTTATAAAACTGGATTTGAAAATCCCGACGAGTTATAGAAACTGAATATGAAAATCCTGATTAGTTATAACACCGGATTTGAAAATCCCGACCAATTATAAAACTAGATTTGAAAATCCCGACCAGTTATAGAAAATGGATTTGAAAATCCCGACCAGTTATAAAACTGGATTTGAAAATCCCGACCAGTTATAGAAAATGGATTTGAAAATCCCGACCATTTATAAAACTGGATTTGAAAATCCCGACGAGTTATAGAAACTGAATTTGAAAATCCTGATCTGTTATAACACTGGATTTGAAAATCCCGACCAATTATAAAAACTAGTTATAGAAACTGGATTTGAAGATCCCGACCAGTTATAGAAACTTGATTTGAAAATCCTGACCAGTTATAGAAACTGGATTTGAAAATCCCGACTAGTTATAAAAACTGGATTATAAAATCCCGACCAGTTATAAAACTGGATTTGAAAATCCCGACCAGTTATAGAAACTGGATTTGAAAATCCTGATCAGTTATAACACTGGATTCGAAAATCCCGACCAATTATAAAACTAAATTTGAAAATCGGGATCTGTTATAGAAACTGGATTTGAAAATCCCGACCAGTTATAAATCTGGATTTGAAAATCCCAACCAGTTATAAAACTAGATTTAAAAATCCCGACCAGTTATAGAAACTGCATTTAAAAATCCTGACCAGTTATAAAACTGGATTTGAAAATCCCGACCAGTTATAGAAATTGGATTTGAAAATCCCGACCAGTTATGACACTAGATTTGGAAATGACGACCAGTTACAGAAACTGGATTTGAAAATCCCGACCAGTTATAAAAATTGGATTTGAAAATCCCGACTAGTTATAGAAACTGGATTTGAAAATCCCGACCAGTTGTAAAAACTGAATTTTGAAAATCCCGACTAGTTACAAAAACTGGATTCTAAAATCCCGACCAGTTATAAAAACTAGATTTGAAAATCCCGACCAGATATAGAAACTGGATTTGAAAATCCCGACCAGTTATAGAAACTGGATTTGAAAATCCCGACCAGTTATAGAAACTAGATTTGAAAATCCCGACCAGTTATAAAACTGGATTTGAAAATCCCGACCAGTTATAGAAACTGGATTTGAAAATCCCGACCAGTTATAAAAACTGGATTTGAAAATCCCGACCAGTTATAGAAACTGGCTTTCAAAATACCGACCAGTTATAGAAACTTGATTTGAAAATCCCGACCAGTTATAGAAACTGGATTTGAAAATCCCGACCAGTTATAAAAACTGGATTTGAAAATCCCGACCAGTTATATAAACTGGATTTGAAAATACAGACCAGTTATAGAAACTTGATTTGAAAATCCCGACCAGTTATAGAAACTGGATTTGAAAATCCCGACCAGTTATAGAAACTAGATTTGAAAATCCCGACCAGTTATAAAACTGGATTTGAAAATCCCGACCAGTTATAGAAACTGGATTTGAAAATCCCGACCAGTTATAAAAACTGGATTTGAAAATCCCGACCAGTTATAGAAACTCGATTTCAAAATACCGACCAGTTTTAGAAATTGGATTTGAAAATCCCGACCAGTTATAGAAACTGGATTTGAAAATCCCGACCAGTTATAACACTGAATTTGAAAATCCCGACCAGTTATAAAAACTGGATTTGAAAATCCCGACGAGTTATAGAAATTAAATTTGAAAATCCTGATCAGTTATAACACTGGATTTGAAAATCCAGACCAATTATAAAACTAGATTTGAAAATCTCGACCAGTTACAGCAAATGGATTTGAAAATCCCGACCAGTTATAAAACTAGATTTGAAAATTACGACCAGTTATGACACTAGATTTGAAAATCCCGATCAGTTATAGAAACTGGATTTGAAAATCCCGACCAGTTATAAAACTGGATTTGAAAATCCCGACCAGTTATAAAACTGGATTTGAAAATCCCGACGAGTTATAGAAACTGAATTTGAAAATCCTGATCAGTTATAACACTGGATTTGAAAATCCCGACCAATTATAAAACTAGATTTGAAAATCCCGACCAGTTATAGAAAATGGATTTGAAAATCCCGACCAGTTATAAAACTGGATTTGAAAATCCCGACCAGTTATAAAAACTAGAGTTGAAAATCCCGACCAGTTATAGAAACTGGATTTGAAAATCACGACCAGTTATAGAAACTGGATTTGAAAATCTCGACCAGTTATAGGAACTGGATTTGAAAATCCCGACCAGATATAAGATCTGGATTTGAAAATCCCGACCAGTTATAAAATCTGGAATTGAAAATCCCGACCAGTTATAGAAACTGGATTTCAAAATCCCGACCAGTTATAGAAACTGGATTTCAAAATCCCGACCAGTTATAGAAACTGGATTTGAAAATCCCGACCAGTTATAGAAACTGGATTTGAAAATCCCGACCAGTTATAACACTGAATTTGAAAATCCCGACCGGTTATAAAAACTGGATTTGAAAATCCCGACCAGTTATAGAAACTTGATTTGAAAATCCTGACCAGTTATAGAAACTGGATTTGAAAATCCCGACCAGGTATAAAAACTGGATTTGAAAATCTCGACCAGTTATAAAATTGGATTTAAAAATCCCGACCAGTTATAGAAACTGGATTTGAAAATCCTGATCAGTTATAACACTGGATTTGAAAATCCCGACCAATTATAAAACTAGATTTAAAAATCGGGACCTGTTATAGAAACTGGATTTTAAAAATCCCGACCAGTTATAAATCTGGATTTGAAAATCCCAACCAGTTATAAAACTAGATTTAAAAATCCCGACCAGTTATAGAAACTGCATTTGAAAATCCTGACCAGTTATAAAACTGGATTTGAAAATCCCGACCAGTTATAGAAATTGGATTTAAAAATCCCGACCAGTTATGACACTAGATTTTGAAATCACGACCAGTTATAGAAACTGGATTTGAAAATCCCGACCAGTTGTAAAAACTGAATTTTGAAAATCCCGACCAGTTACAAAAACTGGATTTAAAATCCCGACCAGTTATAAAAACTAGATTTGAAAATCCCGACCAGTTATAAATCTGGATTTGAAAATCCCAACCAGTTATAAAACTAGATTTAAAAATCCCGACCAGTTATAGAAACTGCATTTGAAACTCCTGACCAGTTATAAAACTGGATTTGAAAATCTCGACCAGTTATAGAAATTGGATTTAAAAATCCCGACCAGTTATGACACTAGATTTTGAAATCACGACCAGTTATAGAAACTGGATTTGAAAATCCCGACCAGTTGTAAAAACTGAATTTTGAAAATCCCGACCAGTTACAAAAACTGGATTTGAAATTCCGGACCAGTTATAAAAACTAGATTTGAAAATCCCGACCAGTTATAGAAACTGGATTTCAAAATCCCGATCAGTTATAGAAACTGATTTGAAAATCCCGACCAGTTATAGAAACTGGATTTGAAAATCCCGACCAGTTATAACACTGAATTTGAAAATCCCGACCAGCTATAAAAACTGCATTTGAAAATTCCGACCAGTTATACAAACTGGATTTGAAAATCCTGACCAGTTATAGAAACTGAATTTGAAAATCCCGACCATTTATAGAAACTGGATTTGAAAATCCCGACCAGTTATAGAAACTGGATTTGAAAATCCCGACTAGTTATAAAACTGGATTTGAAAATCCCGACCAATTATAAAACTGGATTTAAAAATCCCGACCAGTTATAGAAACTGGATTTGAAAATCCCGACCAGTTATAAAACTGGATTTGAAAATCCCGACCAGTTATAGAAACTGGATTTGAAAATCCTGACCAGTTATAAAACTGGATTTGAAAATCCCGACCAGTTATAGAAACTGGATTTAAAAATTCTGACTAGTTATGACACTAGATTTAAAAATTCCGACCAGTTATAGATACTGGATTTGAAAATCCCGACCAGTTATAACACTGAATTTGAAAATCCCGACCAGTTATAAAAACTGGATTTGAAAATCACGACTAGTTATAGAAACTGGATTTGAAAATCCCGACCAGTTATAGAAACTGGATTTAAAAATTCCGACCAGTTATAGAAACTTGATTTGAAAATCCTGACCAGTTATAGAAACTGGATTTGAAAATCCCGACCAGGTATAAAAACTGGATTTGAAAATCTCGACCAGTTATAAAATTGGATTTAAAAATCCCGACCAGTTATAGAAACTGGATTTGAAAATCCTGATCAGTTATAACACTGGATTTGAAAATCCCGACCAATTATAAAACTAGATTTAAAAATCGGGACCTGTTATAGAAACTGGATTTTAAAAATCCCGACCAGTTATAAATCTGGATTTGAAAATCCCAACCAGTTATAAAACTAGATTTAAAAATCCCGACCAGTTATAGAAACTGCATTTGAAAATCCTGACCAGTTATAAAACTGGATTTGAAAATCCCGACCAGTTATAGAAATTGGATTTAAAAATCCCGACCAGTTATGACACTAGATTTTGAAATCACGACCAGTTATAGAAACTGGATTTGAAAATCCCGACCAGTTGTAAAAACTGAATTTTGAAAATCCCGACCAGTTACAAAAACTGGATTTGAAAATCCCGACCAGTTATAAAAACTAGATTTGAAAATCCCGACCAGTTATAAATCTGGATTTGAAAATCCCAACCAGTTATAAAACTAGATTTAAAAATCCCGACCAGTTATAGAAACTGCATTTGAAACTCCTGACCAGTTATAAAACTGGATTTGAAAATCTCGACCAGTTATAGAAATTGGATTTAAAAATCCCGACCAGTTATGACACTAGATTTTGAAATCACGACCAGTTATAGAAACTGGATTTGAAAATCCCGACCAGTTGTAAAAACTGAATTTTGAAAATCCCGACCAGTTACAAAAACTGGATTTGAAATTCCGGACCAGTTATAAAAACTAGATTTGAAAATCCCGACCAGTTATAGAAACTGGATTTCAAAATCCCGATCAGTTATAGAAACTGATTTGAAAATCTCGACCAGTTATAGAAACTGGATTTGAAAATCCCGACCAGTTATAACACTGAATTTGAAAATCCCGACCAGCTATAAAAACTGCATTTGAAAATTCCGACCAGTTATACAAACTGGATTTGAAAATCCTGACCAGTTATAGAAACTGAATTTGAAAATCCCGACCATTTATAGAAACTGGATTTGAAAATCCCGACCAGTTATAGAAACTGGATTTGAAAATCCCGACTAGTTATAAAACTGGATTTGAAAATCCCGACCAATTATAAAACTGGATTTAAAAATCCCGACCAGTTATAGAAACTGGATTTGAAAATCCCGACCAGTTATAAAACTGGATTTGAAAATCCCGACCAGTTATAGAAACTGGATTTGAAAATCCTGACCAGTTATAAAACTGGATTTGAAAATCCCGACCAGTTATAGAAACTGGATTTAAAAATTCTGACTAGTTATGACACTAGATTTAAAAATTCCGACCAGTTATAGATACTGGATTTGAAAATCCCGACCAGTTATAACACTGAATTTGAAAATCCCGACCAGTTATAAAAACTGGATTTGAAAATCACGACTAGTTATAGAAACTGGATTTGAAAATCCCGACCAGTTATAGAAACTGGATTTAAAAATTCCGACCAGTTATGACACTAGATTTGAAAATTCCGACCAGTTATAGATACTGGATTTGAAAATCCCGACGAGTTATAAAAACTGGAGTTGCAAATCCCGACCAGTTATAGAAACTGGATTTGAAAATCTCGACCAGTTATAGAAACTGTATTTGAAAATCCCGACCAGTTATAGAAACTGGATTTCAAAATCCCGACCAGTTATAGAAACTGGATTTGAAAATCCCTATCAGTTATAGAAACTGGATTTGAAAATCCCGACCAGTTATAAAATCTGGAATTGAAAATCCCGACCAGTTATAGAAACTAGATTTCAAAATCCCGACCAGTTATAGAAACTAGATTTGAAAATCCCGACCGGTTATAAAAACTGGATTTGAAAATCCCGACCAGTTATAGAAACTTGATTTGAAAATCCTGACCAGTTATAGAAACTGGATTTGAAAATCCCGACCAGTTATAAAAACTGGATTTGAAAATCCCGACCAGTTATAAAACTGGATTTGAAAATCCCGACCAGTTATAGAAACTGGATTTGAAAATCCTGATGAGTTATAACACTGGATTTGAAAATCCCGACCAGTTATAGAAACTGGATTTCAAAATCCCGACCAGTTATAGAAACTGAATTTGAAAATCCCGACCAGTTATAACACTGAATTTGAAAATCCCGACCGGTTATAAAAACTGGATTTGAAAATGCCGACCAGTTATAAAACTGGATTTTAAAATCCCGACCAGTTATAGAAACTGGATTTGAAAATCCTGATCAGTTATAACACTGGATTTGAAAATCCCGACCAATTGTAAAACTAGATTTGAAAATCCCGACCAGTTATAGAAAATGGATTTGAAAATCCCGACCAGTTATAAAACTGGATTTGAAAATCCCGACCAGTTATAGAAACTGGATTTGAAAATCCCGACCAGTTATAACACTGAATTTGAAAATCCCGACCAGTTATAAAAACTGGATTTGAAAATCCCGACTAGTTATAAAAACTGGATTTGAAAATCCTGACCAGTTATAGAAACTGAATTAGAAAATCCTGACCAGTTATAAAAACTGGATTTGAAAATCCTGACCAGTTATAGAAACTGAATTTGAAAATCCCGACCAGTTATAAACACTGGATTTGAAAATCCCGACCAGTTATAAAACTTGATTTGAAAATCGCGAGGAGTTATAGAAACTGAATTTAAAAATCCTTATCAGTTATAACACTGGATTTGAAAATCCCGACTAATTATAAAACTAGATTTGAAAATCCCGACCAGTTATAGAAAATGGATTTAAAAATCCCGACCAGTTATAAAACTGGATTTGAAAATCCCGACCAGTTATAGAAACTGGATTTGAAAATCCCGACTAGTTATAAAAACTGGATTTGAAAATCCCAACCAGTTATAGAAACTGAATTTCAAAATCCCGACCAGTTATAGAAACTGGAGTTGAAAATCCCGACCAGTTATAACACTGAATTTGAAAATCCCGACCAGTTATAAAAACTGAATTTGAAAATCCCGACCAGTTATAGAAACTGGATTTGAAAATCCTGACCAGTTATAGAAACTGAATTTGAAAATCCCGACTAGTTATAAAAACTGGATTTGAAAATCCCGACCAGTTATAAAACTGGATTTGAAAATCCCGACGAGTTATAGAAACTGAATATGAAAATCCTGATCAGTTATAACACCGGATTTGAAAATCCCGACCAATTATAAAACTAGATTTGAAAATCCCGACCAGTTATAGAAAATGGATTTGAAAATCCCGACCAGTTATAAAACTGGATTTGAAAATCTCGACCAGTTATAGAAAATGGATTTGAAAATCCCGACCATTTATAAAACTGGATTTGAAAATCCCGACGAGTTATAGAAACTGAATTTGAAAATCCTGATCAGTTATAACACTGGATTTGAAAATCCCGACCAATTATAAAAACTAGTTATAGAAACTGGATTTGAAGATCCCGACCAGTTATAGAAACTTGATTTGAAAATCCTGACCAGTTATAGAAACTGGATTTGAAAATCCCGACTAGTTATAAAAACTGGATTATAAAATCCCGACCAGTTATAAAACTGAATTTGAAAATCCCGACCAGTTATAGAAACTGGATTTGAAAATCCTGATCAGTTATAACACTGGATTCGAAAATCCCGACCAATTATAAAACTAAATTTGAAAATCGGGATCTGTTATAGAAACTGGATTTGAAAATCCCGACCAGTTATAAATCTGGATTTGAAAATCCCAACCAGTTATAAAACTAGATTTAAAAATCCCGACCAGTTATAGAAACTGCATTTAAAAATCCTGACCAGTTATAAAACTGGATTTGAAAATCCCGACCAGTTATAGAAATTGGATTTGAAAATCCCGACCAGTTATGACACTAGATTTGGAAATGACGACCAGTTACAGAAACTGGATTTGAAAATCCCGACCAGTTATAAAAATTGGATTTGAAAATCCCGACTAGTTATAGAAACTGGATTTGAAAATCCCGACCAGTTGTAAAAACTGAATTTTGAAAATCCCGACTAGTTACAAAAACTGGATTCTAAAATCCCGACCAGTTATAAAAACTAGATTTGAAAATCCCGACCAGATATAGAAACTGGATTTGAAAATCCCGACCAGTTATAGAAACTGGATTTGAAAATCCCGACCAGTTATAGAAACTAGATTTGAAAATCCCGACCAGTTATAAAACTGGATTTGAAAATCCCGACCAGTTATAGAAACTGGATTTGAAAATCCCGACCAGTTATAAAAACTGGATTTGAAAATCCCGACCAGTTATAGAAACTGGCTTTCAAAATACCGACCAGTTATAGAAACTTGATTTGAAAATCCCGACCAGTTATAGAAACTGGATTTGAAAATCCCGACCAGTTATAAAAACTGGATTTGAAAATCCCGACCAGTTATATAAACTGGATTTGAAAATACAGACCAGTTATAGAAACTTGATTTGAAAATCCCAACCAGTTATAGAAACTGGATTTGAAAATCCCGACCAGTTATAGAAACTAGATTTGAAAATCCCGACCAGTTATAAAACTGGATTTGAAAATCCCGACCAGTTATAGAAACTGGATTTGAAAATCCCGACCAGTTATAAAAACTGGATTTGAAAATCCCGACCAGTTATAGAAACTCGATTTCAAAATACCGACCAGTTTTAGAAATTGGATTTGAAAATCCCGACCAGTTATAGAAACTGGATTTGAAAATCCCGACCAGTTATAACACTGAATTTGAAAATCCCGACCAGTTATAAAAACTGGATTTGAAAATCCCGACGAGTTATAGAAACTAAATTTGAAAATCCTGATCAGTTATAACACTGGATTTGAAAATCCAGACCAATTATAAAACTAGATTTGAAAATCTCGACCAGTTACAGCAAATGGATTTGAAAATCCCGACCAGTTATAAAACTAGATTTGAAAATTCCTACCAGTTATGACACTAGATTTGAAAATCCCGATCAGTTATAGAAACTGGATTTGAAAATCCCGACCAGTTATAAAACTGGATTTGAAAATCCCGACCAGTTATAGAAACTGGATTTGAAAATCTCGACCAGTTATAGAAAATGGATTTTAAAATCCCGACCAATTATAGAAACTGGATTTGAAAATCCTGACCAGTTATAGAAACTAGATTTGAAAATCCCGACCAGTTATAAAAACTAAATTTGAAAATCCCGACCAGTTATAGAAACTGAATTTGAAAATCCCGACCAGTTATAGAAACTAGATTTGAAAATATCGACCAGTTATAGAAACTAGATTTGAAAATCCCGACCAGTTATAAAACTGGATTTGAAAATCTCGACCATTTATAGAAACTGGATTTGAAAATCCCGACCAGTTATAAAAACTGGATTTGAAAATCCCAACCAGTTATAGAAACTGGATTTCAAAATCCCGACCAGTTATAGAAACTGGAGTTGAAAATCCCGACTAGTTATAACACTGAATTTGAAAATCCCGACCAGTTATAAAAACTGGATTTGAAAATTCCGACCAGTTATAGAAACTGGATTTGAAAATCCTGACCAGTTATAGAAACTGAATTTGAAAATCCTGATCAGTTATAACACTGGATTTGAAAATCCTGACCAATTATAAAATTAGATTTGAAAATCCCGACCAGTTATAGAAAATGGATTTGAAAATCCCGACCAGTTATAAAACTGGATTTGAAAATCCCGACCAGTTATAAAAACTAGAGTTGAAAATCCCGACCAGTTATAGAAACTGGATTTGAAAATCACGACCAGTTATAGAAACTGGATTTGAAAATCTCGACCAGTTATAGAAACTGGATTTGAAAATCCCGACCAGATATATGATCTGGATTTGAAAATCCCGACCAGTTATAAAATCTGGAATTGAAAATCCCGACCAGTTATAGAAACTGGATTTCAAAATCCCGGCCAGTTATAGAAACTGGATTTGAAAATCCCGACCAGTTATAGAAACTGGATTTGAAAATCCCGACCAGTTATAACACTGAATTTGAAAATCCCGACCGGTTATAAAAACTGGATTTGAAAATCCCTTCCAGTTATAGAAACTTGATTTGAAAATATTGACCAGTTATAGAAACTGGATTTGAAAATCCCGACCAGGTATAAAAACTGGATTTGAAAATCTCGACCAGTTATAAAATTGGATTTAAAAATCCCGACCAGTTATAGAAACTGGATTTGAAAATCGTGATCAGTTATAACACTCGATTTGAAAATCCCGACCAATTATAAAACTAGATTTAAAAATCGGGACCTGTTATAGAAACTGGATTTGAAAATCCCGACGAGTTATAAATCTGGATTTGAAAATCCCAACCAGTTATAAAACTAGATTTAAAAATCCCGACCAGTTATAGAAACTACATTTGAAAATCCTGACCAGTTATAAAACTGGATTTGAAAATCCCGACCAGTTATAGAAATTGGATTTAAAAATCCCGACCAGTTATGACACTAGATTTTGAAATCACGACCAGTTATAGAAACTGAATTTGAAAATCCCGACCAGTTGTAAAAACTGAATTTTGAAAATCCCAACCAGTTACAAAAACTGGATTTGAAAATCCCGACCAGTTATAAAAACTAGATTTGAAAATCCCGACCAGTTATAGAAACTGGATTTCAAAATCCCGATCAGTTATAGAAACTGATTTGAAAATCCTGACCAGTTATAGAAACTGGATTTGAAAATCCCGACCAGTTATAACACTGAATTTGAAAATCCCGACCAGTTATAAAAACTGCATTTGAAAATCCCGACCAGTTATAGAAACTGGATTTGAAAATCCTGACCAGTTATAGAAACTGAATTTGAAAATCCCGACCATTTATAGAAACTGGATTTGAAAATCCCGACCAGTTATAGAAACTAGATTTGAAAATATCGACCAGTTATAGAAACTAGATTTGAAAATCCCGACCAGTTATAAAACTGGATTTGAAAATCTCGACCAGTTATAGAAACTAGATTTGAAAATCCCGACCAGTTATAAAAACTGGATTTGAAAATCCCAACCAGTTATAAAACTAGATTTAAAAATCCCGACCAGTTATAGAAACTACATTTGAAAATCCTGACCAGTTATAAAACTGGATTTGAAAATCCCGACCAGTTATAGAAATTGGATTTAAAAATCCCGACCAGTTATGAGACTAGATTTTGAAATCACGACCAGTTATAGAAACTGAATTTGAAAATCCCGACCAGTTGTAAAAACTGAATTTTGAAAATCCCGACCAGTTACAAAAACTGGATTTGAAAATCCCGACCAGTTATAAAAACTAGATTTGAAAATCCCGACCAGTTATAGAAACTGGATTTCAAAATCCCGATCAGTTATAGAAACTGATTTGAAAATCCCGACCAGTTATAGAAACTGGATTTGAAAATCCCGACCAGTTATAACACTGAATTTGAAAATCCCGACTAGTTATAAAAACTGCATTTGAAAATCCCGACCAGTTATAGAAACTGGATTTGAAAATCCTGACCAGTTATAGAAACTGAATTTGAAAATCCCGACCATTTATAGAAACTGGATTTGAAAATTATGATCAGTTATAACACTAGATTTGAAAATTCCGACCAATTATAAAACTGGATTTGAAAATCCCGACCAGTTATAGAAACTGGATTTGAAAATCCCGACTAGTTATAAAACTGGATTTGAAAATCCCGACCAATTATAAAACTGGATTTAAAAATCCCGACCAGTTATAGAAACTGAATTTGAAAATCCCGACCAGTTATAAAACTGGATTTGAAAATCCCGACCAGTTATAGAAACTGGATTTGAAAATCCTGACCAGTTATAAAACTGGATTTGAAAATCCCGACCAGTTATAGAAACTGGATTTAAAAATTCTGACTAGTTATGACACTAGATTTAAAAATTCCGACCAGTTATAGATACTGGATTTGAAAATCCCGACCAGTTATAACACTGAATTTGAAAATCCCGACCAGTTATAAAAACTGGATTTGAAAATCTCGACGAGTTATAGAAACTAAATTTGAAAATCCTGATAAGTTATAACACTGGATTTGAAAATCCCGACCAATTATAAAACTAGATTTGAAAATCTCTACCAGTTATAGCAAATGGATTTGAAAATCCCGACCAGTTATAAAACTGGATTTGAAAATCCCGACCAGTTATGACACTAGATTTGAAAATCCCGACCAGTTATAGAAACTGGATTTGAAAATCCCGACCAGTTATAGAAACTGGATTTGAAAATCCCGACCAGTTATAGAAACTGGATTTTAAAATCCCGACCAATTATAGAAACTGGATTTGAAAATCCTGACCAGTTATAGAAACTAGATTTGAAAATCCCGACCAGTTATAAAAACTAGATTTGAAAATCCCGACCAGTTATAAAAACTGGATTTGAAAATCCCGACCAGTTATAGAAACTAGATTTGAAAATATCGACCAGTTATAGAAACTAGATTTGAAAATCCCGACCAGTTATAAAACTAGATTTGAAAATCTCGACCAGTTATAGAAACTGGATTTGAAAATCCCGACGAGTTATAAAAACTGGATTTGAAAATCCCAACCAGTTATAGAAACTGGATTTCAAAATCCCGACCAGTTATAGAAACTGGAGTTGAAAATCCCGACCAGTTATAACACTGAATTTGAAAATCCCGACCAGTTATGAGACTAGATTTTGAAATCACGACCAGTTATAGAAACTGAATTTGAAAATCCCGACCAGTTGTAAAAACTGAATTTTGAAAATCCCGACCAGTTACAAAAACTGGATTTGAAAATCCCGACCAGTTATAAAAACTAGATTTGAAAATCCCGACCAGTTATAGAAACTGGATTTCAAAATCCCGATCAGTTATAGAAACTGATTTGAAAATCCCGACCAGTTATAGAAACTGGATTTGAAAATCCCGACCAGTTATAACACTGAATTTGAAAATCCCGACCAGTTATAAAAACTGCATTTGAAAATCCCGACCAGTTATAGAAACTGGATTTGAAAATCCTGACCAGTTATAGAAACTGAATTTGAAAATCCCGACCATTTATAGAAACTGGATTTGAAAATTATGATCAGTTATAACACTAGATTTGAAAATTCCGACCAATTATAAAACTGGATTTGAAAATCCCGACCAGTTATAGAAACTGGATTTGAAAATCCCGACTAGTTATAAAACTGGATTTGAAAATCCCGACCAATTATAAAACTGGATTTAAAAATCCCGACCAGTTATAGAAACTGGATTTGAAAATCCCGACCAGTTATAAAACTGGATTTGAAAATCCCGACCAGTTATAGAAACTGGATTTGAAAATCCTAACCAGTTATAAAACTGGATTTGAAAATCCCGACCAGTTATAGAAACTGGATTTAAAAATTCTGACTAGTTATGACACTAGATTTAAAAATTCCGACCAGTTATAGATACTGGATTTGAAAATCCCGACCAGTTATAACACTGAATTTGAAAATCCCGACCAGTTATAAAAACTGGATTTGAAAATCCCGACGAGTTATAGAAACTAAATTTGAAAATCCTGATAAGTTATAACACTGGATTTGAAAATCCCGACCAATTATAAAACTAGATTTGAAAATCCCTACCAGTTATAGCAAATGGATTTGAAAATCCCGACCAGTTATAAAACTGGATTTGAAAATCCCGACCAGTTATGACACTAGATTTGAAAATCCCGACCAGTTATAGAAACTGGATTTGAAAATCCCGACCAGTTATAGAAACTGGATTTGAAAATCCCGACCAGTTATAGAAACTGGATTTTAAAATCCCGACCAATTATAGAAACTGGATTTGAAAATCCTAACCAGTTATAGAAACTAGATTTGAAAATCCCGACCAGTTATAAAAACTAGATTTGAAAATCCCGACCAGTTATAAAAACTGGATTTGAAAATCCCGACCAGTTATAGAAACTAGATTTGAAAATATCGACCAGTTATAGAAACTAGATTTGAAAATCCCGACCAGTTATAAAACTGGATTTGAAAATCTTGACCAGTTATAGAAACTGGATTTGAAAATCCCGACGAGTTATAAAAACTGGATTTGAAAATCCCAACCAGTTATAGAAACTGGATTTCAAAATCCCGACCAGTTATAGAAACTGGAGTTGAAAATCCCGACCAGTTATAACACTGAATTTGAAAATCCCGACCAGTTATAGAAAATGGATTTGAAAATCCTGACCAGTTATAGAAACTGAATTTGAAAATCCTGACCAGTTATTAAAACTGGATTTGAAAATCCCGACCAGTTATAAAACTGGATTTGAAAATCCCGACGAGTTATAGAAACTGAATTTGAAAATCCTGATCAGTTATAACACTGGATTTGAAAATCCCGACCAATTATAAAACTAGATTTGAAAATCCCGACCAGTTATAGAAAATGGATTTGAAAATCCCGACCAGTTATAAAACTGGATTTGAAAATCCCGACCAGTTATAAAAACTAGAGTTGAAAATCCCGACAAGTTATAGAAACTGGATTTGAAAATCACGACCAGTTATAGAAACTGGATTTGAAAATCTCGACCAGTTATAGAAACTGGATTTGAAAATCCCGACCAGATATAGAAACTGGATTTGAAAATCCCGACCAGTTATAAAATCTGGAATTGAAAATCCCGACCAGTTATAGAAACTGGATTTCAAAATCCCGACCAGTTATAGAAACTGGATTTGAAAATCCCGACCAGTTATAGAAACTGGATTTGAAAATCCTGACCAGTTATAGAAACTGAATTTGAAAATCCTGACCAGTTATTAAAACTGGATTTGAAAATCCCGACCAGTTATAAAACTGGATTTGAAAATCCCGACGAGTTATAGAAACTGAATTTCAAAATCCTGATCAGTTATAACACTGGATTTGAAAATCCCGACCAATTATAAAACTAGATTTGAAAATCCCGACCAGTTATAGAAAATGAATTTGAAAATCCCGACCAGTTATAAAACTGGATTTGAAAATCCCGACCAGTTATAAAAACTAGAGTTGAAAATCCCGACAAGTTATAGAAACTGGATTTGAAAATCACGACCAGTTATAGAAACTGGATTTGAAAATCTCGACCAGTTATAGAAACTGGATTTGAAAATCCCGACCAGATATAGAAACTGGATTTGAAAATCCCGACCAGTTATAAAATCTGGAATTGAAAATCCCGACCAGTTATAGAAACTGGATTTCAAAATCCCGACCAGTTATAGAAACTGGATTTGAAAATCCCGACCAGTTATAGAAACTGGATTTGAAAATCCCGACCAGTTATAACACTGAATTTGAAAATCCCGACCGGTTATAAAAACTGGATTTGAAAATCCCGACCAGTTATAGAAACTTGATTTGAAAATCCTGACCAGTTATAGAAACTGGATTTGAAAATCCCGACCAGTTATAAAAACTGGATTTGAAAATCTCGACCAGTTATAAAATTGGATTTGAAAATCCCGACTAGTTATAGAAACTGGATTTGAAAATCCTGATCAGTTATAACACTGAATTTGAAAATCCCGACCAATTATAAAACTAGATTTGAAAATCGGGACCTGTTATAGAAACTGAATTTGAAAATCCCGACCATTTATAGAAACTGGATTTGAAAATTATGATCAGTTATAACACTAGATTTGAAAATTCCGACCAATTATAAAACTGGATTTGAAAATCCCGACCAGTTATAGAAACTGGATTTGAAAATCCCGACTAGTTATAAAACTGGATTTGAAAATCCCGACCAATTATAAAACTGGATTTAAAAATCCCGACCAGTTATAGAAACTGGATTTGAAAATCCCGACCAGTTATAAAACTGGATTTGAAAATCCCGACCAGTTATAGAAACTGGATTTGAAAATCCTGACCAGTTATAAAACTGGATTTGAAAATCCCGACCAGTTATAGAAACTGGATTTAAAAATTCTGACTAGTTATGACACTAGATTTAAAAATTCCGACCAGTTATAGATACTGGATTTGAAAATCCCGACCAGTTATAACACTGAATTTGAAAATCCCGACCAGTTATAAAAACTGGATTTGAAAATCCCGACGAGTTATAGAAACTAAATTTGAAAATCCTGATAAGTTATAACACTGGATTTGAAAATCCCGACCAATTATAAAACTAGATTTGAAAATCCCTACCAGTTATAGCAAATGGATTTGAAAATCCCGACCAGTTATAAAACTGGATTTGAAAATCCCGACCAGTTATGACACTAGATTTGAAAATCCCGACCAGTTATAGAAACTGGATTTGAAAATCCCGACCAGTTATAGAAACTGGATTTGAAAATCCCGACCAGTTATAGAAACTGGATTTTAAAATCCCGACCAATTATAGAAACTGGATTTGAAAATCCTGACCAGTTATAGAAACTAGATTTGAAAATCCCGACCAGTTATAAAAACTAGATTTGAAAATCCCGACCAGTTATAAAAACTGGATTTGAAAATTCCGACCAATTATAGAAACTAGATTTGAAAATATCGACCAGTTATAGAAACTAGATTTGAAAATCCCGACCAGTTATAAAACTGGATTTGAAAATCTCGACCAGTTATAGAAACTGGATTTGAAAATCCCGACGAGTTATAAAAACTGGATTTGAAAATCCCAACCAGTTATAGAAACTGGATTTCAAAATCCCGACCAGTTATAGAAACTGGAGTTGAAAATCCCGACCAGTTATAACACTGAATTTAAAAATCCCGACCAGTTATAGAAAATGGATTTGAAAATCCTGACCAGTTATAGAAACTGAATTTGAAAATCCTAACCAGTTATTAAAACTGGATTTGAAAATCCCGACCAGTTATAAAACTGGATTTGAAAATCCCGACGAGTTATAGAAACTGAATTTGAAAATCCTGATCAGTTATAACACTGGATTTGAAAATCCCGACCAATTATAAAACTAGATTTGAAAATCCCGACCAGTTATAGAAAATGGATTTGAAAATCCCGACCAGTTATAAAACTGGATTTGAAAATCCCGACCAGTTATAAAAACTAGAGTTGAAAATCCCGACAAGTTATAGAAACTGGATTTGAAAATCACGACCAGTTATAGAAACTGGATTTGAAAATCTCGACCAGTTATAGAAACTGGATTTGAAAATCCCGACCAGATATAGAAACTGGATTTGAAAATCCCGACCAGTTATAAAATCTGGAATTGAAAATCCCGACCAGTTATAGAAACTGGATTTCAAAATCCCGACCAGTTATAGAAACTGGATTTGAAAATCACGACCAGTTATAGAAACTGGATTTGAAAATCCTGACCAGTTATAGAAACTGAATTTGAAAATCCTGACGAGTTATTAAAACTGGATTTGAAAATCCCGACCAGTTATAAAACTGGATTTGAAAATCCCGACGAGTTATAGAAACTGAATTTGAAAATCCCGACCAGTTATAAAACTGGATTTGAAAATCCCGACCAGTTATAGAAACTGGATTTGAAAATCCTGACCAGTTATAGAAACTGAATTTGAAAATCCTGACCAGTTATTAAAACTGGATTTGAAAATCCCGACCAGTTATAAAACTGGATTTGAAAATCCCGACGAGTTATAGAAACTGAATTTCAAAATCCTGATCAGTTATAACACTGGATTTGAAAATCCCGACCAATTATAAAACTAGATTTGAAAATCCCGACCAGTTATAGAAAATGGATTTGAAAATCCCGACCAGTTATAAAACTGGATTTGAAAATCCCGACCAGTTATAAAAACTAGAGTTGAAAATCCCGACAAGTTATAGAAACTGGATTTGAAAATCACGACCAGTTATAGAAACTGGATTTGAAAATCTCGACCAGTTATAGAAACTGGATTTGAAAATCCCGACCAGATATAGAAACTGGATTTGAAAATCCCGACCAGTTATAAAATCTGGAATTGAAAATCCCGACCAGTTATAGAAACTGGATTTGAAAATCCCGACCAGTTATAGAAACTGGATTTGAAAATCCCGACCAGTTATAGAAACTGGATTTGAAAATCCCGACCAGTTATAACACTGAATTTGAAAATCCCGACCGGTTATAAAAACTGGATTTGAAAATCCCGACCAGTTATAGAAACTTGATTTGAAAATCCTGACCAGTTATAGAAACTGGATTTGAAAATCCCGACCAATTATAAAAACTGGATTTGAAAATCTCGACCAGTTATAAAATTGGATTTGAAAATCCCGACTAGTTATAGAAACTGGATTTGAAAATCCTGATCAGTTATAACACTGAATTTGAAAATCCCGACCAATTATAAAACTAGATTTGAAAATCGGGACCTGTTATAGAAACTGAATTTGAAAATCCCGACCATTTATAGAAACTGGATTTGAAAATTATGATCAGTTATAACACTAGATTTGAAAATTCCGACCAATTATAAAACTGGATTTGAAAATCCCGACCAGTTATAGAAACTGGATTTGAAAATCCCGACTAGTTATAAAACTGGATTTGAAAATCCCGACCAATTATAAAACTGGATTTAAAAATCCCGACCAGTTATAGAAACTGGATTTGAAAATCCCGACCAGTTATAAAACTGGATTTGAAAATCCCGACCAGTTATAGAAACTGGATTTGAAAATCCTGACCAGTTATAAAACTGGATTTGAAAATCCCGACCAGTTATAGAAACTGGATTTAAAAATTCTGACTAGTTATGACACTAGATTTAAAAATTCCGACCAGTTATAGATACTGGATTTGAAAATCCCGACCAGTTATAACACTGAATTTGAAAATCCCGACCAGTTATAAAAACTGGATTTGAAAATCCCGACGAGTTATAGAAACTAAATTTGAAAATCCTGATAAGTTATAACACTGGATTTGAAAATCCCGACCAATTATAAAACTAGATTTGAAAATCCCTACCAGTTATAGCAAATGGATTTGAAAATCCCGACCAGTTATAAAACTGGATTTGAAAATCCCGACCAGTTATGACACTAGATTTGAAAATCCCGACCAGTTATAGAAACTGGATTTGAAAATCCCGACCAGTTATAGAAACTGGATTTGAAAATCCCGACCAGTTATAGAAACTGGATTTTAAAATCCCGACCAATTATAGAAACTGGATTTGAAAATCCTGACCAGTTATAGAAACTAGATTTGAAAATCCCGACCAGTTATAAAAACTAGATTTGAAAATCCCGACCAGTTATAAAAACTGGATTTGAAAATTCCGACCAATTATAGAAACTAGATTTGAAAATATCGACCAGTTATAGAAACTAGATTTGAAAATCCCGACCAGTTATAAAACTGGATTTGAAAATCTCGACCAGTTATAGAAACTGGATTTGAAAATCCCGACGAGTTATAAAAACTGGATTTGAAAATCCCAACCAGTTATAGAAACTGGATTTCAAAATCCCGACCAGTTATAGAAACTGGAGTTGAAAATCCCGACCAGTTATAACACTGAATTTAAAAATCCCGACCAGTTATAGAAAATGGATTTGAAAATCCTGACCAGTTATAGAAACTGAATTTGAAAATCCTGACCAGTTATTAAAACTGGATTTGAAAATCCCGACCAGTTATAAAACTGGATTTGAAAATCCCGACGAGTTATAGAAATTGAATTTGAAAATCCTGATCAGTTATAACACTGGATTTGAAAATCCCGACCAATTATAAAACTAGATTTGAAAATCCCGACCAGTTATAGAAAATGGATTTGAAAATCCCGACCAGTTATAAAACTGGATTTGAAAATCCCGACCAGTTATAAAAACTAGAGTTGAAAATCCCGACAAGTTATAGAAACTGGATTTGAAAATCACGACCAGTTATAGAAACTGGATTTGAAAATCTCGACCAGTTATAGAAACTGGATTTGAAAATCCCGACCAGATATAGAAACTGGATTTGAAAATCCCGACCAGTTATAAAATCTGGAATTGAAAATCCCGACCAGTTATAGAAACTGGATTTCAAAATCCCGACCAGTTATAGAAACTGGATTTGAAAATCACGACCAGTTATAGAAACTGGATTTGAAAATCCTGACCAGTTATAGAAACTGAATTTGAAAATCCTGACCAGTTATTAAAACTGGATTTGAAAATCCCGACCAGTTATAAAACTGGATTTGAAAATCCCGACGAGTTATAGAAACTGAATTTGAAAATCCTGATCAGTTATAACACTGGATTTGAAAATCCCGACCAATTATAAAACTAGATTTGAAAATCCCGACCAGTTATAGAAAATGGATTTGAAAATCCCGACCAGTTATAAAACTGGATTTGAAAATCCCGACCAGTTATAAAAACTAGAGTTGAAAATCCCGACAAGTTATAGAAACTGGATTTGAAAATCACGACCAGTTATAGAAACTGGATTTGAAAATCTCGACCAGTTATAGAAACTGGATTTGAAAATCCCGACCAGATATAGAAACTGGATTTGAAAATCCCGACCAGTTATAAAATCTGGAATTGAAAATCCCGACCAGTTATAGAAATTGGATTTCAAAATCCCGACCAGTTATAGAAACTGGATTTGAAAATCCCGACCAGTTATAGACACTAGATTTGAAAATCCCGACCAGTTATAGAAACTGGATTTGAAAATCCCGACCAGTTATAGAAACTGGATTTGAAAATCCCGACCAGTTATAGAAACTGGATTTTAAAATCCCGACCAATTATAGAAACTGGATTTGAAAATCCTGACCAGTTATAGAAACTAGATTTGAAAATCCCGACCAGTTATAAAAACTAGATTTGAAAATCCCGACCAGTTATAGAAACTGGATTTGAAAATCTCGACCAGTTATAGAAACTAGATTTGAAAATATCGACCAGTTATAGAAACTAGATTTGAAAATCCCGACCAGTTATAAAACTGGATTTGAAAATCTCGACCAGTTATAGAAACTGGATTTGAAAATCCTGACCAGTTATAAAAACTGGATTTGAAAATCCCAACCAGTTATAGAAACTGGATTTCAAAATCCCGACCAGTTATAGAAACTGGAGTTGAAAATCCCGACCAGTTATAACACTGAATTTGAAAATCCCGACCAGTTATAAAAACTGGATTTGAAAATCCCGACTAGTTATAGAAACTGGATTTGAAAATCCTGACCAGTTATAGAAACTGAAATTGAAAATCCTGACCAGTTATTAAAACTGGATTTGAAAATCCCGACCAGTTATAAAACTGGATTTGAAAATCCCGACGAGTTATAGAAACTGAATTTGAAAATCCTGATCAGTTATAACACTCGATTTGAAAATCCCGACCAATTATAAAACTAGATTTGAAAATCCCGACCAGTTATAGAAAATGGATTTGAAAATCCCGACCAGTTATAAAACTGGATTTGAAAATCCCGACCAGTTATAAAAACTAGAGTTGAAAATCCCGACCAGTTATAGAAACTGGATTTGAAAATCACGACCAGTTATAGAAACTGGATTTGATAATCTTGACCAGTTATAGAAACTGGATTTGAAAATCCCGACCAGATATAGAAACTGGATTTGAAAATCCCGACCAGTTATAAAATCTGTAATTGAAAATCCCGACCAGTTATAGAAACTGGATTTGAAAATCCTGATCAATTATAACACTGGATTTGAAAATCCCGACCAATTATAAAACTAAATTTGAAAATCGGGATCTGTTATAGAAACTGGATTTGAAAATCCCGACCAGTTATAAATCTGGATTTGAAAATCCCAACCAGTTATAAAACTAGATTTAAAAATCCCGACCAGTTATAGAAACTGCATTTGAAAATTCTGACCAGTTATAAAACTGGATTTGAAAATCCCGACCAGTTATAGAAAATGGATTTAAAAATCCCGACCAGTTATGACACTAGATTTTGAAATCACGACCAGTTATAGAAACTGGATTTGAAAATCCCGACCAGTTGTAAAAACTGAATTTTGAAAATCCCGACCAGTTACAAAAACTGGATTTGAAAATCCCGACCAGTTATAAAAACTAGATTTGAAAATCCCGACCAGTTATAGAAACTGGATTTGAAAATCCCGACCAGTTATAGAAACTGGATTTGAAAATCCCTACCAGTTATAGAAACTAGATTTGAAAATCCCGACTAGTTATAAAACTGGATTTGAAAATCCCGACCAGTTATAAAAACTGGATTTGAAAATCCCGACTACTTATAGAAACTGGATTTCAAAATACCGACCAGTTATAGAAACTGGATTTGAAAATCTCGACCAGTTATAGAAACTGGATTTGAAAATCCCGACCAGTTATAACACTGAATTTGAAAATCCCGACCAGTTATAAAAACTGGATTTGAAAATTCCGACCAGTTATAGAAACTGGATTTGAAAATCCTGACTAGTTATAGAAACTGAATTTGAAAATCCCGACCATTTATAGAAACTGGATTTGAAAATCATGATCAGTTATAACACTAGATTTGAAAATTCCGACCAATTATAAAACTGGATTTGAAAATCCCGACCAGTTATAGAAACTGGATTTGAAAATCCCGACTAGTTATAAAACTGGATTTGAAAATCCCGACCAATTATAAAACTGGATTTAAAAATCCCGACCAGTTATAGAAACTGGATTTGAAAATCCCAACCAGTTATAAAACTGGATTTGAAAATCCCGACCAGTTATAGAAACTGGATTTGAAAATCTCGACCAGTTATAGAAACTAGATTTGAAAATCCTGACTAGTTATAGAAACTGAATTTGAAAATCTCGACCAGTTATAGAAACTGGATTTGAAAATCCTGACCAGTTATAAAACTGGATTTGAAAATCCTGACCAGTTATAGAAACTGGATTTGAAAATCCTGATCAGTTATAACACTAGATTTGAAAATTCCGACCAATTATAAAACTGAATTTAAAACTCCCGACCATTTATAGAAACTGGATTTGAAAATCCCGACTAGTTATAAAACTGGATTTGAAAATCCCGACCAGTTATAAAACTGGATTTGAAAATCCCGACCAGTTATAGAAACTGGATTTCAAAATCCCGACCAGTTATAGAAACTGGATTTGAAAATCCCGACCAGTTGTAAAAACTGAATTTTGAAAATCCTGACCAGTTATAAAAACTGGATTTGAAAATTCTGACCAGTTATAAAAACTAGATTTGAAAATCCCGACCAGTTATAGAAACTGGATTTGAAAATCCCGACCAGTTATAAAAACTAGATTTGAAAATCCCGACCAGTTATAGAAACTCGATTTCAAAATACCGACCAGTTTTAGAAATTGGATTTGAAAATCCCGACCAGTTATTGAAACTGGATTTGAAAATCCCGACCAGTTATAACACAGAATTTGAAAATCCCGACCAGTTATAAAAACTGGATTTGAAAATCCCGACGAGTTATAGAAACTAAATTTGAAAATCCTGATCAGTTATAACACTGGATTTGAAAATCCAGACCAATTATAAAACTAGATTTGAAAATCCCGACCAGGTACAGCAAATGGATTTGAAAATCCCGACCAGTTATAAAACTGGATTTGAAAATTCCGACCAGTTATGACACTAGATTTGAAAATCCCGACCAATTATAGAAACTGGATTTGAAAATCCCGACCAGTTATAAAACTGGATTTGAAAATCCTGACCAGTTATAGAAACTGGATTTGAAAATCCCGACCAGTTATAAAAACTAGATTTGAAAATCCCGACCAGTTATAAAAACTGGATTTGAAAATTCCGACCAATTATAGAAACTAGATTTGAAAATATCGACCAGTTATAGAAACTAGATTTGAAAATCCCGACCAGTTATAAAACTGGATTTGAAAATCTCGACCAGTTATAGAAACTGGATTTGAAAATCCCGACGAGTTATAAAAACTGGATTTGAAAATCCCAACCAGTTATAGAAACTGGATTTCAAAATCCCGACCAGTTATAGAAACTGGAGTTGAAAATCCCGACCAGTTATAACACTGAATTTAAAAATCCCGACCAGTTATAGAAAATGGATTTGAAAATCCTGACCAGTTATAGAAACTGAATTTGAAAATCCTGACCAGTTATTAAAACTGGATTTGAAAATCCCGACCAGTTATAAAACTGGATTTGAAAATCCCGACGAGTTATAGAAATTGAATTTGAAAATCCTGATCAGTTATAACACTGGATTTGAAAATCCCGACCAATTATAAAACTAGATTTGAAAATCCCGACCAGTTATAGAAAATGGATTTGAAAATCCCGACCAGTTATAAAACTGGATTTGAAAATCCCGACCAGTTATAAAAACTAGAGTTGAAAATCCCGACAAGTTATAGAAACTGGATTTGAAAATCACGACCAGTTATAGAAACTGGATTTGAAAATCTCGACCAGTTATAGAAACTGGATTTGAAAATCCCGACCAGATATAGAAACTGGATTTGAAAATCCCGACCAGTTATAAAATCTGGAATTGAAAATCCCGACCAGTTATAGAAACTGGATTTCAAAATCCCGACCAGTTATAGAAACTGGATTTGAAAATCACGACCAGTTATAGAAACTGGATTTGAAAATCCTGACCAGTTATAGAAACTGAATTTGAAAATCCTGACCAGTTATTAAAACTGGATTTGAAAATCCCGACCAGTTATAAAACTGGATTTGAAAATCCCGACGAGTTATAGAAACTGAATTTGAAAATCCTGATCAGTTATAACACTGGATTTGAAAATCCCGACCAATTATAAAACTAGATTTGAAAATCCCGACCAGTTATAGAAAATGGATTTGAAAATCCCGACCAGTTATAAAACTGGATTTGAAAATCCCGACCAGTTATAAAAACTAGAGTTGAAAATCCCGACAAGTTATAGAAACTGGATTTGAAAATCACGACCAGTTATAGAAACTGGATTTGAAAATCTCGACCAGTTATAGAAACTGGATTTGAAAATCCCGACCAGATATAGAAACTGGATTTGAAAATCCCGACCAGTTATAAAATCTGGAATTGAAAATCCCGACCAGTTATAGAAATTGGATTTCAAAATCCCGACCAGTTATAGAAACTGGATTTGAAAATCCCGACCAGTTATAGACACTAGATTTGAAAATCCCGACCAGTTATAGAAACTGGATTTGAAAATCCCGACCAGTTATAGAAACTGGATTGGAAAATCCCGACCAGTTATAGAAACTGGATTTTAAAATCCCGACCAATTATAGAAACTGGATTTGAAAATCCTGACCAGTTATAGAAACTAGATTTGAAAATCCCGACCAGTTATAAAAACTAGATTTGAAAATCCCGACCAGTTATAGAAACTGGATTTGAAAATCTCGACCAGTTATAGAAACTAGATTTGAAAATATCGACCAGTTATAGAAACTAGATTTGAAAATCCCGACCAGTTATAAAACTGGATTTGAAAATCTCGACCAGTTATAGAAACTGGATTTGAAAATCCTGACCAGTTATAAAAACTGGATTTGAAAATCCCAACCAGTTATAGAAACTGGATTTCAAAATCCCGACCAGTTATAGAAACTGGAGTTGAAAATCCCGACCAGTTATAACACTGAATTTGAAAATCCCGACCAGTTATAAAAACTGGATTTGAAAATCCCGACTAGTTATAGAAACTGGATTTGAAAATCCTGACCAGTTATAGAAACTGAAATTGAAAATCCTGACCAGTTATTAAAACTGGATTTGAAAATCCCGACCAGTTATAAAACTGGATTTGAAAATCCCGACGAGTTATAGAAACTGAATTTGAAAATCCTGATCAGTTATAACACTGGATTTGAAAATCCGGACCAATTATAAAACTAGATTTGAAAATCCCGACCAGTTATAGAAAATGGATTTGAAAATCCCGACCAGTTATAAAACTGGATTTGAAAATCCCGACCAGTTATAAAAACTAGAGTTGAAAATCCCGACCAGTTATAGAAACTGGATTTGAAAATCACGACCAGTTATAGAAACTGGATTTGATAATCTTGACCAGTTATAGAAACTGGATTTGAAAATCCCGACCAGATATAGAAACTGGATTTGAAAATCCCGACCAGTTATAAAATCTGTAATTGAAAATCCCGACCAGTTATAGAAACTGGATTTGAAAATCCTGATCAATTATAACACTGGATTTGAAAATCCCGACCAATTATAAAACTAAATTTGAAAATCGGGATCTGTTATAGAAACTGGATTTGAAAATCCCGACCAGTTATAAATCTGGATTTGAAAATCCCAACCAGTTATAAAACTAGATTTAAAAATCCCGACCAGTTATAGAAACTGCATTTGAAAATTCTGACCAGTTATAAAACTGGATTTGAAAATCCCGACCAGTTATAGAAAATGGATTTAAAAATCCCGACCAGTTATGACACTAGATTTTGAAATCACGACCAGTTATAGAAACTGGATTTGAAAATCCCGACCAGTTGTAAAAACTGAATTTTGAAAATCCCGACCAGTTACAAAAACTGGATTTGAAAATCCCGACCAGTTATAAAAACTAGATTTGAAAATCCCGACCAGTTATAGAAACTGGATTTGAAAATCCCGACCAGTTATAGAAACTGGATTTGAAAATCCCTACCAGTTATAGAAACTAGATTTGAAAATCCCGACTAGTTATAAAACTGGATTTGAAAATCCCGACCAGTTATAAAAACTGGATTTGAAAATCCCGACTACTTATAGAAACTGGATTTCAAAATACCGACCAGTTATAGAAACTGGATTTGAAAATCTCGACCAGTTATAGAAACTGGATTTGAAAATCCCGACCAGTTATAACACTGAATTTGAAAATCCCGACCAGTTATAAAAACTGGATTTGAAAATTCCGACCAGTTATAGAAACTGGATTTGAAAATCCTGACTAGTTATAGAAACTGAATTTGAAAATCCCGACCATTTATAGAAACTGGATTTGAAAATCATGATCAGTTATAACACTAGATTTGAAAATTCCGACCAATTATAAAACTGGATTTGAAAATCCCGACCAGTTATAGAAACTGGATTTGAAAATCCCGACTAGTTATAAAACTGGATTTGAAAATCCCGACCAATTATAAAACTGGATTTAAAAATCCCGACCAGTTATAGAAACTGGATTTGAAAATCCCAACCAGTTATAAAACTGGATTTGAAAATCCCGACCAGTTATAGAAACTGGATTTGAAAATCTCGACCAGTTATAGAAACTAGATTTGAAAATCCTGACTAGTTATAGAAACTGAATTTGAAAATCTCGACCAGTTATAGAAACTGGATTTGAAAATCCTGACCAGTTATAAAACTGGATTTGAAAATCCTGACCAGTTATAGAAACTGGATTTGAAAATCCTGATCAGTTATAACACTAGATTTGAAAATTCCGACCAATTATAAAACTGAATTTAAAACTCCCGACCATTTATAGAAACTGGATTTGAAAATCCCGACTAGTTATAAAACTGGATTTGAAAATCCCGACCAGTTATAAAACTGGATTTGAAAATCCCGACCAGTTATAGAAACTGGATTTCAAAATCCCGACCAGTTATAGAAACTGGATTTGAAAATCCCGACCAGTTGTAAAAACTGAATTTTGAAAATCCTGACCAGTTATAAAAACTGGATTTGAAAATTCTGACCAGTTATAAAAACTAGATTTGAAAATCCCGACCAGTTATAGAAACTGGATTTGAAAATCCCGACCAGTTATAAAAACTAGATTTGAAAATCCCGACCAGTTATAGAAACTCGATTTCAAAATACCGACCAGTTTTAGAAATTGGATTTGAAAATCCCGACCAGTTATTGAAACTGGATTTGAAAATCCCGACCAGTTATAACACAGAATTTGAAAATCCCGACCAGTTATAAAAACTGGATTTGAAAATCCCGACGAGTTATAGAAACTAAATTTGAAAATCCTGATCAGTTATAACACTGGATTTGAAAATCCAGACCAATTATAAAACTAGATTTGAAAATCCCGACCAGGTACAGCAAATGGATTTGAAAATCCCGACCAGTTATAAAACTGGATTTGAAAATTCCGACCAGTTATGACACTAGATTTGAAAATCCCGACCAATTATAGAAACTGGATTTGAAAATCCCGACCAGTTATAAAACTGGATTTGAAAATCCTGACCAGTTATAGAAACTGGATTTGAAAATCCCGACCAGTTATAGAAACTGGATTTTAAAATCCCGACCAATTATAGAAACTGGATTTGAAAATCCTGACCAGTTATAGAAACTAGATTTGAAAATCCCGACCAGTTATAAAAACTAGATTTGAAAATCCCGACCAGTTATAGAAACTGGATTTGAAAATCCCGACTAGTTATAAAACTGAATTTGAAAATCCCGACCAGTTATAAAAACTGGATTTGAAAATTCCGACCAGTTATAGAAACTGGATTTGAAAATCCTGACCAGTTATAGAAACTGAATTTGAAAATCCCGACCAGTTATTAAAACTGGATTTGAAAATCCCGACCAGTTATAAAACTGGATTTGAAAATCCCGACGAGTTATAGAAACTGAATTTGAAAATCCTGATCAGTTATAACACTGGATTTGAAAATCCTGACCAATTATAAAACTAGATTTGAAAATCCCGACTAGTTATAGAAAATGGATTTGAAAATCCCGACCAGTTATAAAACTGGATTTGAAAATCCCGACCAGTTATAAAAACTAGAGTTGAAAATCCCGACCAGTTATAGAAACTGGATTTGAAAATCCCGACCAGATATAAGATCTGGATTTGAAAATCCCGACCAGTTATAAAATCTGGAATTGAAAATCCCGACCAGTTATAGAAACTGGATTTCAAAATCCCGACCAGTTATAGAAACTGGATTTGAAAATCCCGACCAGTTATAGAAACTGGATTTGAAAATCCCGACCAGTTATAACACTGAATTTGAAAATCCCGACCGGTTATAAAAACTGGATTTGAAAATCCCGACCAGTTATAGAAACTTGATTTGAAAATCCTGACCAGTTATAGAAACTGGATTTGAAAATCCCGACCAGGTATAAAAACTGGATTTGAAAATCTCGACCAGTTATAAAATTGGATTTAAAAATCCCGACCAGTTATAGAAACTGGATTTGAAAATCCTGATCAGTTATAACACTGGATTTGAAAATCCCGACCAATTATAAAACTAGATTTAAAAATCGGAACCTGTTATAGAAACTGGATTTGAAAATTCCGACCTGTTATAAATTTGGATTTGAAAATCCCAACCAGTTATAAAACTAGATTTAAAAATCCCGACCAGTTATAGAAACTGCATTTGAAAATCCTGACCAGTTATAAAACTGGATTTGAAAATCCCGACCTGTTATAGAAATTGGATTTAAAAATCCCGACCAGTTATGACACTAGATTTTGAAATCACGACCAGTTATAGAAACTGAATTTGAAAATCTCGACCAGTTGTAAAAACTGAATTTTGAAAATCCCGACCAGTTACAAAAACTGGATTTGAAAATCCCGACCAGTTATAAAAACTAGATTTGAAAATCCCGACCAGTTATAGAAACTGGATTTCAACATCCCGATCAGTTATAGAAACTGATTTGAAAATCCCGACCAGTTATAGAAACTGGATTTGAAGATCCCGACCAGTTATAACACTGAATTTGAAAATCCCGACCAGTTATAAAAACTGCATTTGAAAATCCCGACCAGTTATAGAAACTGGATTTGAAAATCCTGACCAGTTATAGAAACTGAATTTGAAAATCCCGACCATTTATAGAAACTGGATTTGAAAATTATGATCAGTTATAACACTAGATTTGAAAATTCCGACCAATTATAAAACTAGATTTGAAAATCCCGACCAGTTACAAAAACTGGATTTGAAAATCCCGACCAGTTATAAAAACTAGATTTGAAAATCCCGACCAGTTATAAATCTGGATTTGAAAATCCCAACCAGTTATAAAACTAGATTTAAAAATCCCGACCAGTTATAGAAACTGCATTTGAAACTCCTGACCAGTTATAAAACTGGATTTGAAAATCCCGACCAGTTATAGAAATTGGATTTAAAAATCCCGACCAGTTATGACACTAGATTTTGAAATCACGACCAGTTATAGAAACTGGATTTGAAAATCCCGACCAGTTGTAAAAACTGAATTTTGAAAATCCCGACCAGTTACAAAAACTGGATTTGAAATTCCGGACCAGTTATAAAAACTAGATTTGAAAATCCCGACCAGTTATAGAAACTGGATTTCAAAATCCCGATCAGTTATAGAAACTGATTTGAAAATCCCGACCAGTTATAGAAACTGGATTTGAAAATCCCGACCAGTTATAACACTGAATTTGAAAATCCCGACCAGCTATAAAAACTGCATTTGAAAATTCCGACCAGTTATACAAACTGGATTTGAAAATCCTGACCAGTTATAGAAACTGAATTTGAAAATCCCGACCATTTATAGAAACTGGATTTGAAAATCCCGACCAGTTATAGAAACTGGATTTGAAAATCCCGACTAGTTATAAAACTGGATTTGAAAATCCCGACCAATTATAAAACTGGATTTAAAAATCCCGACCAGTTATAGAAACTGGATTTGAAAATCCCGACCAGTTATAAAACTGGATTTGAAAATCCCGACCAGTTATAGAAACTGGATTTGAAAATCCTGACCAGTTATAAAACTGGATTTGAAAATCCCGACCAGTTATAGAAACTGGATTTAAAAATTCTGACTAGTTATGACACTAGATTTAAAAATTCCGACCAGTTATAGATACTGGATTTGAAAATCCCGACCAGTTATAACACTGAATTTGAAAATCCCGACCAGTTATAAAAACTGGATTTGAAAATCACGACTAGTTATAGAAACTGGATTTGAAAATCCCGACCAGTTATAGAAACTGTATTTAAAAATTCCGACCAGTTATGACACTAGATTTGAAAATTCCGACCAGTTATAGATACTGGATTTGAAAATCCCGACGAGTTATAAAAACTGGAGTTGCAAATCCCGACCAGTTATAGAAACTGGATTTGAAAATCTCGACCAGTTATAGAAACTGTATTTGAAAATCCCGACCAGTTATAGAAACTGGATTTCAAAATCCCGACCAGTTATAGAAACTGGATTTGAAAATCCCTATCAGTTATAGAAACTGGATTTGAAAATCCCGACCAGTTATAAAATCTGGAATTGAAAATCCCGACCAGTTATAGAAACTAGATTTCAAAATCCCGACCAGTTATAGAAACTAGATTTGAAAATCCCGACCGGTTATAAAAACTGGATTTGAAAATCCCGACCAGTTATAGAAACTTGATTTGAAAATCCTGACCAGTTATAGAAACTGGATTTGAAAATCCCGACCAGTTATAAAAACTGGATTTGAAAATCCCGACCAGTTATAAAACTGGATTTGAAAATCCCGACCAGTTATAGAAACTGGATTTGAAAATCCTGATGAGTTATAACACTGGATTTGAAAATCCCGACCAGTTATAGAAACTGGATTTCAAAATCCCGACCAGTTATAGAAACTGAATTTGAAAATCCCGACCAGTTATAACACTGAATTTGAAAATCCCGACCGGTTATAAAAACTGGATTTGAAAATGCCGACCAGTTATAAAACTGGATTTTAAAATCCCGACCAGTTATAGAAACTGGATTTGAAAATCCTGATCAGTTATAACACTGGATTTGAAAATCCCGACCAATTGTAAAACTAGATTTGAAAATCCCGACCAGTTATAGAAAATGGATTTGAAAATCCCGACCAGTTATAAAACTGGATTTGAAAATCCCGACCAGTTATAGAAACTGGATTTGAAAATCCCGACCAGTTATAACACTGAATTTGAAAATCCCGACCAGTTATAAAAACTGGATTTGAAAATCCCGACTAGTTATAAAAACTGGATTTGAAAATCCTAACCAGTTATAGAAACTGAATTAGAAAATCCTGACCAGTTATAAAAACTGGAATTGAAAATCCTGACCAGTTATAGAAACTGAATTTGAAAATCCCGACCAGTTATAAACACTGGATTTGAAAATCCCGACCAGTTATAAAACTTGATTTGAAAATCGCGAGGAGTTATAGAAACTGAATTTAAAAATCCTTATCAGTTATAACACTGGATTTGAAAATCCCGACTAATTATAAAACTAGATTTGAAAATCCCGACCAGTTATAGAAAATGGATTTAAAAATCCCGACCAGTTATAAAACTGGATTTGAAAATCCCGACCAGTTATAGAAACTGGATTTGAAAATCCCGACTAGTTATAAAAACTGGATTTGAAAATCCCAACCAGTTATAGAAACTGAATTTCAAAATCCCGACCAGTTATAGAAACTGGAGTTGAAAATCCCGACCAGTTATAACACTGAATTTGAAAATCCCGACCAGTTATAAAAACTGAATTTGAAAATCCCGACCGGTTATAGAAACTGGATTTGAAAATCCTGACCAGTTATAGAAACTGAATTTGAAAATCCCGACTAGTTATAAAAACTGGATTTGAAAATCCCGACCAGTTATAAAACTGGATTTGAAAATCCCGACGAGTTATAGAAACTGAATATGAAAATCCTGATCAGTTATAACACCGGATTTGAAAATCCCGACCAATTATAAAACTAGATTTGAAAATCCCGACCAGTTATAGAAAATGGATTTGAAAATCCCGACCAGTTATAAAACTGGATTTGAAAATCTCGACCAGTTATAGAAAATGGATTTGAAAATCCCGACCATTTATAAAACTGGATTTGAAAATCCCGACGAGTTATAGAAACTGAATTTGAAAATCCTGATCAGTTATAACACTGGATTTGAAAATCCCGACCAATTATAAAAACTAATTATAGAAACTGGATTTGAAGATCCCGACCAGTTATAGAAACTTGATTTGAAAATCCTGACCAGTTATAGAAACTGGATTTGAAAATCCCGACTAGTTATAACAACTGGATTATAAAATCCCGACCAGTTATAAAACTGGATTTGAAAATCCCGACCAGTTATAGAAACTGGATTTGAAAATCCCGACCAGTTATAGAAACTGGATTTGAAAATCCCGACCAGTTATAGAAACTGGATTTGAAAATCCCGACCAGTTATAACACTGAATTTGAAAATCCCGACCGGTTATAAAAACTGGATTTGAAAATCCCGACCAGTTATAGAAACTTGATTTGAAAATCCTGACCAGTTATAGAAACTGGATTTGAAAATCCCGACCAGTTATAAAAACTGGATTTGAAAATCTCGACCAGTTATAAAATTGGATTTGAAAATCCCGACTAGTTATAGAAACTGGATTTGAAAATCCTGATCAGTTATAACACTGAATTTGAAAATCCCGAACAATTATAAAACTAGATTTGAAAATCGGGACCTGTTATAGAAACTGAATTTGAAAATCCCGACCATTTATAGAAACTGGATTTGAAAATTATGATCAGTTATAACACTAGATTTGAAAATTCCGACCAATTATAAAACTGGATTTGAAAATCCCGACCAGTTATAGAAACTGGATTTGAAAATCCCGACTAGTTATAAAACTGGATTTGAAAATCCCGACCAATTATAAAACTGGATTTAAAAATCCCGACCAGTTATAGAAACTGGATTTGAAAATCCCGACCAGTTATAAAACTGGATTTGAAAATCCCGACCAGTTATAGAAACTGGATTTGAAAATCCTGACCAGTTATAAAACTGGATTTGAAAATCCCGACCAGTTATAGAAACTGGATTTAAAAATTCTGACTAGTTATGACAATAGATTTAAAAATTCCGACCAGTTATAGATACTGGATTTGAAAATCCCGACCAGTTATAACACTGAATTTGAAAATCCCGACCAGTTATAAAAACTGGATTTGAAAATCCCGACGAGTTATAGAAACTAAATTTGAAAATCCTGATAAGTTATAACACTGGATTTGAAAATCCCGACCAATTATAAAACTAGATTTGAAAATCCCTACCAGTTATAGCAAATGGATTTGAAAATCCCGACCAGTTATAAAACTGGATTTGAAAATCCCGACCAGTTATGACACTAGATTTGAAAATCCCGACCAGTTATAGAAACTGGATTTGAAAATCCCGACCAGTTATAGAAACTGGATTTGAAAATCCCGACCAGTTATAGAAACTGGATTTTAAAATCCCGACCAATTATAGAAACTGGATTTGAAAATCCTGACCAGTTATAGAAACTAGATTTGAAAATCCCGACCAGTTATAAAAACTAGATTTGAAAATCCCGACCAGTTATAAAAACTGGATTTGAAAATTCCGACCAATTATAGAAACTAGATTTGAAAATATCGACCAGTTATAGAAACTAGATTTGAAAATCCCGACCAGTTATAAAACTGGATTTGAAAATCTCGACCAGTTATAGAAACTGGATTTGAAAATCCCGACGAGTTATAAAAACTGGATTTGAAAATCCCAACCAGTTATAGAAACTGGATTTCAAAATCCCGACCAGTTATAGAAACTGGAGTTGAAAATCCCGACCAGTTATAACACTGAATTTAAAAATCCCGACCAGTTATAGAAAATGGATTTGAAAATCCTGACCAGTTATAGAAACTGAATTTGAAAATCCTGACCAGTTATTAAAACTGGATTTGAAAATCCCGACCAGTTATAAAACTGGATTTGAAAATCCCGACGAGTTATAGAAATTGAATTTGAAAATCCTGATCAGTTATAACACTGGATTTGAAAATCCCGACCAATTATAAAACTAGATTTGAAAATCCCGACCAGTTATAGAAAATGGATTTGAAAATCCCGACCAGTTATAAAACTGGATTTGAAAATCCCGACCAGTTATAAAAACTAGAGTTGAAAATCCCGACAAGTTATAGAAACTGGATTTGAAAATCACGACCAGTTATAGAAACTGGATTTGAAAATCTCGACCAGTTATAGAAACTGGATTTGAAAATCCCGACCAGATATAGAAACTGGATTTGAAAATCCCGACCAGTTATAAAATCTGGAATTGAAAATCCCGACCAGTTATAGAAACTGGATTTCAAAATCCCGACCAGTTATAGAAACTGGATTTGAAAATCACGACCAGTTATAGAAACTGGATTTGAAAATCCTGACCAGTTATAGAAACTGAATTTGAAAATCCTGACCAGTTATTAAAACTGGATTTGAAAATCCCGACCAGTTATAAAACTGGATTTGAAAATCCCGACGAGTTATAGAAACTGAATTTGAAAATCCTGATCAGTTATAACACTGGATTTGAAAATCCCGACCAATTATAAAACTAGATTTGAAAATCCCGACCAGTTATAGAAAATGGATTTGAAAATCCCGACCAGTTATAAAACTGGATTTGAAAATCCCGACCAGTTATAAAAACTAGAGTTGAAAATCCCGACAAGTTATAGAAACTGGATTTGAAAATCACGACCAGTTATAGAAACTGGATTTGAAAATCTCGACCAGTTATAGAAACTGGATTTGAAAATCCCGACCAGATATAGAAACTGGATTTGAAAATCCCGACCAGTTATAAAATCTGGAATTGAAAATCCCGACCAGTTATAGAAATTGGATTTCAAAATCCCGACCAGTTATAGAAACTGGATTTGAAAATCCCGACCAGTTATAGACACTAGATTTGAAAATCCCGACCAGTTATAGAAACTGGATTTGAAAATCCCGACCAGTTATAGAAACTGGATTTGAAAATCCCGACCAGTTATAGAAACTGGATTTTAAAATCCCGACCAATTATAGAAACTGGATTTGAAAATCCTGACCAGTTATAGAAACTAGATTTGAAAATCCCGACCAGTTATAAAAACTAGATTTGAAAATCCCGACCAGTTATAGAAACTGGATTTGAAAATCTCGACCAGTTATAGAAACTAGATTTGAAAATATCGACCAGTTATAGAAACTAGATTTGAAAATCCCGACCAGTTATAAAACTGGATTTGAAAATCTCGACCAGTTATAGAAACTGGATTTGAAAATCCTGACCAGTTATAAAAACTGGATTTGAAAATCCCAACCAGTTATAGAAACTGGATTTCAAAATCCCGACCAGTTATAGAAACTGGAGTTGAAAATCCCGACCAGTTATAACACTGAATTTGAAAATCCCGACCAGTTATAAAAACTGGATTTGAAAATCCCGACTAGTTATAGAAACTGGATTTGAAAATCCTGACCAGTTATAGAAACTGAAATTGAAAATCCTGACCAGTTATTAAAACTGGATTTGAAAATCCCGACCAGTTATAAAACTGGATTTGAAAATCCCGACGAGTTATAGAAACTGAATTTGAAAATCCTGATCAGTTATAACACTGGATTTGAAAATCCCGACCAATTATAAAACTAGATTTGAAAATCCCGACCAGTTATAGAAAATGGATTTGAAAATCCCGACCAGTTATAAAACTGGATTTGAAAATCCCGACCAGTTATAAAAACTAGAGTTGAAAATCCCGACCAGTTATAGAAACTGGATTTGAAAATCACGACCAGTTATAGAAACTGGATTTGATAATCTTGACCAGTTATAGAAACTGGATTTGAAAATCCCGACCAGATATAGAAACTGGATTTGAAAATCCCGACCAGTTATAAAATCTGTAATTGAAAATCCCGACCAGTTATAGAAACTGGATTTGAAAATCCTGATCAATTATAACACTGGATTTGAAAATCCCGACCAATTATAAAACTAAATTTGAAAATCGGGATCTGTTATAGAAACTGGATTTGAAAATCCCGACCAGTTATAAATCTGGATTTGAAAATCCCAACCAGTTATAAAACTAGATTTAAAAATCCCGACCAGTTATAGAAACTGCATTTGAAAATTCTGACCAGTTATAAAACTGGATTTGAAAATCCCGACCAGTTATAGAAAATGGATTTAAAAATCCCGACCAGTTATGACACTAGATTTTGAAATCACGACCAGTTATAGAAACTGGATTTGAAAATCCCGACCAGTTGTAAAAACTGAATTTTGAAAATCCCGACCAGTTACAAAAACTGGATTTGAAAATCCCGACCAGTTATAAAAACTAGATTTGAAAATCCCGACCAGTTATAGAAACTGGATTTGAAAATCCCGACCAGTTATAGAAACTGGATTTGAAAATCCCTACCAGTTATAGAAACTAGATTTGAAAATCCCGACTAGTTATAAAACTGGATTTGAAAATCCCGACCAGTTATAAAAACTGGATTTGAAAATCCCGACTACTTATAGAAACTGGATTTCAAAATACCGACCAGTTATAGAAACTGGATTTGAAAATCTCGACCAGTTATAGAAACTGGATTTGAAAATCCCGATCAGTTATAACACTCAATTTGAAAATCCCGACCAGTTATAAAAACTGGATTTGAAAATTCCCACCAGTTATAGAAACTGGATTTGAAAATCCTGACTAGTTATAGAAACTGAATTTGAAAATCCCGACCATTTATAGAAACTGGATTTGAAAATCATGATCAGTTATAACACTAGATTTGAAAATTCCGACCAATTATAAAACTGGATTTGAAAATCCCGACCAGTTATAGAAACTGGATTTGAAAATCCCGACTAGTTATAAAACTGGATTTGAAAATCCCGACCAATTATAAAACTGGATTTAAAAATCCCGACCAGTTATAGAAACTGGATTTGAAAATCCCAACCAGTTATAAAACTGGATTTGAAAATCCCGACCAGTTATAGAAACTGGATTTGAAAATCTCGACCAGTTATAGAAACTAGATTTGAAAATCCTGACTAGTTATAGAAACTGAATTTGAAAATCTCGACCAGTTATAGAAACTGGATTTGAAAATCCTGACCAGTTATAAAACTGGATTTGAAAATCCTGACCAGTTATAGAAACTGGATTTGAAAATCCTGATCAGTTATAACACTAGATTTGAAAATTCCGACCAATTATAAAACTGAATTTAAAACTCCCGACCATTTATAGAAACTGGATTTGAAAATCCCGACTAGTTATAAAACTGGATTTGAAAATCCCGACCAGTTATAAAACTGGATTTGAAAATCCCGACCAGTTATAGAAACTGGATTTCAAAATCCCGACCAGTTATAGAAACTGGATTTGAAAATCCCGACCAGTTGTAAAAACTGAATTTTGAAAATCCTGACCAGTTATAAAAACTGGATTTGAAAATTCCGACCAGTTATAAAAACTAGATTTGAAAATCCCGACCAGTTATAGAAACTGGATTTGAAAATCCCGACCAGTTATAAAAACTAGATTTGAAAATCCCGACCAGTTATAGAAACTCGATTTCAAAATACCGACCAGTTTTAGAAATTGGATTTGAAAATCCCGACCAGTTATTGAAACTGGATTTGAAAATCCCGACCAGTTATAACACAGAATTTGAAAATCCCGACCAGTTATAAAAACTGGATTTGAAAATCCCGACGAGTTATAGAAACTAAATTTGAAAATCCTGATCAGTTATAACACTGGATTTGAAAATCCAGACCAATTATAAAACTAGATTTGAAAATCCCGACCAGGTACAGCAAATGGATTTGAAAATCCCGACCAGTTATAAAACTGGATTTGAAAATTCCGACCAGTTATGACACTAGATTTGAAAATCCCGACCAATTATAGAAACTGGATTTGAAAATCCCGACCAGTTATAAAACTGGATTTGAAAATCCTGACCAGTTATAGAAACTGGATTTGAAAATCCCGACCAGTTATAGAAACTGGATTTTAAAATCCCGACCAATTATAGAAACTGGATTTGAAAATCCTGACCAGTTATAGAAACTAGATTTGAAAATCCCGACCAGTTATAAAAACTAGATTTGAAAATCCCGACCAGTTATAGAAACTGGATTTGAAAATCCCGACTAGTTATAAAACTGAATTTGAAAATCCCGACCAGTTATAAAAACTGGATTTGAAAATTCCGACCAGTTATAGAAACTGGATTTGAAAATCCTGACCAGTTATAGAAACTGAATTTGAAAATCCCGACCAGTTATTAAAACTGGATTTGAAAATCCCGACCAGTTATAAAACTGGATTTGAAAATCCCGACGAGTTATAGAAACTGAATTTGAAAATCCTGATCAGTTATAACACTGGATTTGAAAATCCTGACCAATTATAAAACTAGATTTGAAAATCCCGACTAGTTATAGAAAATGGATTTGAAAATCCCGACCAGTTATAAAACTGGATTTGAAAATCCCGACCAGTTATAAAAACTAGAGTTGAAAATCCCGACCAGTTATAGAAACTGGATTTGAAAATCCCGACCAGATATAAGATCTGGATTTGAAAATCCCGACCAGTTATAAAATCTGGAATTGAAAATCCCGACCAGTTATAGAAACTGGATTTCAAAATCCCGACCAGTTATAGAAACTGAATTTGAAAATCCCGACCAGTTATAGAAACTGGATTTGAAAATCCCGACCAGTTATAACACTGAATTTGAAAATCCCGACCGGTTATAAAAACTGGATTTGAAAATCCCGACCAGTTATAGAAACTTGATTTGAAAATCCTGACCAGTTATAGAAACTGGATTTGAAAATCCCGACCAGGTATAAAAACTGGATTTGAAAATCTCGACCAGTTATAAAATTGGATTTAAAAATCCCGACCAGTTATAGAAACTGGATTTGAAAATCCTGATCAGTTATAACACTGGATTTGAAAATCCCGACCAATTATAAAACTAGATTTTAAAATCGGAACCTGTTATAGAAACTGGATTTGAAAATTCCGACCTGTTATAAATTTGGATTTGAAAATCCCAACCAGTTATAAAACTAGATTTAAAAATCCCGACCAGTTATAGAAACTGCATTTGAAAATCCTGACCAGTTATAAAACTGGATTTGAAAATCCCGACCTGTTATAGAAATTGGATTTAAAAATCCCGACCAGTTATGACACTAGATTTTGAAATCACGACCAGTTATAGAAACTGAATTTGAAAATCTCGACCAGTTGTAAAAACTGAATTTTGAAAATCCCGACCAGTTACAAAAACTGGATTTGAAAATCCCGACCAGTTATAAAAACTAGATTTGAAAATCCCGACCAGTTATAGAAACTGGATTTCAACATCCCGATCAGTTATAGAAACTGATTTGAAAATCCCGACCAGTTATAGAAACTGAATTTGAAGATCCCGACCAGTTATAACACTGAATTTGAAAATCCCGACCAGTTATAAAAACTGCATTTGAAAATCCCGACCAGTTATAGAAACCGGATTTGAAAATCCTGACCAGTTATAGAAACTGAATTTGAAAATCCCGACCATTTATAGAAACTGGATTTGAAAATTATGATCAGTTATAACACTAGATTTGAAAATTCCGACCAATTATAAAACTAGATTTGAAAATCCCGACCAGTTACAAAAACTGGATTTGAAAATCCCGACCAGTTATAAAAACTAGATTTGAAAATCCCGACCAGTTATAAATCTGGATTTGAAAATCCCAACCAGTTATAAAACTAGATTTAAAAATCCCGACCAGTTATAGAAACTGCATTTGAAACTCCTGACCAGTTATAAAACTGGATTTGAAAATCCCGACCAGTTATAGAAATTGGATTTAAAAATCCCGACCAGTTATGACACTAGATTTTGAAATCACGACCAGTTATCGAAACTGGATTTGAAAATCCCGACCAGTTGTAAAAACTGAATTTTGAAAATCCCGACCAGTTACAAAAACTGGATTTGAAATTCCGGACCAGTTATAAAAACTAGATTTGAAAATCCCGACCAGTTATAGAAACTGGATTTCAAAATCCCGATCAGTTATAGAAACTGATTTGAAAATCCCGACCAGTTATAGAAACTGGATTTGAAAATCCCGACCAGTTATAACACTGAATTTGAAAATCCCGACCAGCTATAAAAACTGCATTTGAAAATTCCGACCAGTTATACAAACTGGATTTGAAAATCCTGACCAGTTATAGAAACTGAATTTGAAAATCCCGACCATTTATAGAAACTGGATTTGAAAATCCCGACCAGTTATAGAAACTGGATTTGAAAATCCCGACTAGTTATAAAACTGGATTTGAAAATCCCGACCAATTATAAAACTGGATTTAAAAATCCCGACCAGTTATAGAAACTGGATTTGAAAATCCCGACCAGTTATAAAACTGGATTTGAAAATCCCGACCAGTTATAGAAACTGGATTTGAAAATCCTGACCAGTTATAAAACTGGATTTGAAAATCCCGACCAGTTATAGAAACTGGATTTAAAAATTCTGACTAGTTATGACACTAGATTTAAAAATTCCGACCAGTTATAGATACTGGATTTGAAAATCCCGACCAGTTATAACACTGAATTTGAAAATCCCGACCAGTTATAAAAACTGGATTTGAAAATCACGACTAGTTATAGAAACTGGATTTGAAAATCCCGACCAGTTATAGAAACTGTATTTAAAAATTCCGACCAGTTATGACACTAGATTTGAAAATTCCGACCAGTTATAGATACTGGATTTGAAAATCCCGACGAGTTATAAAAACTGGAGTTGCAAATCCCGACCAGTTATAGAAACTGGATTTGAAAATCTCGACCAGTTATAGAAACTGTATTTGAAAATCCCGACCAGTTATAGAAACTGGATTTCAAAATCCCGACCAGTTATAGAAACTGGATTTGAAAATCCCTATCAGTTATAGAAACTGGATTTGAAAATCCCGACTAGTTATAAAATCTGGAATTGAAAATCCCGACCAGTTATAGAAACTAGATTTCAAAATCCCGACCAGTTATAGAAACTAGATTTGAAAATCCCGACCGGTTATAAAAACTGGATTTGAAAATCCCGACCAGTTATAGAAACTTGATTTGAAAATCCTGACCAGTTATAGAAACTGGATTTGAAAATCCCGACCAGTTATAAAAACTGGATTTGAAAATCCCGACCAGTTATAAAACTGGATTTGAAAATCCCGACCAGTTATAGAAACTGGATTTGAAAATCCTGATGAGTTATAACACTGGATTTGAAAATCCCGACCAGTTATAGAAACTGGATTTCAAAATCCCGACCAGTTATAGAAACTGAATTTGAAAATCCCGACCAGTTATAACACTGAATTTGAAAATCCCGACCTGTTATAAAAACTGGATTTGAAAATGCCGACCAGTTATAAAACTGGATTTTAAAATCCCGACCAGTTATAGAAACTGGATTTGAAAATCCTGATCAGTTATAACACTGGATTTGAAAATCCCGACCAATTGTAAAACTAGATTTGAAAATCCCGACCAGTTATAGAAAATGAATTTGAAAATCCCGACCAGTTATAAAACTGGATTTGAAAATCCCGACCAGTTATAGAAACTGGATTTGAAAATCCCGACCAGTTATAACACTGAATTTGAAAATCCCGACCAGTTATAAAAACTGGATTTGAAAATCCCGACTAGTTATAAAAACTGGATTTGAAAATCCTGACCAGTTATAGAAACTGAATTAGAAAATCCTGACCAGTTATAAAAACTGGATTTGAAAATCCTGACCAGTTATAGAAACTGAATTTGAAAATCCCGACCAGTTATAAACACTGGATTTGAAAATCCCGACCAGTTATAAAACTTGATTTGAAAATCGCGAGGAGTTATAGAAACTGAATTTAAAAATCCTTATCAGTTATAACACTGGATTTGAAAATCCCGACTAATTATAAAACTAGATTTGAAAATCCCGACCAGTTATAGAAAATGGATTTAAAAATCCCGACCTGTTATAAAACTGGATTTGAAAATCCCGACCAGTTATAGAAACTGGATTTGAAAATCCCGACTAGTTATAAAAACTGGATTTGAAAATCCCAACCAGTTATAGAAACTGAATTTCAAAATCCCGACCAGTTATAGAAACTGGAGTTGAAAATCCCGACCAGTTATAACACTGAATTTAAAAATCCCGACCAGTTATAAAAACTGAATTTGAAAATCCCGACCAGTTATAGAAACTGGATTTGAAAATCCTGACCAGTTATAGAAACTGAATTTGAAAATCCCGACTAGTTATAAAAACTGGATTTGAAAATCCCGACCAGTTATAAAACTGGATTTGAAAATCCCGACGAGTTATAGAAACTGAATATGAAAATCCTGATCAGTTATAACACCGGATTTGAAAATCCCGACCAATTATAAAACTAGATTTGAAAATCCCGACCAGTTATAGAAAATGGATTTGAAAATCCCGACCAGTTATAAAACTGGATTTGAAAATCTCGACCAGTTATAGAAAATGGATTTGAAAATCCCGACCATTTATAAAACTGGATTTGAAAATCCCGACGAGTTATAGAAACTGAATTTGAAAATCCTGATCAGTTATAACACTGGATTTGAAAATCCCGACCAATTATAAAAACTAGTTATAGAAACTGGATTTGAAGATCCCGACCAGTTATAGAAACTTGATTTGAAAATCCTGACCAGTTATAGAAACTGGATTTGAAAATCCCGACTAGTTATAAAAACTGGATTATAAAATCCCGACCAGTTATAAAACTGGATTTGAAAATCCCGACCAGTTATAGAAACTGGATTTGAAAATCCTGATCAGTTATAACACTGGATTCGAAAATCCCGACCAATTATAAAACTAAATTTGAAAATCGGGATCTGTTATAGAAACTGGATTTGAAAATCCCGACCAGTTATAAATCTGGATTTGAAAATCCCAACCAGTTATAAAACTAGATTTAAAAATCCCGACCAGTTATAGAAACTGCATTTAAAAATCCTGACCAGTTATAAAACTGGATTTGAAAATCCCGACCAGTTATATAAATTGGATTTGAAAATCCCGACCAGTTATGACACTAGATTTGGAAATGACGACCAGTTACAGAAACTGGATTTGAAAATCCCGACCAGTTATAAAAATTGGATTTGAAAATCCCGACTAGTTATAGAAACTGGATTTGAAAATCCCGACCAGTTGTAAAAACTGAATTTTGAAAATCCCGACTAGTTACAAAAACTGGATTCTAAAATCCCGACCAGTTATAAAAACTAGATTTGAAAATCCCGACCAGATATAGAAACTGGATTTGAAAATCCCGACCAGTTATAGAAACTGGATTTGAAAATCCCGACCAGTTATAGAAACTAGATTTGAAAATCCCGACCAGTTATAAAACTGGATTTGAAAATCCCGACCAGTTATAGAAACTGGATTTGAAAATCCCGACCAGTTATAAAAACTGGATTTGAAAATCCCGACCAGTTATAGAAACTGGCTTTCAAAATACCGACCAGTTATAGAAACTTGATTTGAAAATCCCGACCAGTTATAGAAACTGGATTTGAAAATCCCGACCAGTTATAAAAACTGGATTTGAAAATCCCGACCAGTTATATAAACTGGATTTGAAAATACAGACCAGTTATAGAAACTTGATTTGAAAATCCCAACCAGTTATAGAAACTGGATTTGAAAATCCCGACCAGTTATAGAAACTAGATTTGAAAATCCCGACCAGTTATAAAACTGGATTTGAAAATCCCGACCAGTTATAGAAACTGGATTTGAAAATCCCGACCAGTTATAAAAACTGGATTTGAAAATCCCGACCAGTTATAGAAACTCGATTTCAAAATACCGACCAGTTTTAGAAATTGGATTTGAAAATCCCGACCAGTTATAGAAACTGGATTTGAAAATCCCGACCAGTTATAACACTGAATTTGAAAATCCCGACCAGTTATAAAAACTGGATTTGAAAATCCCGACGAGTTATAGAAACTAAATTTGAAAATCCTGATCAGTTATAACACTGGATTTGAAAATCCAGACCAATTATAAAACTAGATTTGAAAATCTCGACCAGTTACAGCAAATGGATTTGAAAATCCCGACCAGTTATAAAACTAGATTTGAAAATTCCTACCAGTTATGACACTAGATTTGAAAATCCCGATCAGTTATAGAAACTGGATTTGAAAATCCCGACCAGTTATAAAACTGGATTTGAAAATCCCGACCAGTTATAGAAACTGGATTTGAAAATCTCGACCAGTTATAGAAAATGGATTTTAAAATCCCGACCAATTATAGAAACTGGATTTGAAAATCCTGACCAGTTATAGAAACTAGATTTGAAAATCCCGACCAGTTATAAAAACTAGATTTGAAAATCCCGACCAGTTATAGAAACTGAATTTGAAAATCCCGACCAGTTATAGAAACTAGATTTGAAAATATCGACCAGTTATAGAAACTAGATTTGAAAATCCCGACCAGTTATAAAACTGGATTTGAAAATCTCGACCATTTATAGAAACTGGATTTGAAAATCCCGACCAGTTATAAAAACTGGATTTGAAAATCCCAACCAGTTATAGAAACTGGATTTCAAAATCCCGACCAGTTATAGAAACTGGAGTTGAAAATCCCGACTAGTTATAACACTGAATTTGAAAATCCCGACCAGTTATAAAAACTGGATTTGAAAATTCCGACCAGTTATAGAAACTGGATTTGAAAATCCTGACCAGTTATAGAAACTGAATTTGAAAATCCCGACCAGTTATTAAAACTGGATTTGAAAATCCCGACCAGTTATAAAACTGGATTTGAAAATCCCGACGAGTTATAGAAACTGAATTTGAAAATCCTGATCAGTTATAACACTGGATTTGAAAATCCTGACCAATTATAAAATTAGATTTGAAAATCCCGACCAGTTATAGAAAATGGATTTGAAAATCCCGACCAGTTATAAAATTGGATTTGAAAATCCCGACCAGTTATAAAAACTAGAGTTGAAAATCCCGACCAGTTATAGAAACTGGATTTGAAAATCACGACCAGTTATAGAAACTGGATTTGAAAATCTCGACCAGTTATAGAAACTGGATTTGAAAATCCCGACCAGATATATGATCTGGATTTGAAAATCCCGACCAGTTATAAAATCTGGAATTGAAAATCCCGACCAGTTATAGAAACTGGATTTCAAAATCCCGGCCAGTTATAGAAACTGGATTTGAAAATCCCGACCAGTTATAGAAACTGGATTTGAAAATCCCGACCAGTTATAACACTGAATTTGAAAATCCCGACCGGTTATAAAAACTGGATTTGAAAATCCCGACCAGTTATAGAAACTTGATTTGAAAATATTGACCAGTTATAGAAACTGGATTTGAAAATCCCGACCAGGTATAAAAACTGGATTTGAAAATCTCGACCAGTTATAAAATTGGATTTAAAAATCCCGACCAGTTATAGAAACTGGATTTGAAAATCGTGATCAGTTATAACACTCGATTTGAAAATCCCGACCAATTATAAAACTAGATTTAAAAATCGGGACCTGTTATAGAAACTGGATTTGAAAATCCCGACGAGTTATAAATCTGGATTTGAAAATCCCAACCAGTTATAAAACTAGATTTAAAAATCCCGACCAGTTATAGAAACTACATTTGAAAATCCTGACCAGTTATAAAACTGGATTTGAAAATCCCGACCAGTTATAGAAATTGGATTTAAAAATCCCGACCAGTTATGACACTAGATTTTGAAATCACGACCAGTTATAGAAACTGAATTTGAAAATCCCGACCAGTTGTAAAAACTGAATTTTGAAAATCCCGACCAGTTACAAAAACTGGATTTGAAAATCCCGACCAGTTATAAAAACTAGATTTGAAAATCCCGACCAGTTATAGAAACTGGATTTCAAAATCCCGATCAGTTATAGAAACTGATTTGAAAATCCTGACCAGTTATAGAAACTGGATTTGAAAATCCCGACCAGTTATAACACTGAATTTGAAAATCCCGACCAGTTATAAAAACTGCATTTGAAAATCCCGACCAGTTATAGAAACTGGATTTGAAAATCCTGACCAGTTATAGAAACTGAATTTGAAAATCCCGACCATTTATAGAAACTGGATTTGAAAATCCCGACCAGTTATAGAAACTAGATTTGAAAATATCGACCAGTTATAGAAACTAGATTTGAAAATCCCGACCAGTTATAAAACTGGATTTGAAAATCTCGACCAGTTATAGAAACTAGATTTGAAAATCCCGACCAGTTATAAAAACTGGATTTGAAAATCCCAACCAGTTATAAAACTAGATTTAAAAATCCCGACCAGTTATAGAAACTACATTTGAAAATCCTGACCAGTTATAAAACTGGATTTGAAAATCCCGACCAGTTATAGAAATTGGATTTAAAAATCCCGACCAGTTATGAGACTAGATTTTGAAATCACGACCAGTTATAGAAACTGAATTTGAAAATCCCGACCAGTTGTAAAAACTGAATTTTGAAAATCCCGACCAGTTACAAAAACTGGATTTGAAAATCCCGACCAGTTATAAAAACTAGATTTGAAAATCCCGACCAGTTATAGAAACTGGATTTCAAAATCCCGATCAGTTATAGAAACTGATTTGAAAATCCCGACCAGTTATAGAAACTGGATTTGAAAATCCCGACCAGTTATAACACTGAATTTGAAAATCCCGACTAGTTATAAAAACTGCATTTGAAAATCCCGACCAGTTATAGAAACTGGATTTGAAAATCCTGACCAGTTATAGAAACTGAATTTGAAAATCCCGACCATTTATAGAAACTGGATTTGAAAATTATGATCAGTTATAACACTAGATTTGAAAATTCCGACCAATTATAAACCTGGATTTGAAAATCCCGACCAGTTATAGAAACTGGATTTGAAAATCCCGACTAGTTATAAAACTGGATTTGAAAATCCCGACCAATTATAAAACTGGATTTAAAAATCCCGACCAGTTATAGAAACTGGATTTGAAAATCCCGACCAGTTATAAAACTGGATTTGAAAATCCCGACCAGTTATAGAAACTGGATTTGAAAATCCTGACCAGTTATAAAACTGGATTTGAAAATCCCGACCAGTTATAGAAACTGGATTTAAAAATTCTGACTAGTTATGACACTAGATTTAAAAATTCCGACCAGTTATAGATACTGGATTTGAAAATCCCGACCAGTTATAACACTGAATTTGAAAATCCCGACCAGTTATAAAAACTGGATTTGAAAATCTCGACGAGTTATAGAAACTAAATTTGAAAATCCTGATAAGTTATAACACTGGATTTGAAAATCCCGACCAATTATAAAACTAGATTTGAAAATCTCTACCAGTTATAGCAAATGGATTTGAAAATCCCGACCAGTTATAAAACTGGATTTGAAAATCCCGACCAGTTATGACACTAGATTTGAAAATCCCGACCAGTTATAGAAACTGGATTTGAAAATCCCGACCAGTTATAGAAACTGGATTTGAAAATCCCGACCAGTTATAGAAACTGGATTTTAAAATCCCGACCAATTATAGAAACTGGATTTGAAAATCCTGACCAGTTATAGAAACTAGATTTGAAAATCCCGACCAGTTATAAAAACTAGATTTGAAAATCCCGACCAGTTATAAAAACTGGATTTGAAAATCCCGACCAGTTATAGAAACTAGATTTGAAAATATCGACCAGTTATAGAAACTAGATTTGAAAATCCCGACCAGTTATAAAACTAGATTTGAAAATCTCGACCAGTTATAGAAACTGGATTTGAAAATCCCGACGAGTTATAAAAACTGGATTTGAAAATCCCAACCAGTTATAGAAACTGGATTTCAAAATCCCGACCAGTTATAGAAACTGGAGTTGAAAATCCCGACCAGTTATAACACTGAATTTGAAAATCCCGACCAGTTATGAGACTAAATTTTGAAATCACGACCAGTTATAGAAACTGAATTTGAAAATCCCGACCAGTTGTAAAAACTGAATTTTGAAAATCCCGACCAGTTACAAAAACTGGATTTGAAAATCCCGACCAGTTATAAAAACTAGATTTGAAAATCCCGACCAGTTATAGAAACTGGATTTCAAAATCCCGATCAGTTATAGAAACTGATTTGAAAATCCCGACCAGTTATAGAAACTGGATTTGAAAATCCCGACCAGTTATAACACTGAATTTGAAAATCCCGACCAGTTATAAAAACTGCATTTGAAAATCCCGACCAGTTATAGAAACTGGATTTGAAAATCCTGACCAGTTATAGAAACTGAATTTGAAAATCCCGACCATTTATAGAAACTGGATTTGAAAATTATGATCAGTTATAACACTAGATTTGAAAATTCCGACCAATTATAAAACTGGATTTGAAAATCCCGACCAGTTATAGAAACTGGATTTGAAAATCCCGACTAGTTATAAAACTGGATTTGAAAATCCCGACCAATTATAAAACTGGATTTAAAAATCCCGACCAGTTATAGAAACTGGATTTGAAAATCCCGACCAGTTATAAAACTGGATTTGAAAATCCCGACCAGTTATAGAAACTGGATTTGAAAATCCTAACCAGTTATAAAACTGGATTTGAAAATCCCGACCAGTTATAGAAACTGGATTTAAAAATTCTGACTAGTTATGACACTAGATTTAAAAATTCCGACCAGTTATAGATACTGGATTTGAAAATCCCGACCAGTTATAACACTGAATTTGAAAATCCCGACCAGTTATAAAAACTGGATTTGAAAATCCCGACGAGTTATAGAAACTAAATTTGAAAATCCTGATAAGTTATAACACTGGATTTGAAAATCCCGACCAATTATAAAACTGGATTTGAAAATCCCGACCAGTTATGACACTAGATTTGAAAATCCCGACCAGTTATAGAAACTGGATTTGAAAATCCCGACCAGTTATAGAAACTGGATTTGAAAATCCCGACCAGTTATAGAAACTGGATTTTAAAATCCCGACCAATTATAGAAACTGGATTTGAAAATCCTAACCAGTTATAGAAACTAGATTTGAAAATCCCGACCAGTTATAAAAACTAGATTTGAAAATCCCGACCAGTTATAAAAACTGGATTTGAAAATCCCGACCAGTTATAGAAACTAGATTTGAAAATATCGACCAGTTATAGAAACTAGATTTAAAAATCCCGACCAGTTATAAAACTGGATTTGAAAATCTCGACCAGTTATAGAAACTGGATTTGAAAATCCCGACGAGTTATAAAAACTGGATTTGAAAATCCCAACCAGTTATAGAAACTGGATTTCAAAATCCCGACCAGTTATAGAAACTGGAGTTGAAAATCCCGACCAGTTATAACACTGAATTTGAAAATCCCGACCAGTTATAGAAAATGGATTTGAAAATCCTGACCAGTTATAGAAACTGAATTTGAAAATCCTGACCAGTTATTAAAACTGGATTTGAAAATCCCGACCAGTTATAAAACTGGATTTGAAAATCCCGACGAGTTATAGAAACTGAATTTGAAAATCCTGATCAGTTATAACACTGGATTTGAAAATCCTGACCAATTATAAAACTAAATTTGAAAATCCCGACCAGTTATAGAAAATGGATTTGAAAATCCCGACCAGTTATAAAACTGGATTTGAAAATCCCGACCAGTTATAAAAACTAGAGTTGAAAATCCCGACAAGTTATAGAAACTGGATTTGAAAATCACGACCAGTTATAGAAACTGGATTTGAAAATCTCGACCAGTTATAGAAACTGGATTTGAAAATCCCGACCAGATATAGAAACTGGATTTGAAAATCCCGACCAGTTATAAAATCTGGAATTGAAAATCCCGACCAGTTATAGAAACTGGATTTCAAAATCCCGACCAGTTATAGAAACTGGATTTGAAAATCCCGACCAGTTATAGAAACTGGATTTGAAAATCCTGACCAGTTATAGAAACTGAATTTGAAAATCCTGACCAGTTATTAAAACTGGATTTGAAAATCCCGACCAGTTATAAAACTGGATTTCAAAATCCCGACGAGTTATAGAAACTGAATTTCAAAATCCTGATCAGTTATAACACTGGATTTGAAAATCCCGACCAATTATAAAACTAGATTTGAAAATCCCGACCAGTTATAGAAAATGGATTTGAAAATCCCGACCAGTTATAAAACTGGATTTGAAAATCCCGACCAGTTATAAAAACTAGAGTTGAAAATCCCGACAAGTTATAGAAACTGGATTTGAAAATCACGACCAGTTATAGAAACTGGATTTGAAAATCTCGACCAGTTATAGAAACTGGATTTGAAAATCCCGACCAGATATAGAAACTGGATTTGAAAATCCCGACTAGTTATAAAATCTGGAATTGAAAATCCCGACCAGTTATAGAAACTGGATTTCAAAATCCCGACCAGTTATAGAAACTGGATTTGAAAATCCCGACCAGTTATAGAAACTGGATTTGAAAATCCCGACCAGTTATAAAACTGAATTTGAAAATCCCGACCGGTTATAAAAACTGGATTTGAAAATCCCGACCAGTTATAGAAACTTGATTTGAAAATCCTGACCAGTTATAGAAACTGGATTTGAAAATCCCGACCAGTTATAAAAACTGGATTTGAAAATCTCGACCAGTTATAAAATTGGATTTGAAAATCCCGACTAGTTATAGAAATTGGATTTGAAAATCCCGACCAGTTATAAAACTGGATGTGAAAATCCCGACCAGTTATAGAAACTGGATTTGAAAATCCTGACCAGTTATAAAACTGGATTTGAAAATCCCGACCAGTTATAGAAACTGGATTTAAAAATTCTGACTAGTTATGACACTAGATTTAAAAATTCCGACCAGTTATAGATACTGGATTTGAAAATCCCGACCAGTTATAACACTGAATTTGAAAATCCCGACTAGTTATAAAAACTGGATTTGAAAATCCCGACGAGTTATAGAAACTAAATTTGAAAATCCTGATAAGTTATAACACTGGATTTGAAAATCCCGACCAATTATAAAACTAGATTTGAAAATCCCTACCAGTTATAGCAAATGGATTTGAAAATCCCGACCAGTTATAAAACTGGATTTGAAAATCCCGACCAGTTATGACACTAGATTTGAAAATCCCGACCAGTTATAGAAACTGGATTTGAAAATCCCGACCAGTTATAGAAACTGGATTTGAAAATCCTGACCAGTTATAGAAACTAGATTTGAAAATCCCGACCAGTTATAAAAACTAGATTTGAAACTCCCGACCAGTTATAAAAACTGGATTTGAAAATTCCGACCAATTATAGAAACTAGATTTGAAAATATCGACCAGTTATAGAAACTAGATTTGAAAATCCCGACCAGTTATAAAACTGGATTTGAAAATCTCGACCAGTTATAGAAACTGGATTTGAAAATCCCGACGAGTTATAAAAACTGGATTTGAAAATCCCAACCAGTTATAGAAACTGGATTTCAAAATCCCGACCAGTTATAGAAACTGGAGTTGAAAATCCCGACCAGTTATAACACTGAATTTAAAAATCCCGACCAGTTATAGAAAATGGATTTGAAAATCCTGACCAGTTATAGAAACTGAATTTGAAAATCCTAACCAGTTATTAAAACTGGATTTGAAAATCCCGACCAGTTATAAAACTGGATTTGAAAATCCCGACGAGTTATAGAAACTGAATTTGAAAATCCTGATCAGTTATAACACTGGATTTGAAAATCCCGACCAATTATAAAACTAGATTTGAAAATCCCGACCAGTTATAGAAAATGGATTTGAAAATCCCGACCAGTTATAAAACTGGATTTGAAAATCCCGGCCAGTTATAAAAACTAGAGTTGAAAATCCCGACAAGTTATAGAAACTGGATTTGAAAATCACGACCAGTTATAGAAACTGGATTTGAAAATCTCGACCAGTTATAGAAACTGGATTTGAAAATCCCGACCAGTTATAGAAACTGGATTTGAAAATCCCGACCAGTTATAAAATCTGGAATTGAAAATCCCGACCAGTTATAGAAACTGGATTTCAAAATCCCGACCAGTTATAGAAACTGGATTTGAAAATCCCGACCAGTTATAGAAACTGGATTTGAAAATCCTGACCAGTTATAGAAACTGAATTTGAAAATCCTGACCAGTTATTAAAACTGGATTTGAAAATCCCGACCAGTTATAAAACTGGATTTGAAAATCCCGACGAGTTATAGAAACTGAATTTGAAAATCCCGACCAGTTATAAAACTGGATTTGAAAATCCCGACCAGTTATAGAAACTGGATTTGAAAATCCTGACCAGTTATAGAAACTGAATTTGAAAATCCTGACCAGTTATTAAAACTGGATTTGAAAATCCCGACCAGTTATAAAACTGGATTTGAAAATCCCGACGAGTTATAGAAACTGAATTTCAAAATCCTGATCAGTTATAACACTGGATTTGAAAATCCCGACCAATTATAAAACTAGATTTGAAAATCCCGACCAGTTATAGAAAATGGATTTGAAAATCCCGACCAGTTATAAAACTGGATTTGAAAATCCCGACCAGTTATAAAAACTAGAGTTGAAAATCCCGACAAGTTATAGAAACTGGATTTGAAAATCACGACCAGTTATAGAAACTGGATTTGAAAATCTCGACCAGTTATAGAAACTGGATTTGAAAATCCCGACCAGATATAGAAACTGGATTTGAAAATCCCGACCAGTTATAAAATCTGGAATTGAAAATCCCGACCAGTTATAGAAACTGGATTTGAAAATCCCGACCAGTTATAGAAACTGGATTTGAAAATCCCGACCAGTTATAGAAACTGGATTTGAAAATCCCGACCGGTTATAAAAACTGGATTTGAAAATCCCGACCAGTTATAGAAACTTGATTTGAAAATCCTGACCAGTTATAGAAACTGGATTTGAAAATCCCGACCAGTTATAAAAACTGGATTTGAAAATCTCGACCAGTTATAAAATTGGATTTGAAAATCCCGACTAGTTATAGAAACTGGATTTGAAAATCCTGATCAGTTATAACACTGAATTTGAAAATCCCGACCAATTATAAAACTAGATTTGAAAATCGGGACCTGTTATAGAAACTGAATTTGAAAATCCCGACCATTTATAGAAACTGGATTTGAAAATTATGATCAGTTATAACACTAGATTTGAAAATTCCGACCAATTATAAAACTGGATTTGAAAATCCCGACCAGTTATAGAAACTGGATTTGAAAATCCCGACTAGTTATAAAACTGGATTTGAAAATCCCGACCAATTATAAAACTGGATTTAAAAATCCCGACCAGTTATAGAAACTGGATTTGAAAATCCCGACCAGTTATAAAACTGGATTTGAAAATCCCGACCAGTTATAGAAACTGGATTTGAAAATCCTGACCAGTTATAAAACTGGATTTGAAAATCCCGACCAGTTATAGAAACTGGATTTAAAAATTCTGACTAGTTATGACACTAGATTTAAAAATTCCGACCAGTTATAGATACTGGATTTGAAAATCCCGACCAGTTATAACACTGAATTTGAAAATCCCGACAGTTATAAAAACTGGATTTGAAAATCCCGACGAGTTATAGAAACTAAATTTGAAAATCCTGATAAGTTATAACACTGGATTTGAAAATCCCGACCAATTATAAAACTAGATTTGAAAATCCCTACCAGTTATAGCAAATGGATTTGAAAATCCCGACCAGTTATAAAACTGGATTTGAAAATCCCGACCAGTTATGACACTAGATTTGAAAATCCCGACCAGTTATAGAAACTGGATTTGAAAATCCCGACCAGTTATAGAAACTGGATTTGAAAATCCCGACCAGTTATAGAAACTGGATTTTAAAATCCCGACCAATTATAGAAACTGGATTTGAAAATCCTGACCAGTTATAGAAACTAGATTTGAAAATCCCGACCAGTTATAAAAACTAGATTTGAAAATCCCGACCAGTTATAAAAACTGGATTTGAAAATTCCGACCAATTATAGAAACTAGATTTGAAAATATCGACCAGTTATAGAAACTAGATTTGAAAATCCCGACCAGTTATAAAACTGGATTTGAAAATCTCGACCAGTTATAGAAACTGGATTTGAAAATCCCGACGAGTTATAAAAACTGGATTTGAAAATCCCAACCAGTTATAGAAACTGGATTTCAAAATCCCGACCAGTTATAGAAACTGGAGTTGAAAATCCCGACCAGTTATAACACTGAATTTAAAAATCCCGACCAGTTATAGAAAATGGATTTGAAAATCCTGACCAGTTATAGAAACTAAATTTGAAAATCCTGACCAGTTATTAAAACTGGATTTGAAAATCCCGACCAGTTATAAAACTGGATTTGAAAATCCCGACGAGTTATAGAAATTGAATTTGAAAATCCTGATCAGTTATAACACTGGATTTGAAAATCCCGACCAATTATAAAACTAGATTTGAAAATCCCGACCAGTTATAGAAAATGGATTTGAAAATCCCGACCAGTTATAAAACTGGATTTGAAAATCCCGACCAGTTATAAAAACTAGAGTTGAAAATCCCGACAAGTTATAGAAACTGGATTTGAAAATCACGACCAGTTATAGAAACTGGATTTGAAAATCTCGACCAGTTATAGAAACTGGATTTGAAAATCCCGACCAGATATAGAAACTGGATTTGAAAATCCCGACCAGTTATAAAATCTGGAATTGAAAATCCCGACCAGTTATAGAAACTGGATTTCAAAATCCCGACCAGTTATAGAAACTGGATTTGAAAATCACGACCAGTTATAGAAACTGGATTTGAAAATCCTGACCAGTTATAGAAACTGAATTTGAAAATCCTGACCAGTTATTAAAACTGGATTTGAAAATCCCGACAAGTTATAAAACTGGATTTGAAAATCCCGACGAGTTATAGAAACTGAATTTGAAAATCCTGATCAGTTATAACACTGGATTTGAAAATCCCGACCAATTATAAAACTAGATTTGAAAATCCCGACCAGTTATAGAAAATGGATTTGAAAATCCCGACCAGTTATAAAACTGGATTTGAAAATCCCGACCAGTTATAAAAACTAGAGTTGAAAATCCCGACAAGTTATAGAAACTGGATTTGAAAATCACGACCAGTTATAGAAACTGGATTTGAAAATCTCGACCAGTTATAGAAACTGGATTTGAAAATCCCGACCAGATATAGAAACTGGATTTGAAAATCCCGACCAGTTATAAAATCTGGAATTGAAAATCCCGACCAGTTATAGAAATTGGATTTCAAAATCCCGACCAGTTATAGAAACTGGATTTGAAAATCCCGACCAGTTATAGACACTAGATTTGAAAATCCCGACCAGTTATAGAAACTGGATTTGAAAATCTCGACCAGTTATAGAAACTGGATTTGAAAATCCCGACCAGTTATAGAAACTGGATTTTAAAATCCCGACCAATTATAGAAACTGGATTTGAAAATCCTGACCAGTTATAGAAACTAGATTTGAAAATCCCGACCAGTTATAAAAACTAGATTTGAAAATCCCGACCAGTTATAGAAACTGGATTTGAAAATCTCGACCAGTTATAGAAACTAGATTTGAAAATATCGACCAGTTATAGAAACTAGATTTGAAAATCCCGACCAGTTATAAAACTGGATTTGAAAATCTCGACCAGTTATAGAAACTGGATTTGAAAATCCTGACCAGTTATAAAAACTGGATTTGAAAATCCCAACCAGTTATAGAAGCTGGATTTCAAAATCCCGACCAGTTATAGAAACTGGAGTTGAAAATCCCGACCAGTTATAACACTGAATTTGAAAATCCCGACCAGTTATAAAAACTGGATTTGAAAATCCCGACTAGTTATAGAAACTGGATTTGAAAATCCTGACCAGTTATAGAAACTGAAATTGAAAATCCTGACCAGTTATTAAAACTGGATTTGAAAATCCCGACCAGTTATAAAACTGGATTTGAAAATCCCGACGAGTTATAGAAACTGAATTTGAAAATCCTGATCAGTTATAACACTGGATTTGAAAATCCCGACCAATTATAAAACTAGATTTGAAAATCCCGACCAGTTATAGAAAATGGATTTGAAAATCCCGACCAGTTATAAAACTGGATTTGAAAATCCCGACCAGTTATAAAAACTAGAGTTGAAAATCCCGACCAGTTATAGAAACTGGATTTGAAAATCACGACCAGTTATAGAAACTGGATTTGATAATCTTGACCAGTTATAGAAACTGGATTTGAAAATCCCGACCAGATATAAAAACTGGATTTGAAAATCCCGACCAGTTATAAAATCTGTAATTGAAAATCCCGACCAGTTATAGAAACTGGATTTGAAAATCCTGATCAATTATAACATTGGATTTGAAAATCCCGACCAATTATAAAACTAAATTTGAAAATCGGGATCTGTTATAGAAACTGGATTTGAAAATCCCGACCAGTTATAAATCTGGATTTGAAAATCCCAACCAGTTATAAAACTAGATTTAAAAATCCCGACCAGTTATAGAAACTGCATTTGAAAATTCTGACCAGTTATAAAACTGGATTTGAAAATCCCGACCAGTTATAGAAAATGGATTTAAAAATCCCGACCAGTTATGACACTAGATTTTGAAATCACGACCAGTTATAGAAACTGGATTTGAAAATCCCGACCAGTTGTAAAAACTGAATTTTGAAAATCCCGACCAGTTACAAAAACTGGATTTGAAAATCCCGACCAGTTATAAAAACTAGATTTGAAAATCCCGACCAGTTATAGAAACTGGATTTGAAAATCCCGACCAGTTATAGAAACTGGATTTGAAAATCCCTACCAGTTATAGAAACTAGATTTGAAAATCCCGACTAGTTATAAAACTGGATTTGAAAATCCCGACCAGTTATAAAAACTGGATTTGAAAATCCCGACTACTTATAGAAACTGGATTTCAAAATACCGACCAGTTATAGAAACTGGATTTGAAAATCTCGACCAGTTATAGAAACTGGATTTGAAAATCCCGACCAGTTATAACACTGAATTTGAAAATCCCGACCAGTTATAAAAACTGGATTTGAAAATTCCGACCAGTTATAGAAACTGGATTTGAAAATCCTGACTAGTTATAGAAACTGAATTTGAAAATCCCGACCATTTATAGAAACTGGATTTGAAAATCATGATCAGTTATAACACTAGATTTGAAAATTCCGACCAATTATAAAACTGGATTTGAAAATCCCGACCAGTTATAGAAACTGGATTTGAAAATCCCGACTAGTTATAAAACTGGATTTGAAAATCCCGACCAATTATAAAACTGGATTTAAAAATCCCGACGAGTTATAGAAACTGGATTTGAAAATCTCGACCAGTTATAGAAACTAGATTTGAAAATCCTGACTAGTTATAGAAACTGAATTTGAAAATCTCGACCAGTTATAGAAACTGGATTTGAAAATCCTGACCAGTTATAAAACTGGATTTGAAAATCCTGACCAGTTATAGAAACTGGATTTGAAAATCCTGATCAGTTATAACACTAGATTTGAAAATTCCGACCAATTATAAAACTGAATTTAAAACTCCCGACCATTTATAGAAACTGGATTTGAAAATCCCGACTAGTTATAAAACTGGATTTGAAAATCCCGACCAGTTATAAAACTGGATTTGAAAATCCCGACCAGTTATAGAAACTGGATTTCAAAATCCCGACCAGTTATAGAAACTGGATTTGAAAATCCCGACCAGTTGTAAAAACTGAATTTTGAAAATCCTGACCAGTTATAAAAACTGGATTTGAAAATTCCGACCAGTTATAAAAACTAGATTTGAAAATCCCGACCAGTTATAGAAACTGGATTTGAAAATCCCGACCAGTTATAAAAACTAGATTTGAAAATCCCGACCAGTTATAGAAACTCGATTTCAAAATACCGACCAGTTTTAGAAATTGGATTTGAAAATCCCGACCAGTTATAGAAACTGGATTTGAAAATCCCGACCAGTTATAACACTGAATTTGAAAATCCCGACCAGTTATAAAAACTGGATTTGAAAATCCCGACGAGTTATAGAAACTAAATTTGAAAATCCTGATCAGTTATAACACTGGATTTGAAAATCCAGACCAATTATAAAACTAGATTTGAAAATCCCGACCAGGTACAGCAAATGGATTTGAAAATCCCGACCAGTTATAAAACTGGATTTGAAAATTCCGACCAGTTATGACACTAGATTTGAAAATCCCGACCAATTATAGAAACTGGATTTGAAAATCCCGACCAGTTATAAAACTGGATTTGAAAATCCTGACCAGTTATAGAAACTGGATTTGAAAATCCCGACCAGTTATAGAAATTGGATTTTAAAATCCCGACCAATTATAGAAACTGGATTTGAAAATCCTGACCAGTTATAGAAACTAGATTTGAAAATCCCGACCAGTTATAAAAACTAGATTTGAAAATCCCGACCAGTTATAGAAACTGGATTTGAAAATCCCGACTAGTTATAAAACTGAATTTGAAAATCCCGACCAGTTATAAAAACTGGATTTGAAAATTCCGACCAGTTATAGAAACTGGATTTGAAAATCCTGACCAGTTATAGAAACTGAATTTGAAAATCCCGACCAGTTATTAAAACTGGATTTGAAAATCCCGACCAGTTATAAAACTGGATTTGAAAATCCCGACGAGTTATAGAAACTGAATTTGAAAATCCTGATCAGTTATAACACTGGATTTGAAAATCCTGACCAATTATAAAACTAGATTTGAAAATCCCGACTAGTTATAGAAAATGGATTTGAAAATCCCGACCAGTTATAAAACTGGATTTGAAAATCCCGACCAGTTATAAAAACTAGAGTTGAAAATCCCGACCAGTTATAGAAACTGGATTTGAAAATCCCGACCAGATATAAGATCTGGATTTGAAAATCCCGACCAGTTATAAAATCTGGAATTGAAAATCCCGACCAGTTATAGAAACTGGATTTCAAAATCCCGACCAGTTATAGAAACTGGATTTGAAAATCCCGACCAGTTATAGAAACTGGATATGAAAATCCCGACCAGTTATAACACTGAATTTGAAAATCCCGACCGGTTATAAAAACTGGATTTGAAAATCCCGACCAGTTATAGAAACTTGATTTGAAAATCCTGACCAGTTATAGAAACTGGATTTGAAAATCCCGACCAGGTATAAAAACTGGATTTGAAAATCTCGACCAGTTATAAAATTGGATTTAAAAATCCCGACCAGTTATAGAAACTGGATTTGAAAATCCTGATCAGTTATAACACTGGATTTGAAAATCCCGACCAATTATAAAACTAGATTTAAAAATCGGGACCTGTTATAGAAACTGGATTTGAAAATTCCGACCTGTTATAAATTTGGATTTGAAAATCCCAACCAGTTATAAAACTAGATTTAAAAATCCCGACAAGTTATAGAAACTGCATTTGAAAATCCTGACCAGTTATAAAACTACATTTGAAAATCCCGACCTGTTATAGAAATTGGATTTAAAAATCCCGACCAGTTATGACACTAGATTTTGAAATCACGACCAGTTATAGAAACTGAATTTGAAAATCTCGACCAGTTGTAAAAACTGAATTTTGAAAATCCCGACCAGTTACAAAAACTGGATTTGAAAATCCCGACCAGTTATAAAAACTAGATTTGAAAATCCCGACCAGTTATAGAAACTGGATTTCAACATCCCGATCAGTTATAGAAACTGATTTGAAAATCCCGACCAGTTATAGAAACTGGATTTGAAGATCCCGACCAGTTATAACACTGAATTTGAAAATCCCGACCAGTTATAAAAACTGCATTTGAAAATCTTGACCAGTTATAGAAACTGGATTTGAAAATCCTGACCAGTTATAGAAACTGAATTTGAAAATCCCGACCATTTATAGAAACTGGATTTGAAAATTATGATCAGTTATAACACTAGATTTGAAAATTCCGACCAATTATAAAACTAGATTTGAAAATCCCGACCAGTTATAGAAACTGGATTTGAAAATCCCGACTAGTTATAAAACTGGATTTGAAAATCCCGACCAATTATAAAACTGGATTTAAAAATCCCGACCAGTTATAGAAACTGGATTTGAAAATCCCGACCAGTTATAAAACTGGATTTGAAAATCCCGACCAATTATAGAAACTGGATTTGAAAATCCTCACCAGTTATAAAACTGGATTTGAAAATCCCGACCAGTTATAGAAACTGGATTTAAAAATTCTGACTAGTTATGACACTAGATTTAAAATATCCGACCAGTTATAGATACTGGATTTGAAAATCCCGACCAGTTATAACACTGAATTTGAAAATCCCGACTAGTTATAAAAACTGGATTTGAAAATCCCGACGAGTTATAGAAACTAAATTTGAAAATCCTGATAAGTTATAACACTGGATTTGAAAATCCCGACCAATTATAAAACTAGATTTGAAAATCCCTACCAGTTATAGCAAATGGATTTGAAAATCCCGACCAGTTATAAAACTGGATTTGAAAATCCCGACCAGTTATGACACTAGATTTGAAAATCCCGACCAGTTATAGAAACTGGATTTGAAAATCCCGACCAGTTATAGAAACTGGATTTGAAAATCCCGACCAGTTATAGAAACTGGATTTTAAAATCCCGACCAATTATAGAAACTGGATTTGAAAATCCTGACCAGTTATAGAAACTAGATTTGAAAATCCCGACCAGTTATAAAAACTAGATTTGAAAATCCCGACCAGTTATAAAAACTGGATTTGAAAATCCCGACCAGTTATAGAAACTAGATTTGAAAATATCGACCAGTTATAGAAACTAGATTTGAAAATCCCGACCAGTTATAAAACTAGATTTGAAAATCTCGACCAGTTATAGAAACTGGATTTGAAAATCCCGACGAGTTATAAAAACTGGATTTGAAAATCCCAACCAGTTATAGAAATTGGATTTCAAAATCCCGACCAGTTATAGAAACTGGAGTTGAAAATCCCGACCAGTTATAACACTGAATTTGAAAATCCCGACCAGTTATAAAAACTGGATTTGAAAATCCCGACCAGTTATAGAAACTGAATTTGAAAATCCTGACCAGTTATAGAAACTGAATTTGAAAATCCTGACCAGTTATTAAAACTGGATTTTAAAATCCCGACCAGTTATAAAACTGAATTTGAAAATCCCGACGAGTCATAGAAACTGAATTTGAAAATCCTGATCAGTTATAACACTGGATTTGAAAATCCTGACCAATTATAAAACTAGATTTGAAAATCCCGACCAGTTATAGAAAATGGATTTGAAAATCCCGACCAGTTATAAAACTGGATTTGAAAATCCCGACCAGTTATAAAAACTAGAGTTGAAAATCCCGACCAGTTATAGAAACTGGATTTGAAAATCACGACCAGTTATAGAAACTGGATTTGAAAATCTCGACCAGTTATAGAAACTGGATTTGAAAATCCCGACCAGATATAGAAACTGGATTTGAAAATCCCGACCAGTTATAAAATCTGGAATTGAAAATCCCGACCAGTTATAGAAACTGGATTTCAAAATCCCGACCAGTTATAGAAACTGGATTTGAAAATCCCGACCAGTTATAGAAACTGGATTTGAAAATCCCGACCAGTTATAACACTGAATTTGAAAATCCCGACCGGTTATAAAAACTGGATTTGAAAATCCCGACCAATTATAAAACTAGATTTAAAAATCGGGACCTGTTATAGAAACTGGATTTGAAAATTCCGACCTGTTATAAATTTGGATTTGAAAATCCCAACCAGTTATAAAACTAGATTTAAAAATCCCGACCAGTTATAGAAACTGCATTTGAAAATCCTGACCAGTTATAAAACTGGATTTGAAAATCCCGACCTGTTATAGAAATTGGATTTAAAAATCCCGACCAGTTATGACACTAGATTTTGAAATCACGACCAGTTATAGAAACTGAATTTGAAAATCTCGACCAGTTGTAAAAACTGAATTTTGAAAATCCCGACCAGTTACAAAAACTGGATTTGAAAATCCCGACCAGTTATAAAAACTAGATTTGAAAATCCCGACCAGTTATAGAAACTGGATTTCAACATCCCGATCAGTTATAGAAACTGATTTGAAAATCCCGACCAGTTATAGAAACTGGATTTGAAGATCCCGACCAGTTATAACACTGAATTTGAAAATCCCGACCAGTTATAAAAACTGCATTTGAAAATCTTGACCAGTTATAGAAACTGGATTTGAAAATCCTGACCAGTTATAGAAACTGAATTTGAAAATCCCGACCATTTATAGAAACTGGATTTGAAAATTATGATCAGTTATAACACTAGATTTGAAAATTCCGACCAATTATAAAACTAGATTTGAAAATCCCGACCAGTTATAGAAACTGGATTTGAAAATCCCGACTAGTTATAAAACTGGATTTGAAAATCCCGACCAATTATAAAACTGGATTTAAAAATCCCGACCAGTTATAGAAACTGGATTTGAAAATCCCGACCAGTTATAAAACTGGATTTGAAAATCCCGACCAGTTATAGAAACTGGATTTGAAAATCCTCACCAGTTATAAAACTGGATTTGAAAATCCCGACCAGTTATAGAAACTGGATTTAAAAATTCTGACTAGTTATGACACTAGATTTAAAAATTCCGACCAGTTATAGATACTGGATTTGAAAATCCCGACCAGTTATAACACTGAATTTGAAAATCCCGACTAGTTATAAAAACTGGATTTGAAAATCCCGACGAGTTATAGAAACTAAATTTGAAAATCCTGATAAGTTATAACACTGGATTTGAAAATCCCGACCAATTATAAAACTAGATTTGAAAATCCCTACCAGTTATAGCAAATGGATTTGAAAATCCCGACCAGTTATAAAACTGGATTTGAAAATCCCGACCAGTTATGACACTAGATTTGAAAATCCCGACCAGTTATAGAAACTGGATTTGAAAATCCCGACCAGTTATAGAAACTGGATTTGAAAATCCCGACCAGTTATAGAAACTGGATTTTAAAATCCCGACCAATTATAGAAACTGGATTTGAAAATCCTGACCAGTTATAGAAACTAGATTTGAAAATCCCGACCAGTTATAAAAACTAGATTTGAAAATCCCGACCAGTTATAAAAACTGGATTTGAAAATCCCGACCAGTTATAGAAACTAGATTTGAAAATATCGACCAGTTATAGAAACTAGATTTGAAAATCCCGACCAGTTATAAAACTAGATTTGAAAATCTCGACCAGTTATAGAAACTGGATTTGAAAATCCCGACGAGTTATAAAAACTGGATTTGAAAATCCCAACCAGTTATAGAAATTGGATTTCAAAATCCCGACCAGTTATAGAAACTGGAGTTGAAAATCCCGACCAGTTATAACACTGAATTTGAAAATCCCGACCAGTTATAAAAACTGGATTTGAAAATCCCGACCAGTTATAGAAACTGGATTTGAAAATCCTGACCAGTTATAGAAACTGAATTTGAAAATCCTGACCAGTTATTAAAACTGGATTTTAAAATCCCGACCAGTTATAAAACTGAATTTGAAAATCCCGACGAGTTATAGAAACTGAATTTGAAAATCCTGATCAGTTATAACACTGGATTTGAAAATCCTGACCAATTATAAAACTAGATTTGAAAATCCCGACCAGTTATAGAAAATGGATTTGAAAATCCCGACCAGTTATAAAACTGGATTTGAAAATCCCGACCAGTTATAAAAACTAGAGTTGAAAATCCCGACCAGTTATAGAAACTGGATTTGAAAATCACGACCAGTTATAGAAACTGGATTTGAAAATCTCGACCAGTTATAGAAACTGGATTTGAAAATCCCGACCAGATATAGAAACTGGATTTGAAAATCCCGACCAGTTATAAAATCTGGAATTGAAAATCCCGACCAGTTATAGAAACTGGATTTCAAAATCCCGACCAGTTATAGAAACTGGATTTGAAAATCCCGACCAGTTATAGAAACTGGATTTGAAAATCCCGACCAGTTATAACACTGAATTTGAAAATCCCGACCGGTTATAAAAACTGGATTTGAAAATCCCGACCAGTTATAAAAACTTGATTTGAAAATCCTGACCAGTTATAGAAACTGGATTTGAAAATCCCGACCAGTTATAAAAACTGGATTTGAAAATCTCGACCGGTTATAAAATTGGATTTGAAAATCCCGACCAGTTATAGAAACTGGATTTGAAAATCTTGATCAGTTATAACACTGAATTTGAAAATCCCGACCAATTATAAAACTAGATTTGAAAATCGGGACCTATTATAGAAACTGAATTTGAAAATCCCGACCATTTATAGAAACTGGATTTGAAAATTATGATTAGTTATAACACTAGATTTGAAAATTCCGACCAATTATAAAACTGGATTTGAAAATCCCCACCAGTTATAGAAACTCGATTTGAAAATCCCGACTAGTTATAAAACTGGATTTGAAAATTCCGACCAATTATAAAACTGGATTTAAAAATCTCGACTAGTTATAGAAACTGGATTTGAAAATCCCGACCAGTTATAAAACTGGATTTGAAAATCCCGACCAGTTATAAAAACTGGATTTGAAAATCCCGACCAGTTATAGAAACTCGATTTCAAAATACCGACCAGTTTTAGAAATTGGATTTGAAAATCCCGACCAGTTATAGAAACTGGATTTGAAAATCCCGACCAGTTATAACACTGAATTTGAAAATCCCGACCAGTTATAAAAACTGGATTTGAAAATCCCGACGAGTTATAGAAACTAAATTTGAAAATCCTGATCAGTTATAACACTGGATTTGAAAATCCAGACCAATTATAAAACTAGATTTGAAAATCCCGACCATTTACAGCAAATGGATTTGAAAATCCCGACCAGTTATAAAACTGGATTTGAAAATTCCGACCAGTTATGACACTAGATTTGAAAATCCCGACCAGTTATAGAAACTGGATTTGAAAATCCCGACCAGTTATAAAACTGGATTTGAAAATCTCGACCAGTTATAGAAACTGGATTTGAAAATCCCGACCAGTTATAGAAACTGGATTTTAAAATCCCGACCAATTATAGAAACTGGATTTGAAAATCCTGACCAGTTATAGAAACTAGATTTGAAAATCCCGACCAGTTATAAAAACTAGATTTGAAAATCCCGACTACTTATAGAAACTGGATTTGAACATCCCGACCAGTTATAGAAACTAGATTTGAAAATATTGACCAGTTATAGAAACTAGATTTGAAAATCCCGACCAGTTATAAAACTGGATTTGAAAATCTCGACCAGTTATAGAAACTGGATTTGAAAATCCCGACCAGTTATAAAAACTGGATTTGAAAATCCCAACCAGTTATAGAAACTGAATTTCAAAATCCCGACCAGTTATAGAAACTGGAGTTGAAAATCCCGACTAGTTATAACACTGAATTTGAAAATCCTGACCAGTTATAAAAACTGGATTTGAAAATTCCGACCAGTTATAGAAACTGGATTTGAAAATCCTGACCAGTTATAGAAACTGAATTTGAAAATCCCGACCAGTTATTAAAACTGGATTTGAAAATCCCGACCAATTATAAAACTGGATTTGAAAATCCCGACGAGTTATAGAAACTGAATTTGAAAATCTTGATCAGTTATAACACTGGATTTGAAAATCCCGACCAATTATAAAACTAGATTTTAAAATCCCGACCAGTTATAGAAAATGGATTTGAAAATCCCGACCAGTTATAAAACTGGATTTGAAAATCCCGACCAGTTATAAAAACTAGAGTTGAAAATCCCGACCAGTTATAGAAACTGGATTTGAAAATCACGACCAGTTATAGAAACTGGATTTGAAAATCTCGACCAGTTATAGAAACTGGATTTGAAAATCCCGACCAGATATAAGATCTGGATTTGAAAATCCCGACCAGTTATAAAATCTGGAATTGAAAATCCCGACCAGTTATAGAAACTGGATTTGAAAATCCCGACCAGTTATAAAAACTGGATTTGAAAATCTCGACCAGTTATAAAATTGGATTTAAAAAACCCGACCAGTTATAGAAACTGGATTTGAAAATCCTGATCAGTTATAACACTTGATTTGAAAATCCCGACCAATTATAAAACTAGATTTAAAAATCGGGACCTGTTATAGAAACTGGATTTGAAAATCCCGACCAGTTATAAATCTGGATTTGAAAATCCCAACCAGTTATAAAACTAGATTTAAAAATCCCGACCAGTTATAGAAACTGCATTTGAAAATCCTGACCAGTTATAAAACTGGATTTGAAAATCCCGACCAGTTATAGAAATTGGATTTAAAAATCCCGACCAGTTATGACACTAGATTTTGAAATCACGACCAGTTATAGAAACTGAATTTGAAAATCCCGACCAGTTGTAAAAACTGAATTTTGAAAATCCCGACCAGTTACAAAAACTGGATTTGAAAATCCCGACCAGTTATAAAAACTAGATTTGAAAATCCCGACCAGTTATAGAAACTGGATTTCAAAATCCCGATCAGTTATAGAAACTGATTTGAAAATCCCGACCAGTTATAGAAACTGGATTTGAAAATCCCGACCAGTTATAACACTGAATTTGAAAATCCCGACCAGTTATAAAAACTGCATTTGAAAATCCCGACCAGTTATAGAAACTGGATTTGAAAATTCTGACCAGTTATAGAAACTGAATTTGAAAATCCCGACCGTTTATAGAAACTGGATTTGAAAATTATGATCAGTTATAACACTAGATTTGAAAATTCCGACCAATTATAAAACTGGATTTGAAAATCCCGACCAGTTATAGAAATTGGATTTGAAAATCCCGACTAGTTATAAAACTGGATTTGAAAATCCCGACCAATTATAAAACTGGATTTAAAAATCCCGACCAGTTATAAAAACTGGATTTGAAAATCCCGACCAGTTATAAAAGTGGATTTGAAAATCCCGACCAGTTATAGAAACTGGATTTGAAAATCCTGACCAGTTATAAAACTGGATTTGAAAATCCCGACCAGTTATAGAAACTGGATTTAAAAATTCTGACTAGTTATGACACTAGATTTAAAAATTCCGACCAGTTATAGATACTGGATTTGAAAATCCCGACCAGTTATAACACTGAATTTGAAAATCCCGACCAGTTATAAAAACTGGATTTGAAAATCCCGACGAGTTATAGAAACTAAATTTGAAAATCCTGATAAGTTATAGCACTGGATTTGAAAATCCCGACCAATTATAAAACTAGATTTGAAAATCCCTACCAGTTATAGCAAATGGATTTGAAAATCCCGACCAGTTATAAAACTGGATTTGAAAATCCCGACCAGTTATGACACTAGATTTGAAAATCCCGACCAGTTATAGAAACTGGATTTGAAAATCCCGACCAATTATAGAAACTGGATTTGAAAATCCTGACCAGTTATAGAAACTAGATTTGAAAATCCCGACCAGTTATAAAAACTAGATTTGAAAATCCCGACCAGTTATAGAAAATGGATTTGAAAATCCTGACCAGTTATAGAAACTGAATTTGAAAATCCTGACCAGTTATTAAAACTGGATTTGAAAATCCCGACCAGTTATAAAACTGGATTTGAAAATCCCGACGAGTTATAGAAACTGAATTTGAAAATCCTAACCAGTTATAGAAACTAGATTTGAAAATCCCGACCAGTTATAAAAACTAGATTTGAAAATCCCGACCAGTTATAGAAAATGGATTTGAAAATCCCGACCAGTTATAAAACTGGATTTGAAAATCCCGACCAGTTATAAAAACTGGATTTGAAAATCCCGACCAGTTATAGAAACTGGATTTGAAAATCCTGACCAGTTATAGAAACTGAATTTGAAAATCCTAACCAGTTATTAAAACTGGATTTGAAAATCCCGACCAGTTATAAAACTGGATTTGAAAATCCCGACGAGTTATAGAAACTGAATTTGAAAATCCTGATCAGTTATAACACTGGATTTGAAAATCCCGACTAATTATAAAACTAGATTTGAAAATCCCGACCAGTTATAAAACTGGATTTGAAAATACCGACCAGTTATAAAAACTGGATTTGAAAATCCCGACGAGTTATAGAAGCTGAATTTGAAAATCCTGATCAGTTATAACACTAGATTTGAAAATCCCGACCAATTATAAAACTAGATTTGAAAATCCTGACCAGTTATAGAAAATGGATTTGAAAATCCCGACCAGTTATAAAAACTGGATTTGAAAATCCCGACCAGTTATAAAAACTCGATTTCAAAATCCCGACCAGTTATAACACTAAATTTGAAAATCCCGACCAGTTATAAAAACTGGATTTGAAAATCCCGACCAGTTATAAAAACTGGATTTGAAAATTCCGACCAATTATAGAAACTGGATTTGAAAATCCTGACCAATTATAGAAACTGAATTTGAAAATCCTGACCAGTTATTAAAACTGGATTTGAAAATCCCGACCAGTTATAAAACTGGATTTGAAAATCCCGACGAGTTATAGAAACTGAATTTGAAAATCCTGATCAGTTATAACACTGGATTTGAAAATCCCGACCAATTATAAAACTAGATTTGAAAATCCCGACCAGTTATAGAAAATGGATTTGAAAATCCCGACCAGTTATAAAACTGGATTTGAAAATCCCGACCAGTTATAAAAACTAGAGTTGAAAATCCCGACCAGTTATAGAAACTGGATTTGAAAATCACGACCAGTTATAGAAACTGGATTTGAAAATCTCGACCAGTTATAGAAACTGGATTTGAAAATCCCGACCAGATATAGAAACTGGATTTGAAAATCCCGACCAGTTATAAAATCTGGAATTGAAAATCCCGACCAGTTATAGAAACTGGATTTCAAAATCCCGACCAGTTATAGAAACTGGATTTGAAAATCCCGACCAGTTATAGAAACTGGATTTGAAAATCCCGACCAGTTATAACACTGAATTTGAAAATCCCGACCGGTTATAAAAACTGGATTTGAAAATCCCGACCAGTTATAGAAACTTGATTTGAAAATCCTGACCAGTTATAGAAACTGGATTTGAAAATCCCGACCAGTTATAAAAACTGGATTTGAAAATCCCGACCAGTTATAAAACTGGATTTGAAAATCCCGACGAGTTATAGAAACTAAATTTGAAAATCCTGATCAGTTATAACACTGGATTTGAAAATCCCGACCAATTATAAAATTAGATTTGAAAATCCCGACCAGTTATAGAAAATGGATTTGAAAATCCCGACCAGTTATAAAACTGGATTTGAAAATCCCGACCAGTTATAAAAACTAGAGTTGAAAATCCCGACAAGTTATAGAAAATGGATTTGAAAATCACGACCAGTTATAGAAACTGGATTTGAAAATCTCGACCAGTTATAGAAACTGGATTTGAAAATCCCGACCAGATATAGAAACTGGATTTGAAAATCCCGACCAGTTATAAAATCTGGAATTGAAAATCCCGACCAGTTATAGAAACTGGATTTCAAAATCCCGACCAGTTATAGAAACTGGATTTGAAAATCCCGACCAGTTATAGAAACTGGATTTGAAAATCCCGACCAGTTATAACACTGAATTTGAAAATCCCGACCGGTTATAAAAACTGGATTTGAAAATCCCGACCAGTTATAGAAACTTGATTTGAAAATCCTGACCAGTTATAGAAACTGGATTTGAAAATCCCGACCAGTTATAAAAACTGGATTTGAAAATCCCGACCAGTTATAAAACTGGATTTGAAAATCCCGACGAGTTATAGAAACTAAATTTGAAAATCCTGATCAGTTATAACACTGGATTTGAAAATCCCGACCAATTATAAAACTAGAATTGAAAATCCCGACCAGTTATAGAAAATGGATTTGAAAATACCGACCAGTTATAAAACTGGATTTGAAAATCCCGACAAGTTATAAAAACTAGAGTTGAAAATCCCGACAAGTTATAGAAACTGGATTTGAAAATCACGACCAGTTATAGAAACTGGATTTGAAAATCTCGACCAGTTATAGAAACTGGATTTGAAAATCCCGACCAGATATAGAAACTGGATTTGAAAATCCCGACCAGTTATAAAATCTGGAATTGAAAATCCCGACCAGTTATAGAAACTGGATTTCAAAATCCCGACCAGTTATAGAAACTGGATTTGAAAATCCCGACCAGTTATAGAAACTGGATTTGAAAATCCTGACCAGTTATAGAAACTGAATTTGAAAATCCTGACCAGTTATTAAAACTGGATTTGAAAATCCCGACCAGTTATAAAACTGGATTTCAAAATCCCGACGAGTTATAGAAACTGAATTTCAAAATCCTGATCAGTTATAGAAAATGGATTTGAAAATCCCGACCAGTTATAAAACTAGATTTGAAAATCCCGACCAGTTATAGAAAATGGATTTGAAAATCCCGACCAGTTATAAAACTGGATTTGAAAATCCCGACCAGTTATAGAAACTAGATTTGAAAATCCCGACCAGTTGTAAAAACTGAATTTTGAAAATCCCGACCAGTTACAAAAACTGGATTTGAAAATCCCGACCAGTTATAAAAACTAGATTTGAAAATCCCGACGAGTTATAGAAACTGGATTTCAAAATCCGGATCAGTTATAGAAACTGATTTGAAAATCCCGACCAGTTATAGAAACTGGATTTGAAAATCCCGACCAGTTATAACACTGAATTTGAAAATCCCGACCAGTTATAAAAACTGCATTTGAAAATCCCGACCAGTTATAGAAACTGGATTTGAAAATTCTGACCAGTTATAGAAACTGAATTTGAAAATCCCGACCATTTATAGAAACTGGATTTGAATAATATGATCAGTTATAACACTAGATTTGAAAATTCCGACCAATTATAAAACTGGATTTGAAAATCCCGACCAGTTATAGAAACTGGATTTGAAAATCCCGACTAGTTATAAAACTGGATTTGAAAATCCCGACCAATTATAAAACTGGATTTAAAAATCCCGACCAGTTATAGAAACTGGATTTGAAAATCCCGACCAGTTATAAAACTGGATTTGAAAATCCCGACCAGTTATAGAAACTGGATTTGAAAATCCTGACAAGTTATAAAACTGGATTTGAAAATCTCGACCAGTTATAGAAACTGGATTTAAAAATTCTGACTAGTTATGACACTAGATTTAAAAATTCCGACCAGTTATAGATACTGGATTTGAAAATCCCGACCAGTTATGACACTAGATTTGAAAATCCCGACCAGTTATAGAAACTGGATTTGAAAATCCCGACCAGTTATAGAAACTGGATTTGAAAATCCCGACCAGTTATAGAAACTGGATTTTAAAATCCCGACCAATTATAGAAACTGGATTTGAAAATCCTAACCAGTTATAGAAACTAGATTTGAAAATCCCGACCAGTTATAAAAACTAGATTTGAAAATCCCGACCAGTTATAAAAACTGGATTTGAAAATCCCGACCAGTTATAGAAACTAGATTTGAAAATATCGACCAGTTATAGAAACTAGATTTGAAAATCCCGGCCAGTTATAAAACTGGATTTGAAAATCTCGACCAGTTATAGAAACTGGATTTGAAAATCCCGACGAGTTATAAAAACTGGATTTGAAAATCCCAACCAGTTATAGAAACTGGATTTCAAAATCCCGACCAGTTATAGAAACTGGAGTTGAAAATCCCGACCAGTTATAACACTGAATTTGAAAATCCCGACCAGTTATAGAAAATGGATTTGAAAATCCTGACCAGTTATAGAAACTGAATTTGAAAATCCTGACCAGTTATTAAAACTGGATTTGAAAATCCCGACCAGTTATAAAACTGGATTTGAAAATCCCGACGAGTTATAGAAACTGAATTTGAAAATCCTGATCAGTTATAACACTGGATTTGAAAATCCCGACCAATTATAAAACTAGATTTGAAAATCCCGACCAGTTATAGAAAATGGATTTGAAAATCCCGACCAGTTATAAAACTGGATTTGAAAATCCCGACCAGTTATAAAAACTAGAGTTGAAAATCCCGACAAGTTATAGAAACTGGATTTGAAAATCACGACCAGTTATAGAAACTGGATTTGAAAATCTCGACCAGTTATAGAAACTGGATTTGAAAATCCCGACCAGATATAGAAACTGGATTTGAAAATCCCGACCAGTTATAAAATCTGGAATTGAAAATCCCGACCAGTTATAGAAACTGGATTTCAAAATCCCGACCAGTTATAGAAACTGGATTTGAAAATCCCGACCAGTTATAGAAACTGGATTTGAAAATCCTGACCAGTTATAGAAACTGAATTTGAAAATCCTGACCAGTTATTAAAACTGGATTTGAAAATCCCGACCAGTTATAAAACTGGATTTGAAAATCCCGACGAGTTATAGAAACTGAATTTCAAAATCCTGATCAGTTATAACACTGGATTTGAAAATTCCGACCAATTATAAAACTAGATTTGAAAATCCCGACCAGTTATAGAAAATGGATTTGAAAATCCCGACCAGTTATAAAACTGGATTTGAAAATCCCGACCAGTTATAAAAACTAGAGTTGAAAATCCCGACAAGTTATAGAAACTGGATTTGAAAATCACGACCAGTTATAGAAACTGGATTTGAAAATCTCGACCAGTTATAGAAACTGGATTTGAAAATCCCGACCAGATATAGAAACTGGATTTGAAAATCCCGACCAGTTATAAAATCTGGAATTGAAAATCCCGACCAGTTATAGAAACTGGATTTGAAAATCCCGACCAGTTATAGAAACTGGATTTGAAAATCCCGACCAGTTATAGAAACTGGATTTGAAAATCCCGACCAGTTATAACACTGAATTTGAAAATCCCGACCGGTTATAAAAACTGGATTTGAAAATCCCGACCAGTTATAGAAACTTGATTTGAAAATCCTGACCAGTTATAGAAACTGGATTTGAAAATCCCGACCAGTTATAAAAACTGGATTTGAAAATCTCGACCAGTTATAAAATTGGATTTGAAAATCCCGACTAGTTATAGAAACTGGATTTGAAAATCCTGATCAGTTATAACACTGAATTTGAAAATCCCGACCAATTATAAAACTAGATTTGAAAATCGGGACCTGTTATAGAAACTGAATTTGAAAATCCCTACCATTTATAGAAACTGGATTTGAAAATTATGATCAGTTATAACACTAGATTTGAAAATTCCGACCAATTATAAAACTGGATTTGAAAATCCCGACCAGTTATAGAAACTGGATTTGAAAATCCCGACCAGTTATAGAAACTGGATTTGAAAATCCCGACTAGTTATAAAACTGGATTTGAAAATCCCGACCAATTATAAAACTGGATTTAAAAATCCCGACCAGTTATAGAAACTGGATTTGAAAATCCCGACCAGTTATAAAACTGGATTTGAAAATCCCGACCAGTTATAGAAACTGGATTTGAAAATCCTGACCAGTTATAAAACTGGATTTGAAAATCCCGACCAGTTATAGAAACTGGATTTAAAAATTCTGACTAGTTATGACACTAGATTTAAAAATTCCGACCAGTTATAGATACTGGATTTGAAAATCCCGACCAGTTATAACACTGAATTTGAAAATCCCGACCAGTTATAAAAACTGGATTTGAAAATCCCGACGAGTTATAGAAACTAAATTTGAAAATCCTGATAAGTTATAACACTGGATTTGAAAATCCCGACCAATTATAAAACTAGATTTGAAAATCCCTACCAGTTATAGCAAATGGATTTGAAAATCCCGACCAGTTATAAAACTGGATTTGAAAATCCCGACCAGTTATGACACTAGATTTGAAAATCCCGACCAGTTATAGAAACTGGATTTGAAAATCCCGACCAGTTATAGAAACTGGATTTGAAAATCCCGACCAGTTATAGAAACTGGATTTTAAAATCCCGACCAATTATAGAAACTGGATTTGAAAATCCTGACCAGTTATAGAAACTAGATTTGAAAATCCCGACCAGTTATAAAAACTAGATTTGAAAATCCCGACCAGTTATAAAAACTGGATTTGAAAATTCCGACCAGTTATAGAAACTAGATTTGAAAATATCGACCAGTTATAGAAACTAGATTTGAAAATCCCGACCAGTTATAAAACTGGATTTGAAAATCTCGACCAGTTATAGAAACTGGATTTGAAAATCCCGACGAGTTATAAAAACTAGATTTGAAAATCCCAACCAGTTATAGAAACTGGATTTCAAAATCCCGACCAGTTATAGAAACTGGAGTTGAAAATCCCGACCAGTTATAACACTGAATTTGAAAATCCCGACCAGTTATAGAAAATGGATTTGAAAATCCTGACCAGTTATAGAAACTGAATTTGAAAATCCTGACCAGTTATTAAAACTGGATTTGAAAATCCCGACCAGTTATAAAACTGGATTTGAAAATCCCGACGAGTTATAGAAACTGAATTTGAAAATCCTGATCAGTTATAACACTGGATTTGAAAATCCCGACCAATTATAAAACTAGATTTGAAAATCCCGACCAGTTATAGAAAATGGATTTGAAAATCCCGACCAGTTATAAAACTGGATTTGAAAATCCCGACCAGTTATAAAAACTAGAGTTGAAAATCCCGACAAGTTATAGAAACTGGATTTGAAAATCACGACCAGTTATAGAAACTGGATTTGAAAATCTCGACCAGTTATAGAAACTGGATTTGAAAATCCCGACCAGATATAGAAACTGGATTTGAAAATCCCGACCAGTTATAAAATCTGGAATTGAAAATCCCGACCAGTTATAGAAACTGGATTTCAAAATCCCGACCAGTTATAGAAACTGGATTTGAAAATCCCGACCAGTTATAGAAACTGAATTTGAAAATCCTGACCAGTTATAGAAACTGAATTTGAAAATCCTGACCAGTTATTAAAACTGGATTTGAAAATCCCGACCAGTTATAAAACTGGATTTGAAAATCCCGACGAGTTATAGAAACTGAATTTGAAAATCCTGATCAGTTATAACACTGGATTTGAAAATCCCGACCAATTATAAAACTAGATTTGAAAATCCCGACCAGTTATAGAAAATGGATTTGAAAATCCCGACCAGTTATAAAACTGGATTTGAAAATCCCGACCAGTTATAAAAACTAGAGTTGAAAATCCCGACAAGTTATAGAAACTGGATTTGAAAATCACGACCAGTTATAGAAACTGGATTTGAAAATCTCGACCAGTTATAGAAACTGGATTTGAAAATCCCGACCAGATATAGAAACTGGATTTGAAAATCCCGACCAGTTATAAAATCTGGAATTGAAAATCCCGACCAGTTATAGAAATTGGATTTCAAAATCCCGACCAGTTATAGAAACTGGATTTGAAAATCCCGACCAGTTATAGACACTAGATTTGAAAATCCCGACCAGTTATAGAAACTGGATTTGAAAATCCCGACCAGTTATAGAAACTGGATTTGAAAATCCCGACCAGTTATAGAAACTGGATTTTAAAATCCCGACCAATTATAGAAACTGGATTTGAAAATCCTGACCAGTTATAGAAACTAGATTTGAAAATCCCGACCAGTTATAAAAACTAGATTTGAAAATCCCGACCAGTTATAGAAACTGGATTTGAAAATCTCGACCAGTTATAGAAACTAGATTTGAAAATATCGACCAGTTATAGAAACTAGATTTGAAAATCCCGACCAGTTATAAAACTGGATTTGAAAATCTCGACCAGTTATAGAAACTGGATTTGAAAATCCTGACCAGTTATAAAAACTGGATTTGAAAATCCCAACCAGTTATAGAAACTGGATTTCAAAATCCCGACCAGTTATAGAAACTGGAGTTGAAAATCCCGACCAGTTATAACACTGAATTTGAAAATCCCGACCAGTTATAAAAACTGGATTTGAAAATCCCGACTAGTTATAGAAACTGGATTTGAAAATCCTGACCAGTTATAGAAACTGAAATTGAAAATCCTGACCAGTTATTAAAACTGGATTTGAAAATCCCGACCAGTTATAAAACTGGATTTGAAAATCCCGACGAGTTATAGAAACTGAATTTGAAAATCCTGATCAGTTATAACACTGGATTTGAAAATCCCGACCAATTATAAAACTAGATTTGAAAATCCCGACCAGTTATAGAAAATGGATTTGAAAATCCCGACCAGTTATAAAACTGGATTTGAAAATCCCGACCAGTTATAAAAACTAGAGTTGAAAATCCCGACCAGTTATAGAAACTGGATTTGAAAATCACGACCAGTTATAGAAACTGGATTTGATAATCTTGACCAGTTATAGAAACTGGATTTGAAAATCCCGACCAGATATAGAAACTGGATTTGAAAATCCCGACCAGTTATAAAATCTGTAATTGAAAATCCCGACCAGTTATAGAAACTGGATTTGAAAATCCTGATCAATTATAACACTGGATTTGAAAATCCCGACCAATTATAAAACTAAATTTGAAAATCGGGATCTGTTATAGAAACTGGATTTGAAAATCCCGACCAGTTATAAATCTGGATTTGAAAATCCCAACCAGTTATAAAACTAGATTTAAAAATCCCGACCAGTTATAGAAACTGCATTTGAAAATTCTGACCAGTTATAAAACTGGATTTGAAAATCCCGACCAGTTATAGAAAATGGATTTAAAAATCCCGACCAGTTATGACACTAGATTTTGAAATCACGACCAGTTATAGAAACTGGATTTGAAAATCCCGACCAGTTGTAAAAACTGAATTTTGAAAATCCCGACCAGTTACAAAAACTGGATTTGAAAATCCCGACCAGTTATAAAAACTAGATTTGAAAATCCCGACCAGTTATAGAAACTGGATTTGAAAATCCTGACCAGTTATAGAAACTGGATTTGAAAATCCCTACCAGTTATAGAAACTAGATTTGAAAATCCCGACTAGTTATAAAACTGGATTTGAAAATCCCGACCAGTTATAAAAACTGGATTTGAAAATCCCGACTACTTATAGAAACTGGATTTCAAAATACCGACCAGTTATAGAAACTGGATTTGAAAATCTCGACCAGTTATAGAAACTGGATTTGAAAATCCCGACCAGTTATAACACTGAATTTGAAAATCCCGACCAGTTATAAAAACTGGATTTGAAAATTCCGACCAGTTATAGAAACTGGATTTGAAAATCCTGACTAGTTATAGAAACTGAATTTGAAAATCCCGACCATTTATAGAAACTGGATTTGAAAATCATGATCAGTTATAACACTAGATTTGAAAATTCCGACCAATTATAAAACTGGATTTGAAAATCCCGACCAGTTATAGAAACTGGATTTGAAAATCCCGACTAGTTATAAAACTGGATTTGAAAATCCCGACCAATTATAAAACTGGATTTAAAAATCCCGACCAGTTATAGAAACTGGATTTGAAAATCCCAACCAGTTATAAAACTGGATTTGAAAATCCCGACCAGTTATAGAAACTGGATTTGAAAATCTCGACCAGTTATAGAAACTAGATTTGAAAATCCTGACTAGTTATAGAAACTGAATTTGAAAATCTCGACCAGTTATAGAAACTGGATTTGAAAATCCTGACCAGTTATAAAACTGGATTTGAAAATCCTGACCAGTTATAGAAACTGGATTTGAAAATCCTGATCAGTTATAACACTAGATTTGAAAATTCCGACCAATTATAAAACTGAATTTAAAACTCCCGACCATTTATAGAAACTGGATTTGAAAATCCCGACTAGTTATAAAACTGGATTTGAAAATCCCGACCAGTTATAAAACTGGATTTGAAAATCCCGACCAGTTATAAAAACTGGATTTCAAAATCCCGACCAGTTATAGAAACTGGATTTGAAAATCCCGACCAGTTGTAAAAACTGAATTTTGAAAATCCTGACCAGTTACAAAAACTGGATTTGAAAATTCCGACCAGTTATAAAAACTAGATTTGAAAATCCCGACCAGTTATAGAAACTGGATTTGAAAATCCCGACCAGTTATAAAAACTAGATTTGAAAATCCCGACCAGTTATAGAAACTCGATTTCAAAATACCGACCAGTTTTAGAAATTGGATTTGAAAATCCCGACCAGTTATAGAAACTGGATTTGAAAATCCCGACCAGTTATAACACTGAATTTGAAAATCCCGACCAGTTATAAAAACTGGATTTGAAAATCCCGACGAGTTATAGAAACTAAATTTGAAAATCCTGATCAGTTATAACACTGGATTTGAAAATCCAGACCAATTATAAAACTAGATTTGAAAATCCCGACCAGGTACAGCAAATGGATTTGAAAATCCCGACCAGTTATAAAACTGGATTTGAAAATTCCGACCAGTTATGACACTAGATTTGAAAATCCCGACCAATTATAGAAACTGGATTTGAAAATCCCGACCAGTTATAAAACTGGATTTGAAAATCCTGACCAGTTATAGAAACTGGATTTGAAAATCCCGACCAGTTATAGAAACTGGATTTTAAAATCCCGACCAATTATAGAAACTGGATTTGAAAATCCTGACCAGTTATAGAAACTAGATTTGAAAATCCCGACCAGTTATAAAAACTAGATTTGAAAATCCCGACCAGTTATAGAAACTGGATTTGAAAATCCCGACTAGTTATAAAACTGAATTTGAAAATCCCGACCAGTTATAAAAACTGGATTTGAAAATTCCGACCAGTTATAGAAACTGGATTTGAAAATCCTGACCAGTTATAGAAACTGAATTTGAAAATCCCGACCAGTTATTAAAACTGGATTTGAAAATCCCGACCAGTTATAAAACTGGATTTGAAAATCCCGACGAGTTATAGAAACTGAATTTGAAAATCCTGATCAGTTATAACACTGGATTTGAAAATCCTGACCAATTATAAAACTAGATTTGAAAATCCCGACCAGTTATAGAAAATGGATTTGAAAATCCCGACCAGTTATAAAACTGGATTTGAAAATCCCGACCAGTTATAAAAACTAGAGTTGAAAATCCCGACAAGTTATAGAAACTGGATTTGAAAATCACGACCAGTTATAGAAACTGGATTTGAAAATCTCGACCAGTTATAGAAACTGGATTTGAAAATCCCGACCAGATATAGAAACTGGATTTGAAAATCCCGACCAGTTATAAAATCTGGAATTGAAAATCCCGACCAGTTATAGAAACTGGATTTGAAAATCCCGACCAGTTATAGAAACTGGATTTGAAAATCCCGACCAGTTATAGAAACTGGATTTGAAAATCCCGACCAGTTATAACACTGAATTTGAAAATCCCGACCGGTTATAAAAACTGGATTTGAAAATCCCGACCAGTTATAGAAACTTGATTTGAAAATCCTGACCAGTTATAGAAACTGGATTTGAAAATCCCGACCAGTTATAAAAACTGGATTTGAAAATCTCGACCAGTTATAAAATTGGATTTGAAAATCCCGACTAGTTATAGAAACTGGATTTGAAAATCCTGATCAGTTATAACACTGAATTTGAAAATCCCGACCAATTATAAAACTAGATTTGAAAATCGGGACCTGTTATAGAAACTGAATTTGAAAATCCCTACCATTTATAGAAACTGGATTTGAAAATTATGATCAGTTATAACACTAGATTTGAAAATTCCGACCAATTATAAAACTGGATTTGAAAATCCCGACCAGTTATAGAAACTGGATTTGAAAATCCCGACCAGTTATAGAAACTGGATTTGAAAATCCCGACTAGTTATAAAACTGGATTTGAAAATCCCGACCAATTATAAAACTGGATTTAAAAATCCCGACCAGTTATAGAAACTGGATTTGAAAATCCCGACCAGTTATAAAACTGGATTTGAAAATCCCGACCAGTTATAGAAACTGGATTTGAAAATCCTGACCAGTTATAAAACTGGATTTGAAAATCCCGACCAGTTATAGAAACTGGATTTAAAAATTCTGACTAGTTATGACACTAGATTTAAAAATTCCGACCAGTTATAGATACTGGATTTGAAAATCCCGACCAGTTATAACACTGAATTTGAAAATCCCGACCAGTTATAAAAACTGGATTTGAAAATCCCGACGAGTTATAGAAACTAAATTTGAAAATCCTGATAAGTTATAACACTGGATTTGAAAATCCCGACCAATTATAAAACTAGATTTGAAAATCCCTACCAGTTATAGCAAATGGATTTGAAAATCCCGACCAGTTATAAAACTGGATTTGAAAATCCCGACCAGTTATGACACTAGATTTGAAAATCCCGACCAGTTATAGAAACTGGATTTGAAAATCCCGACCAGTTATAGAAACTGGATTTGAAAATCCCGACCAGTTATAGAAACTGGATTTTAAAATCCCGACCAATTATAGAAACTGGATTTGAAAATCCTGACCAGTTATAGAAACTAGATTTGAAAATCCCGACCAGTTATAAAAACTAGATTTGAAAATCCCGACCAGTTATAAAAACTGGATTTGAAAATTCCGACCAGTTATAGAAACTAGATTTGAAAATATCGACCAGTTATAGAAACTAGATTTGAAAATCCCGACCAGTTATAAAACTGGATTTGAAAATCTCGACCAGTTATAGAAACTGGATTTGAAAATCCCGACGAGTTATAAAAACTAGATTTGAAAATCCCAACCAGTTATAGAAACTGGATTTCAAAATCCCGACCAGTTATAGAAACTGGAGTTGAAAATCCCGACCAGTTATAACACTGAATTTGAAAATCCCGACCAGTTATAGAAAATGGATTTGAAAATCCTGACCAGTTATAGAAACTGAATTTGAAAATCCTGACCAGTTATTAAAACTGGATTTGAAAATCCCGACCAGTTATAAAACTGGATTTGAAAATCCCGACGAGTTATAGAAACTGAATTTGAAAATCCTGATCAGTTATAACACTGGATTTGAAAATCCCGACCAATTATAAAACTAGATTTGAAAATCCCGACCAGTTATAGAAAATGGATTTGAAAATCCCGACCAGTTATAAAACTGGATTTGAAAATCCCGACCAGTTATAAAAACTAGAGTTGAAAATCCCGACAAGTTATAGAAACTGGATTTGAAAATCACGACCAGTTATAGAAACTGGATTTGAAAATCTCGACCAGTTATAGAAACTGGATTTGAAAATCCCGACCAGATATAGAAACTGGATTTGAAAATCCCGACCAGTTATAAAATCTGGAATTGAAAATCCCGACCAGTTATAGAAACTGGATTTCAAAATCCCGACCAGTTATAGAAACTGGATTTGAAAATCCCGACCAGTTATAGAAACTGAATTTGAAAATCCTGACCAGTTATAGAAACTGAATTTGAAAATCCTGACCAGTTATTAAAACTGGATTTGAAAATCCCGACCAGTTATAAAACTGGATTTGAAAATCCCGACGAGTTATAGAAACTGAATTTGAAAATCCTGATCAGTTATAACACTGGATTTGAAAATCCCGACCAATTATAAAACTAGATTTGAAAATCCCGACCAGTTATAGAAAATGGATTTGAAAATCCCGACCAGTTATAAAACTGGATTTGAAAATCCCGACCAGTTATAAAAACTAGAGTTGAAAATCCCGACAAGTTATAGAAACTGGATTTGAAAATCACGACCAGTTATAGAAACTGGATTTGAAAATCTCGACCAGTTATAGAAACTGGATTTGAAAATCCCGACCAGATATAGAAACTGGATTTGAAAATCCCGACCAGTTATAAAATCTGGAATTGAAAATCCCGACCAGTTATAGAAATTGGATTTCAAAATCCCGACCAGTTATAGAAACTGGATTTGAAAATCCCGACCAGTTATAGACACTAGATTTGAAAATCCCGACCAGTTATAGAAACTGGATTTGAAAATCCCGACCAGTTATAGAAACTGGATTTGAAAATCCCGACCAGTTATAGAAACTGGATTTTAAAATCCCGACCAATTATAGAAACTGGATTTGAAAATCCTGACCAGTTATAGAAACTAGATTTGAAAATCCCGACCAGTTATAAAAACTAGATTTGAAAATCCCGACCAGTTATAGAAACTGGATTTGAAAATCTCGACCAGTTATAGAAACTAGATTTGAAAATATCGACCAGTTATAGAAACTAGATTTGAAAATCCCGACCAGTTATAAAACTGGATTTGAAAATCTCGACCAGTTATAGAAACTGGATTTGAAAATCCTGACCAGTTATAAAAACTGGATTTGAAAATCCCAACCAGTTATAGAAACTGGATTTCAAAATCCCGACCAGTTATAGAAACTGGAGTTGAAAATCCCGACCAGTTATAACACTGAATTTGAAAATCCCGACCAGTTATAAAAACTGGATTTGAAAATCCCGACTAGTTATAGAAACTGGATTTGAAAATCCTGACCAGTTATAGAAACTGAAATTGAAAATCCTGACCAGTTATTAAAACTGGATTTGAAAATCCCGACCAGTTATAAAACTGGATTTGAAAATCCCGACGAGTTATAGAAACTGAATTTGAAAATCCTGATCAGTTATAACACTGGATTTGAAAATCCCGACCAATTATAAAACTAGATTTGAAAATCCCGACCAGTTATAGAAAATGGATTTGAAAATCCCGACCAGTTATAAAACTGGATTTGAAAATCCCGACCAGTTATAAAAACTAGAGTTGAAAATCCCGACCAGTTATAGAAACTGGATTTGAAAATCACGACCAGTTATAGAAACTGGATTTGATAATCTTGACCAGTTATAGAAACTGGATTTGAAAATCCCGACCAGATATAGAAACTGGATTTGAAAATCCCGACCAGTTATAAAATCTGTAATTGAAAATCCCGACCAGTTATAGAAACTGGATTTGAAAATCCTGATCAATTATAACACTGGATTTGAAAATCCCGACCAATTATAAAACTAAATTTGAAAATCGGGATCTGTTATAGAAACTGGATTTGAAAATCCCGACCAGTTATAAATCTGGATTTGAAAATCCCAACCAGTTATAAAACTAGATTTAAAAATCCCGACCAGTTATAGAAACTGCATTTGAAAATTCTGACCAGTTATAAAACTGGATTTGAAAATCCCGACCAGTTATAGAAAATGGATTTAAAAATCCCGACCAGTTATGACACTAGATTTTGAAATCACGACCAGTTATAGAAACTGGATTTGAAAATCCCGACCAGTTGTAAAAACTGAATTTTGAAAATCCCGACCAGTTACAAAAACTGGATTTGAAAATCCCGACCAGTTATAAAAACTAGATTTGAAAATCCCGACCAGTTATAGAAACTGGATTTGAAAATCCTGACCAGTTATAGAAACTGGATTTGAAAATCCCTACCAGTTATAGAAACTAGATTTGAAAATCCCGACTAGTTATAAAACTGGATTTGAAAATCCCGACCAGTTATAAAAACTGGATTTGAAAATCCCGACTACTTATAGAAACTGGATTTCAAAATACCGACCAGTTATAGAAACTGGATTTGAAAATCTCGACCAGTTATAGAAACTGGATTTGAAAATCCCGACCAGTTATAACACTGAATTTGAAAATCCCGACCAGTTATAAAAACTGGATTTGAAAATTCCGACCAGTTATAGAAACTGGATTTGAAAATCCTGACTAGTTATAGAAACTGAATTTGAAAATCCCGACCATTTATAGAAACTGGATTTGAAAATCATGATCAGTTATAACACTAGATTTGAAAATTCCGACCAATTATAAAACTGGATTTGAAAATCCCGACCAGTTATAGAAACTGGATTTGAAAATCCCGACTAGTTATAAAACTGGATTTGAAAATCCCGACCAATTATAAAACTGGATTTAAAAATCCCGACCAGTTATAGAAACTGGATTTGAAAATCCCAACCAGTTATAAAACTGGATTTGAAAATCCCGACCAGTTATAGAAACTGGATTTGAAAATCTCGACCAGTTATAGAAACTAGATTTGAAAATCCTGACTAGTTATAGAAACTGAATTTGAAAATCTCGACCAGTTATAGAAACTGGATTTGAAAATCCTGACCAGTTATAAAACTGGATTTGAAAATCCTGACCAGTTATAGAAACTGGATTTGAAAATCCTGATCAGTTATAACACTAGATTTGAAAATTCCGACCAATTATAAAACTGAATTTAAAACTCCCGACCATTTATAGAAACTGGATTTGAAAATCCCGACTAGTTATAAAACTGGATTTGAAAATCCCGACCAGTTATAAAACTGGATTTGAAAATCCCGACCAGTTATAAAAACTGGATTTCAAAATCCCGACCAGTTATAGAAACTGGATTTGAAAATCCCGACCAGTTGTAAAAACTGAATTTTGAAAATCCTGACCAGTTACAAAAACTGGATTTGAAAATTCCGACCAGTTATAAAAACTAGATTTGAAAATCCCGACCAGTTATAGAAACTGGATTTGAAAATCCCGACCAGTTATAAAAACTAGATTTGAAAATCCCGACCAGTTATAGAAACTCGATTTCAAAATACCGACCAGTTTTAGAAATTGGATTTGAAAATCCCGACCAGTTATAGAAACTGGATTTGAAAATCCCGACCAGTTATAACACTGAATTTGAAAATCCCGACCAGTTATAAAAACTGGATTTGAAAATCCCGACGAGTTATAGAAACTAAATTTGAAAATCCTGATCAGTTATAACACTGGATTTGAAAATCCAGACCAATTATAAAACTAGATTTGAAAATCCCGACCAGGTACAGCAAATGGATTTGAAAATCCCGACCAGTTATAAAACTGGATTTGAAAATTCCGACCAGTTATGACACTAGATTTGAAAATCCCGACCAATTATAGAAACTGGATTTGAAAATCCCGACCAGTTATAAAACTGGATTTGAAAATCCTGACCAGTTATAGAAACTGGATTTGAAAATCCCGACCAGTTATAGAAACTGGATTTTAAAATCCCGACCAATTATAGAAACTGGATTTGAAAATCCTGACCAGTTATAGAAACTAGATTTGAAAATCCCGACCAGTTATAAAAACTAGATTTGAAAATCCCGACCAGTTATAGAAACTGGATTTGAAAATCCCGACTAGTTATAAAACTGAATTTGAAAATCCCGACCAGTTATAAAAACTGGATTTGAAAATTCCGACCAGTTATAGAAACTGGATTTGAAAATCCTGACCAGTTATAGAAACTGAATTTGAAAATCCCGACCAGTTATTAAAACTGGATTTGAAAATCCCGACCAGTTATAAAACTGGATTTGAAAATCCCGACGAGTTATAGAAACTGAATTTGAAAATCCTGATCAGTTATAACACTGGATTTGAAAATCCTGACCAATTATAAAACTAGATTTGAAAATCCCGACTAGTTATAGAAAATGGATTTGAAAATCCCGACCAGTTATAAAACTGGATTTGAAAATCCCGACCAGTTATAAAAACTAGAGTTGAAAATCCCGACCAGTTATAGAAACTGGATTTGAAAATCCCGACCAGATATAAGATCTGGATTTGAAAATCCCGACCAGTTATAAAATCTGGAATTGAAAATCCCGACCAGTTATAGAAACTGGATTTCAAAATCCCGACCAGTTATAGAAACTGGATTTGAAAATCCCGACCAGTTATAGAAACTGGATTTGAAAATCCCGACCAGTTATAACACTGAATTTGAAAATCCCGACCGGTTATAAAAACTGGATTTGAAAATCCCGACCAGTTATAGAAACTTGATTTGAAAATCCTGACCAGTTATAGAAACTGGATTTGAAAATCCCGACCAGGTATAAAAACTGGATTTGAAAATCTCGACCAGTTATAAAATTGGATTTAAAAATCCCGACCAGTTATAGAAACTGGATTTGAAAATCCCGACCAGTTATAAAAACTAGATTTGAAAATCCCGACCAGTTATAGAAACTCGATTTCAAAATACCGACCAGTTTTAGAAATTGGATTTGAAAATCCCGACCAGTTATAGAAACTGGATTTGAAAATCCCGACCAGTTATAACACTGAATTTGAAAATCCCGACCAGTTATAAAACTGGATTTGAAAATCCCGACCAGTTATAGAAACTGGATTTCAAAATCCCGACGAGTTATAGAAACTGGATTTGAAAATCCCGACCAGTTGTAAAAACTGAATTTTGAAAATCCTGACCAGTTACAAAAACTGGATTTGAAAATTCCGACCAGTTATAAAAACTAGATTTGAAAATCCCGACCAGTTATAGAAACTGGATTTGAAAATCCCGACCAGTTATAAAAACTAGATTTGAAAATCCCGACCAGTTATAGAAACTCGATTTCAAAATACCGACCAGTTTTAGAAATTGGATTTGAAAATCCCGACCAGTTATAGAAACTGGATTTGAAAATCCCGACCAGTTATAACACTGAATTTGAAAATCCCGACCAGTTATAAAAACTGGATTTGAAAATCCCGACGAGTTATAGAAACTAAATTTGAAAATCCTGATCAGTTATAACACTGGATTTGAAAATCCAGACCAATTATAAAACTAGATTTGAAAATCCCGACCAGGTACAGCAAATGGATTTGAAAATCCCGACCAGTTATAAAACTGGATTTGAAAATTCCGACCAGTTATGACACTAGATTTGAAAATCCCGACCAATTATAGAAACTGGATTTGAAAATCCCGACCAGTTATAAAACTGGATTTGAAAATCCTGACCAGTTATAGAAACTGGATTTGAAAATCCCGACCAGTTATAGAAACTGGATTTTAAAATCCCGACCAATTATAGAAACTGGATTTGAAAATCCTGACCAGTTATAGAAACTAGATTTGAAAATCCCGACCAATTATAAAAACTAGATTTGAAAATCCCGACCAGTTAGAGAAACTGGATTTGAAAATCCCGACTAGTTATAAAACTGAATTTGAAAATCCCGACCAGTTATAAAAACTGGATTTGAAAATTCCGACCAGTTATAGAAACTGGATTTGAAAATCCTGACCAGTTATAGAAACTGAATTTGAAAATCCCGACCAGTTATTAAAACTGGATTTGAAAATCCCGACCAGTTATAAAACTGGATTTGAAAATCCCGACGAGTTATAGAAACTGAATTTGAAAATCCTGATCAGTTATAACACTGGATTTGAAAATCCTGACCAATTATAAAACTAGATTTGAAAATCCCGACTAGTTATAGAAAATGGATTTGAAAATCCCGACCAGTTATAAAACTGGATTTGAAAATCCCGACCAGTTATAAAAACTAGAGTTGAAAATCCCGACCAGTTATAGAAACTGGATTTGAAAATCCCGACCAGATATAAGATCTGGATTTGAAAATCCCGACCAGTTATAAAATCTGGAATTGAAAATCCCGACCAGTTATAGAAACTGGATTTCAAAATCCCGACCAGTTATAGAAACTGGATTTGAAAATCCCGACCAGTTATAGAAACTGGATTTGAAAATCCCGACCAGTTATAACACTGAATTTGAAAATCCCGACCGGTTATAAAAACTGGATTTGAAAATCCCGACCAGTTATAGAAACTTGATTTGAAAATCCTGACCAGTTATAGAAACTGGATTTGAAAATCCCGACCAGGTATAAAAACTGGATTTGAAAATCTCGACCAGTTATAAAATTGGATTTAAAAATCCCGACCAGTTATAGAAACTGGATTTGAAAATCCTGATCAGTTATAACACTGGATTTGAAAATCCCGACCAATTATAAAACTAGATTTAAAAATCGGGACCTGTTATAGAAACTGGATTTGAAAATTCCGACCTGTTATAAATTTGGATTTGAAAATCCCAACCAGTTATAAAACTAGATTTAAAAATCCCGACCAGTTATAGAAACTGCATTTGAAAATCCTGACCAGTTATAAAACTGTATTTGAAAATCCCGACCTGTTATAGAAATTGGATTTAAAAATCCCGACCAGTTATGACACTAGATTTTGAAATCACGACCAGTTATAGAAACTGAATTTGAAAATCTCGACCAGTTGTAAAAACTGAATTTTGAAAATCCCGACCAGTTACAAAAACTGGATTTGAAAATCCCGACCAGTTATAAAAACTAGATTTGAAAATCCCGACCAGTTATAGAAACTAGATTTGAAAATCCCGACCAGTTATAAAAACTAGATTTGAAAATCCCGACCAGTTATAGAAACTGGATTTGAAAATCCCGACTAGTTATAAAACTGAATTTGAAAATCCCGACCAGTTATAAAAACTGGATTTGAAAATTCCGACCAGTTATAGAAGCTGGATTTGAAAATCCTGACCAGTTATAGAAACTGAATTTGAAAATCCCGACCAGTTATTAAAACTGGATTTGAAAATCCCGACCAGTTATAAAACTGGATTTGAAAATCCCGACGAGTTATAGAAACTGAATTTGAAAATCCTGATCAGTTATAACACTGGATTTGAAAATCCTGACCAATTATAAAACTAGATTTGAAAATCCCGACTAGTTATAGAAAATGGATTTGAAAATCCCGACCAGTTATAAAACTGGATTTGAAAATCCCGACCAGTTATAAAAACTAGAGTTGAAAATCCCGACCAGTTATAGAAACTGGATTTGAAAATCCCGACCAGATATAAGATCTGGATTTGAAAATCCCGACCAGTTATAAAATCTAGAATTGAAAATCCCGACCAGTTATAGAAACTGGATTTCAAAATCCCGACCAGTTATAGAAACTGGATTTGAAAATCCCGACCAGTTATAGAAACTGGATTTGAAAATCCCGACCAGTTATAACACTGAATTTGAAAATCCCGACCGGTTATAAAAACTGGATTTGAAAATCCCGACCAGTTATAGAAACTTGATTTGAAAATCCTGACCAGTTATAGAAACTGGATTTGAAAATCCCGACCAGGTATAAAAACTGGATTTGAAAATCTCGACCAGTTATAAAATTGAATTTAAAAATCCCGACTAGTTATAGAAACTGGATTTGAAAATCCCGACCAGTTATAAAAACTAGATTTGAAAATCCCGACCAGTTATAGAAACTCGATTTCAAAATACCGACCAGTTTTAGAAATTGGATTTGAAAATCCCGACCAGTTATAGAAACTGGATTTGAAAATCCCGACCAGTTATAACACTGAATTTGAAAATCCCGACCAGTTATAAAACTGGATTTGAAAATCCCGACCAGTTATAGAAACTGGATTTCAAAATCCCGACCAGTTATAGAAACTGGATTTGAAAATCCCGACCAGTTGTAAAAACTGAATTTTGAAAATCCTGACCAGTTACAAAAACTGGATTTGAAAATTCCGACCAGTTATAAAAACTAGATTTGAAAATCCCGACCAGTTATAGAAACTGGATTTGAAAATCCCGACCAGTTATAAAAACTAGATTTGAAAATCCCGACCAGTTATAGAAACTCGATTTCAAAATACCGACCAGTTTTAGAAATTGGATTTGAAAATCCCGACCAGTTATAGAAACTGGATTTGAAAATCCCGACCAGTTATAACACTGAATTTGAAAATCCCGACCAGTTATAAAAACTGGATTTGAAAATCCCGACGAGTTATAGAAACTAAATTTGAAAATCCTGATCAGTTATAACACTGGATTTGAAAATCCAGACCAATTATAAAACTAGATTTGAAAATCCCGACCAGGTACAGCAAATGGATTTGAAAATCCCGACCAGTTATAAAACTGGATTTGAAAATTCCGACCAGTTATGACACTAGATTTGAAAATCCCGACCAATTATAGAAACTGGATTTGAAAATCCCGACCAGTTATAAAACTGGATTTGAAAATCCTGACCAGTTATAGAAACTGGATTTGAAAATCCCAACCAGTTATAGAAACTGGATTTTAAAATCCCGACCAATTATAGAAACTGGATTTGAAAATCCTGACCAGTTATAGAAACTAGATTTGAAAATCCCGACCAGTTATAAAAACTAGATTTGAAAATCCCGACCAGTTATAGAAACTGGATTTGAAAATCCCGACTAGTTATAAAACTGAATTTGAAAATCCCGACCAGTTATAAAAACTGGATTTGAAAATTCCGACCAGTTATAGAAACTGGATTTGAAAATCCTGACCAGTTATAGAAACTGAATTTGAAAATCCCGACCAGTTATTAAAACTGGATTTGAAAATCCCGACCAGTTATAAAACTGGATTTGAAAATCCCGACGAGTTATAGAAACTGAATTTGAAAATCCTGATCAGTTATAACACTGGATTTGAAAATCCTGACCAATTATAAAACTAGATTTGAAAATCCCGACTAGTTATAGAAAATGGATTTGAAAATCCCGACCAGTTATAAAACTGGATTTGAAAATCCCGACCAGTTATAAAAACTAGAGTTGAAAATCCCGACCAGTTATAGAAACTGGATTTGAAAATCCCGACCAGATATAAGATCTGGATTTGAAAATCCCGACCAGTTATAAAATCTGGAATTGAAAATCCCGACCAGTTATAGAAACTGGATTTCAAAATCCCGACCAGTTATAGAAACTGGATTTGAAAATCCCGACCAGTTATAGAAATTGGATTTGAAAATCCCGACCAGTTATAACACTGAATTTGAAAATCCCGACCGGTTATAAAAACTGGATTTGAAAATCCCGACCAGTTATAGAAACTTGATTTGAAAATCCTGACCAGTTATAGAAACTGGATTTGAAAATCCCGACCGGGTATAAAAACTGGATTTGAAAATCTCGACCAGTTATAAAATTGGATTTAAAAATCCCGACCAGTTATAGAAACTGGATTTGAATATCCTGATCAGTTATAACACTGGATTTGAAAATCCCGACCAATTATAAAACTAGATTTAAAAATCGGGACCTGTTATAGAAACTGGATTTGAAAATTCCGACCTGTTATAAATTTGGATTTGAAAATCCCAACCAGTTATAAAACTAGATTTAAAAATCCCGACCAGTTATAGAAACTGCATTTGAAAATCCTGACCAGTTATAAAACTCGATTTGAAAATCCCGACCTGTTATAGAAATTGGATTTAAAAATCCCGACCAGTTATGACACTAGATTTTGAAATCACGACCAGTTATAGAAACTAGATTTGAACATCCCGACCAGTTATAGAAACTAGATTTGAAAATATTGACCAGTTATAGAAACTAGATTTGAAAATCCCGACCAGTTATAAAACTGGATTTGAAAATCTCGACCAGTTATAGAAACTGGATTTGAAAATCCCGACCAGTTATAAAAACAGGATTTGAAAATCCCAACCAGTTATAGAAACTGGATTTCAAAATCCCGACCAGTTATAGAAACTGGAGTTGAAAATCCCGACTAGTTATAACACTGAATTTGAAAATCCCGACTAGTTATAAAAACTGGATTTGAAAATTCCGACCAGTTATAGAAACTGGATTTGAAAATCCTGACCAGTTATAGAAACTGAATTTGAAAATCCCGACCAGTTATTAAAACTGGATTTGAAAATCCCGACCAATTATAAAACTGGATTTGAAAATCCCGACGAGTTATAGAAACTGAATTTGAAAATCTTGATCAGTTATAACACTGGATTTGAAAATCCCGACCAATTATAAAACTAGATTTTAAAATCCCGACCAGTTATAGAAAATGGATTTGAAAATCCCGACCAGTTATAAAACTGGATTTGAAAATCCCGACCAATTATAGAAACTGGATTTGAAAATCTTGACCAGTTATAGAAACTAGATTTGAAAATCCCGACCAGTTATAAAAACTAGATTTGAAAATCCCGACCACTTATAAAAACTGGATTTGAAAATCCCGACCAGTTATAGAAACTAGATTTGAAAATATCGACCAGTTATAGAAACTAGATTTGAAAATCCTGACCAGTTATAAAACTGGATTTGAAAATCTCGACCAGTTATAAAAACTGGATTTGAAAATCCCGACGAGTTATAAAAACTGGATTTGAAAATCCCAACCAGTTATAGAAACTGGATTTCAAAATCCCGACCAGTTATAAAACTGGATTTGAAAATCCCGACCAGTTATAAAAACTAGAGTTGAAAATCCCGACCAGTTATAGAAACTGGATTTGAAAATCACGACCAGTTATAGAAACTGGATTTGAAAATCTCGACCAGTTATAGAAACTGGATTTGAAAATCCCGACCAGATATAAGATCTGGATTTGAAAATCCCGACCAGTTATAAAATCTGGAATTGAAAATCCCGACCAGTTATAGAAACTGGATTTCAAAATCCCGACCAGTTATAGAAACTGGATTTGAAAATCCCGACCAGTTATAGAAACTGGATTTGAAAATCCCGACCAGTTATAACACTGAATTTGAAAATCCCGACCGGTTATAAAAACTGGATTTGAAAATCCCGACCGGTTATAAAAACTGGATTTGAAAATCCCGACCAGTTATAGAAACTTGATTTAAAAATCCTGACCAGTTATAGAAACTGGATTTGAAAATCCCGACCAGTTATAAAAACTGGATTTGAAAATCTCGACCAGTTATAAAATTGGATTTAAAAATCCCGACCAGTTATAGAAACTGGATTTGAAAATCCTGATCAGTTATAACACTTGATTTGAAAATCCCGACCAATTATAAAACTAGATTTAAAAATCGGGACCTGTTATAGAAACTGGATTTGAAAATCCCGACCAGTTATAAATCTGGATTTGAAAATCCCAACCAGTTATAAAACTAGATTTAAAAATCCCGACCAGTTATAGAAACTGCATTTGAAAATCCTGACCAGTTATAAAACTGGATTTGAAAATCCCGACCTGTTATAGAAATTGGATTTAAAAATCCCGACCAGTTATGACACTAGATTTTGAAATCACGACCAGTTATAGAAACTGAATTTGAAAATCTCGACCAGTTTTAAAAACTGAATTTTGAAAATCCCGACCAGTTACAAAAACTGGATTTGAAAATCCCGACCAGTTATAAAAACTAGATTTGAAAATCCCGACCAGTTATAGAAACTGGATTTCAACATCCCGATCAGTTATAGAAACTGATTTGAAAATCCCGACCAGTTATAGAAACTGGATTTGAAAATCCCGACCAGTTATAACACTGAATTTGAAAATCCCGACCAGTTATAAAAACTGCATTTGAAAATCCCGACCAGTTATAGAAACTGGATTTGAAAATCCTGACCAGTTATAGAAACTGAATTTGAAAATCCCGACCATTTATAGAAACTGGATTTGAAAATTATGATCAGTTATAACACTAGATTTGAAAATTCCGACCAATTATAAAACTAGATTTGAAAATCCCGACCAGTTATAGAAACTGGATTTGAAAATCCCGACTAGTTATAAAACTGGATTTGAAAATCCCGACCAATTATAAAACTGGATTTAAAAATCCCGACCAGTTATAGAAACTGGATTTGAAAATCCCGACCAGTTATAAAACTGGATTTGAAAATCCCGACCAGTTATAGAAACTGGATTTGAAAATCCTTACCAGTTATAAAACTGGATTTGAAAATCCCGACCAGTTATAGAAACTGGATTTAAAAATTCTGACTAGTTATGACACTAGATTTAAAAATTCCGACCAGTTATAGATACTGGATTTGAAAATCCCGACCAGTTATAACACTGAATTTGAAAATTCCGACTAGTTATAAAAACTGGATTTGAAAATCCCGACGAGTTATAGAAACTAAATTTGAAAATCCTGATAAGTTATAACACTGGATTTGAAAATCCCGACCAATTATAAAACTAGATTTGAAAATCCCTACCAGTTATAGCAAATGGATTTGAAAATCCCGACCAGTTATAAAACTGGATTTGAAAATCCCGACCAGTTATGACACTAGATTTGAAAATCCCGACCAGTTATAGAAACTGGATTTGAAAATCCCGACCAGTTATAGAAACTGGATTTGAAAATCCCGACCAGTTATAGAAACTGGATTTTAAAATCCCGACCAATTATAGAAACTGGATTTGAAAATCCTGACCAGTTATAGAAACTAGATTTGAAAATCCCGACCAGTTATAAAAACTAGATTTGAAAATCCCGACCAGTTATAAAAACTGGATTTGAAAATCCCGACCAGTTATAGAAACTAGATTTGAAAATATCGACCAGTTATAGAAACTAGATTTGAAAATCCCGACCAGTTATAAAACTAGATTTGAAAATCTCGACCAGTTATAGAAACTGGATTTGAAAATCCCGACGAGTTATAAAAACTGGATTTGAAAATCCCAACCAGTTATAGAAATTGGATTTCAAAATCCCGACCAGTTATAGAAACTGGAGTTGAAAATCCCGACCAGTTATAACACTGAATTTGAAAATCCCGACCAGTTATAAAAACTGGATTTGAAAATCCCGACCAGTTATAGAAACTGGATTTGAAAATCCTGACCAGTTATAGAAACTGAATTTGAAAATCCTGACCAGTTATTAAAACTGGATTTTAAAATCCCGACCAGTTATAAAACTGGATTTGAAAATCCCGACGAGTTATAGAAACTGAATTTGAAAATCCTGATCAGTTATAACACTGGATTTGAAAATCCTGACCAATTATAAAACTAGATTTGAAAATCCCGACCAGTTATAGAAAATGGATTTGAAAATCCCGACCAGTTATAAAACTGGATTTGAAAATCCCGACCTGTTATAAAAACTAGAGTTGAAAATCCCGACCAGTTATAGAAACTGGATTTGAAAATCACGACCAGTTATAGAAACTGGATTTGAAAATCTCGACCAGTTATAGAAACTGGATTTGAAAATCCCGACCAGATATAGAAACTGGATTTGAAAATCCCGACCAGTTATAAAATCTGGAATTGAAAATCCCGACCAGTTATAGAAACTGGATTTCAAAATCCCGACCAGTTATAGAAACTGGATTTGAAAATCCCGACCAGTTATAGAAACTGGATTTGAAAATCCCGACCAGTTATAACACTGAATTTGAAAATCCCGACCGGTTATAAAAACTGGATTTGAAAATCCCGACCAGTTATAAAAACTTGATTTGAAAATCCTGACCAGTTATAGAAACTGGATTTGAAAATCCCGACCAGTTATAGAAACTGGATTTCAACATCCCGATCAGTTATAGAAACTGATTTGAAAATCCCGACCAGTTATAGAAACTGGATTTGAAAATCCCGACCAGTTATAACACTGAATTTGAAAATCCCGACCAGTTATAAAAACTGCATTTGAAAATCCCGACCAGTTATAGAAACTGGATTTGAAAATCCTGACCAGTTATAGAAACTGAATTTGAAAATCCCGACCATTTATAGAAACTGGATTTGAAAATTATGATCAGTTATAACACTAGATTTGAAAATTCCGACCAATTATAAAACTAGATTTGAAAATCCCGACCAGTTATAGAAACTGGATTTGAAAATCCCGACTAGTTATAAAACTGGATTTGAAAATCCCGACCAATTATAAAACTGGATTTAAAAATCCCGACCAGTTATAGAAACTGGATTTGAAAATCCCGACCAGTTATAAAACTGGTTTTGAAAATCCCGACCAGTTATAGAAACTGGATTTGAAAATCCTTACCAGTTATAAAACTGGATTTGAAAATCCCGACCAGTTATAGAAACTGGATTTAAAAATTCTGACTAGTTATGACACTAGATTTAAAAATTCCGACCAGTTATAGATACTGGATTTGAAAATCCCGACCAGTTATAACACTGAATTTGAAAATTCCGACTAGTTATAAAAACTGGATTTGAAAATCCCGACGAGTTATAGAAACTAAATTTGAAAATCCTGATAAGTTATAACACTGGATTTGAAAATCCCGACCAATTATAAAACTAGATTTGAAAATCCCTACCAGTTATAGCAAATGGATTTGAAAATCCCGACCAGTTATAAAACTGGATTTGAAAATCCCGACCAGTTATGACACTAGATTTGAAAATCCCGACCAGTTATAGAAACTGGATTTGAAAATCCCGACCAGTTATAGAAACTGGATTTGAAAATCCCGACCAGTTATAGAAACTGGATTTTAAAATCCCGACCAATTATAGAAACTGGATTTGAAAATCCTGACCAGTTATAGAAACTAGATTTGAAAATCCCGACCAGTTATAAAAACTAGATTTGAAAATCCCGACCAGTTATAAAAACTGGATTTGAAAATCCCGACCAGTTATAGAAACTAGATTTGAAAATATCGACCAGTTATAGAAACTAGATTTGAAAATCCCGACCAGTTATAAAACTAGATTTGAAAATCTCGACCAGTTATAGAAACTGGATTTGAAAATCCCGACGAGTTATAAAAACTGGATTTGAAAATCCCAACCAGTTATAGAAATTGGATTTCAAAATCCCGACCAGTTATAGAAACTGGAGTTGAAAATCCCGACCAGTTATAACACTGAATTTGAAAATCCCGACCAGTTATAAAAACTGGATTTGAAAATCCCGACCAGTTATAAAAACTGGATTTGAAAATCCTGACCATTTATAGAAACTGAATTTGAAAATCCTGACCAGTTATTAAAACTGGATTTTAAAATCCCGACCAGTTATAAAACTGGATTTGAAAATCCCGACGAGTTATAGAAACTGAATTTGAAAATCCTGATCAGTTATAACACTGGATTTGAAAATCCTGACCAATTATAAAACTAGATTTGAAAATCCCGACCAGTTATAGAAAATGGATTTGAAAATCCCGACCAGTTATAAAACTGGATTTGAAAATCCCGACCTGTTATAAAAACTAGAGTTGAAAATCCCGACCAGTTATAGAAACTGGATTTGAAAATCACGACCAGTTATAGAAACTGGATTTGAAAATCTCGACCAGTTATAGAAACTGGATTTGAAAATCCCGACCAGATATAGAAACTGGATTTGAAAATCCCGACCAGTTATAAAATCTGGAATTGAAAATCCCGACCAGTTATAGAAACTGGATTTCAAAATCCCGACCAGTTATAGAAACTGGATTTGAAAATCCCGACCAGTTATAGAAACTGGATTTGAAAATCCCGACCAGTTATAACACTGAATTTGAAAATCCCGACCGGTTATAAAAACTGGATTTGAAAATCCCGACCAGTTATAAAAACTTGATTTGAAAATCCTGACCAGTTATAGAAACTGGATTTGAAAATCCCGACCAGTTATAAAAACTGGATTTGAAAATCTCGACCAGTTATAAAATTGGATTTGAAAATCCCGACCAGTTATAGAAACTGGATTTGAAAATCCTGATCAGTTATAACACTGAATTTGAAAATCCCGACCAATTATAAAACTAGATTTGAAAATCGGGACCTGTTATAGAAACTGAATTTGAAAATCCCGACCATTTATAGAAACTGGATTTGAAAATTATGATTAGTTATAACACTAGATTTGAAAATTCCGACCAATTATAAAACTGGATTTGAAAATCCCCACCAGTTATAGAAACTCGATTTGAAAATCCCGACTAGTTATAAAACTGGATTTGAAAATCCCGACCAATTATAAAACTGGATTTAAAAATCCCGACTAGTTATAGAAACTGGATTTGAAAATCCCGACCAGTTATAAAACTGGATTTGAAAATCCCGACCAGTTATAAAAACTGGATTTGAAAATCCCGACCAGTTATAGAAACTCGATTTCAAAATACCGACCAGTTTTAGAAATTGGATTTGAAAATCCCGACCAGTTATAGAAACTGGATTTGAAAATCCCGACCAGTTATAACACTGAATTTGAAAATCCCGACCAGTTATAAAAACTGGATTTGAAAATCCCGACGAGTTATAGAAACTAAATTTGAAAATCCTGATCAGTTATAACACTGGATTTGAAAATCCAGACCAATTATAAAACTAGATTTGAAAATCCCGACCATTTACAGCAAATGGATTTGAAAATCCCGACCAGTTATAAAACTGGATTTGAAAATTCCGACCAGTTATGACACTAGATTTGAAAATCCCGACCAGTTATAGAAACTGGATTTGAAAATCCCGACCAGTTATAAAACTGGATTTGAAAATCTCGACCAGTTATAGAAACTGGATTTGAAAATCCCGACCAGTTATAGAAACTGGATTTTAAAATCCCGACCAATTATAGAAACTGGATTTGAAAATCCTGACCAGTTATAGAAACTAGATTTGAAAATCCCGACCAGTTATAAAAACTAGATTTGAAAATCCCGACTACTTATAGAAACTGGATTTGAACATCCCGACCAGTTATAGAAACTAGATTTGAAAATATTGACCAGTTATAGAAACTAGATTTGAAAATCCCGACCAGTTATAAAACTGGATTTGAAAATCTCGACCAGTTATAGAAACTGGATTTGAAAATCCCGACCAGTTATAAAAACAGGATTTGAAAATCCCAACCAGTTATAGAAACTGGATTTCAAAATCCCGACCAGTTATAGAAACTGGAGTTGAAAATCCCGACTAGTTATAACACTGAATTTGAAAATCCCGACTAGTTATAAAAACTGGATTTGAAAATTCCGACCAGTTATAGAAACTGGATTTGAAAATCCTGACCAGTTATAGAAACTGAATTTGAAAATCCCGACCAGTTATTAAAACTGGATTTGAAAATCCCGACCAATTATAAAACTGGATTTGAAAATCCCGACGAGTTATAGAAACTGAATTTGAAAATCTTGATCAGTTATAACACTGGATTTGAAAATCCCGACCAATTATAAAACTAGATTTTAAAATCCCGACCAGTTATAGAAAATGGATTTGAAAATCCCGACCAGTTATAAAACTGGATTTGAAAATCCCGACCAATTATAGAAACTGGATTTGAAAATCTTGACCAGTTATAGAAACTAGATTTGAAAATCCCGACCAGTTATAAAAACTAGATTTGAAAATCCCGACCACTTATAAAAACTGGATTTGAAAATCCCGACCAGTTATAGAAACTAGATTTGAAAATATCGACCAGTTATAGAAACTAGATTTGAAAATCCTGACCAGTTATAAAACTGGATTTGAAAATCTCGACCAGTTATAAAAACTGGATTTGAAAATCCCGACGAGTTATAAAAACTGGATTTGAAAATCCCAACCAGTTATAGAAACTGGATTTCAAAATCCCGACCAGTTATAAAACTGGATTTGAAAATCCCGACCAGTTATAAAAACTAGAGTTGAAAATCCCGACCAGTTATAGAAACTGGATTTGAAAATCACGACCAGTTATAGAAACTGGATTTGAAAATCTCGACCAGTTATAGAAACTGGATTTGAAAATCCCGACCAGATATAAGATCTGGATTTGAAAATCCCGACCAGTTATAAAATCTGGAATTGAAAATCCCGACCAGTTATAGAAACTGGATTTCAAAATCCCGACCAGTTATAGAAACTGGATTTGAAAATCCCGACCAGTTATAGAAACTGGATTTGAAAATCCCGACCAGTTATAACACTGAATTTGAAAATCCCGACCGGTTATAAAAACTGGATTTGAAAATCCCGACCGGTTATAAAAACTGGATTTGAAAATCCCGACCAGTTATAGAAACTTGATTTAAAAATCCTGACCAGTTATAGAAACTGGATTTGAAAATCCCGACCAGTTATAAAAACTGGATTTGAAAATCTCGACCAGTTATAAAATTGGATTTAAAAATCCCGACCAGTTATAGAAACTGGATTTGAAAATCCTGATCAGTTATAACACTTGATTTGAAAATCCCGACCAATTATAAAACTAGATTTAAAAATCGGGACCTGTTATAGAAACTGGATTTGAAAATCCCGACCAGTTATAAATCTGGATTTGAAAATCCCAACCAGTTATAAAACTAGATTTAAAAATCCCGACCAGTTATAGAAACTGCATTTGAAAATCCTGACCAGTTATAAAACTGGATTTGAAAATCCCGACCTGTTATAGAAATTGGATTTAAAAATCCCGACCAGTTATGACACTAGATTTTGAAATCACGACCAGTTATAGAAACTGAATTTGAAAATCTCGACCAGTTTTAAAAACTGAATTTTGAAAATCCCGACCAGTTACAAAAACTGGATTTGAAAATCCCGACCAGTTATAAAAACTAGATTTGAAAATCCCGACCAGTTATAGAAACTGGATTTCAACATCCCGATCAGTTATAGAAACTGATTTGAAAATCCCGACCAGTTATAGAAACTGGATTTGAAAATCCCGACCAGTTATAACACTGAATTTGAAAATCCCGACCAGTTATAAAAACTGCATTTGAAAATCCCGACCAGTTATAGAAACTGGATTTGAAAATCCTGACCAATTATAGAAACTGAATTTGAAAATCCCGACCATTTATAGAAACTGGATTTGAAAATTATGATCAGTTATAACACTAGATTTGAAAATTCCGACCAATTATAAAACTAGATTTGAAAATCCCGACCAGTTATAGAAACTGGATTTGAAAATCCCGACTAGTTATAAAACTGGATTTGAAAATCCCGACCAATTATAAAACTGGATTTAAAAATCCCGACCAGTTATAGAAACTGGATTTGAAAATCCCGACCAGTTATAAAACTGGATTTGAAAATCCCGACCAGTTATAGAAACTGGATTTGAAAATCCTCACCAGTTATAAAACTGGATTTGAAAATCCCGACCAGGTATAGAAACTGGATTTAAAAATTCTGACTAGTTATGACACTAGATTTAAAAATTCCGACCAGTTATAGATACTGGATTTGAAAATCCCGACCAGTTATAACACTGAATTTGAAAATTCCGACTAGTTATAAAAACTGGATTTGAAAATCCCGACGAGTTATAGAAACTAAATTTGAAAATCCTGATAAGTTATAACACTGGATTTGAAAATCCCGACCAATTATAAAACTAGATTTGAAAATCCCTACCAGTTATAGCAAATGGATTTGAAAATCCCGACCAGTTATAAAACTGGATTTGAAAATCCCGACCAGTTATGACACTAGATTTGAAAATCCCGACCAGTTATAGAAACTGGATTTGAAAATCCCGACCAGTTATAGAAACTGGATTTGAAAATCCCGACCAGTTATAGAAACTGGATTTTAAAATCCCGACCAATTATAGAAACTGGATTTGAAAATCCTGACCAGTTATAGAAACTAGATTTGAAAATCCCGACCAGTTATAAAAACTAGATTTGAAAATCCCGACCAGTTATAAAAACTGGATTTGAAAATCCCGACCAGTTATAGAAACTAGATTTGAAAATATCGACCAGTTATAGAAACTAGATTTGAAAATCCCGACCAGTTATAAAACTAGATTTGAAAATCTCGACCAGTTATAGAAACTGGATTTGAAAATCCCGACGAGTTATAAAAACTGGATTTGAAAATCCCAACCAGTTATAGAAATTGGATTTCAAAATCCCGACCAGTTATAGAAACTGGAGTTGAAAATCCCGACCAGTTATAACACTGAATTTGAAAATCCCGACCAGTTATAAAAACTGGATTTGAAAATCCCGACCAGTTATAGAAACTGGATTTGAAAATCCTGACCAGTTATAGAAACTGAATTTGAAAATCCTGACCAGTTATTAAAACTGGATTTTAAAATCCCGACCAGTTATAAAACTGGATTTGAAAATCCCGACGAGTTATAGAAACTGAATTTGAAAATCCTGATCAGTTATAACACTGGATTTGAAAATCCTGACCAATTATAAAACTAGATTTGAAAATCCCGACCAGTTATAGAAAATGGATTTGAAAATCCCGACCAGTTATAAAACTGGATTTGAAAATCCCGACCTGTTATAAAAACTAGAGTTGAAAATCCCGACCAGTTATAGAAACTGGATTTGAAAATCACGACCAGTTATAGAAACTGGATTTGAAAATCTCGACCAGTTATAGAAACTGGATTTGAAAATCCCGACCAGATATAGAAACTGGATTTGAAAATCCCGACCAGTTATAAAATCTGGAATTGAAAATCCCGACCAGTTATAGAAACTGGATTTGAAAATCCCGACCAGTTATAGAAACTGGATTTGAAAATCCCGACCAGTTATAGAAACTGGATTTGAAAATCCCGACCAGTTATAACACTGAATTTGAAAATCCCGACCGGTTATAAAAACTGGATTTGAAAATCCCGACCAGTTATAAAAACTTGATTTGAAAATCCTGACCAGTTATAGAAACTGGATTTGAAAATCCCGACCAGTTATAAAAACTGGATTTGAAAATCTCGACCAGTTATAAAATTGGATTTGAAAATCCCGACCAGTTATAGAAACTGGATTTGAAAATCCTGATCAGTTATAACACTGAATTTGAAAATCCCGACCAATTATAAAACTAGATTTGAAAATCGGGACCTGTTATAGAAACTGAATTTGAAAATCCCGACCATTTATAGAAACTGGATTTGAAAATTATGATTAGTTATAACACTAGATTTGAAAATTCCGACCAATTATAAAACTGGATTTGAAAATCCCCACCAGTTATAGAAACTCGATTTGAAAATCCCGACTAGTTATAAAACTGGATTTGAAAATCCCGACCAATTATAAAACTGGATTTAAAAATCCCGACTAGTTATAGAAACTGGATTTGAAAATCCCGACCAGTTATAAAACTGGATTTGAAAATCCCGACCAGTTATAAAAACTGGATTTGAAAATCCCGACCAGTTATAGAAACTCGATTTCAAAATACCGACCAGTTTTAGAAATTGGATTTGAAAATCCCGACCAGTTATAGAAACTGGATTTGAAAATCCCGACCAGTTATAACACTGAATTTGAAAATCCCGACCAGTTATAAAAACTGGATTTGAAAATCCCGACGAGTTATAGAAACTAAATTTGAAAATCCTGATCAGTTATAACACTGGATTTGAAAATCCAGACCAATTATAAAACTAGATTTGAAAATCCCGACCATTTACAGCAAATGGATTTGAAAATCCCGACCAGTTATAAAACTGGATTTGAAAATTCCGACCAGTTATGACACTAGATTTGAAAATCCCGACCAGTTATAGAAACTGGATTTGAAAATCCCGACCAGTTATAAAACTGGATTTGAAAATCTCGACCAGTTATAGAAACTGGATTTGAAAATCCCGACCAGTTATAGAAACTGGATTTTAAAATCCCGACCAATTATAGAAACTGGATTTGAAAATCCTGACCAGTTATAGAAACTAGATTTGAAAATCCCGACCAGTTATAAAAACTAGATTTGAAAATCCCGACTACTTATAGAAACTGGATTTGAACATCCCGACCAGTTATAGAAACTAGATTTGAAAATATTGACCAGTTATAGAAACTAGATTTGAAAATCCCGACCAGTTATAAAACTGGATTTGAAAATCTCGACCAGTTATAGAAACTGGATTTGAAAATCCCGACCAGTTATAAAAACAGGATTTGAAAATCCCAACCAGTTATAGAAACTGGATTTCAAAATCCCGACCAGTTATAGAAACTGGAGTTGAAAATCCCGACTAGTTATAACACTGAATTTGAAAATCCCGACTAGTTATAAAAACTGGATTTGAAAATTCCGACCAGTTATAGAAACTGGATTTGAAAATCCTGACCAGTTATAGAAACTGAATTTGAAAATCCCGACCAGTTATTAAAACTGGATTTGAAAATCCCGACCAATTATAAAACTGGATTTGAAAATCCCGACGAGTTATAGAAACTGAATTTGAAAATCTTGATCAGTTATAACACTGGATTTGAAAATCCCGACCAATTATAAAACTAGATTTTAAAATCCCGACCAGTTATAGAAAATGGATTTGAAAATCCCGACCAGTTATAAAACTGGATTTGAAAATCCCGACCAATTATAGAAACTGGATTTGAAAATCTTGACCAGTTATAGAAACTAGATTTGAAAATCCCGACCAGTTATAAAAACTAGATTTGAAAATCCCGACCACTTATAAAAACTGGATTTGAAAATCCCGACCAGTTATAGAAACTAGATTTGAAAATATCGACCAGTTATAGAAACTAGATTTGAAAATCCTGACCAGTTATAAAACTGGATTTGAAAATCTCGACCAGTTATAAAAACTGGATTTGAAAATCCCGACGAGTTATAAAAACTGGATTTGAAAATCCCAACCAGTTATAGAAACAGGATTTCAAAATCCCGACCAGTTATAAAACTGGATTTGAAAATCCCGACCAGTTATAAAAACTAGAGTTGAAAATCCCGACCAGTTATAGAAACTGGATTTGAAAATCACGACCAGTTATAGAAACTGGATTTGAAAATCTCGACCAGTTATAGAAACTGGATTTGAAAATCCCGACCAGATATAAGATCTGGATTTGAAAATCCCGACCAGTTATAAAATCTGGAATTGAAAATCCCGACCAGTTATAGAAACTGGATTTCAAAATCCCGACCAGTTATAGAAACTGGATTTGAAAATCCCGACCAGTTATAGAAACTGGATTTGAAAATCCCGACCAGTTATAACACTGAATTTGAAAATCCCGACCGGTTATAAAAACTGGATTTGAAAATCCCGACCAGTTATAGAAACTTGATTTAAAAATCCTGACCAGTTATAGAAACTGGATTTGAAAATCCCGACCAGTTATAAAAACTGGATTTGAAAATCTCGACCAGTTATAAAATTGGATTTAAAAATCCCGACCAGTTATAGAAACTGGATTTGAAAATCCTGATCAGTTATAACACTTGATTTGAAAATCCCGACCAATTATAAAACTAGATTTAAAAATCGGGACCTGTTATAGAAACTGGATTTGAAAATCCCGACCAGTTATAAATCTGGATTTGAAAATCCCAACCAGTTATAAAACTAGATTTAAAAATCCCGACCAGTTATAGAAACTGCATTTGAAAATCCTGACCAGTTATAAAACTGGATTTGAAAATCCCGACCAGTTATAGAAATTGGATTTAAAAATCCCGACCAGTTATGACACTAGATTTTGAAATCACGACCAGTTATAGAAACTGAATTTGAAAATCCCGACCAGTTGTAAAAACTGAATTTTGAAAATCCCGACCAGTTACAAAAACTGGATTTGAAAATCCCGACCAGTTATAAAAACTAGATTTGAAAATCCCGACCAGTTATAGAAACTGGATTTCAAAATCCCGATCAGTTATAGAAACTGATTTGAAAATCCCGACCAGTTATAGAAACTGGATTTGAAAATCCCGACCAGTTATAACACTGAATTTGAAAATCCCGACCAGTTATAAAAACTGCATTTGAAAATCCCGACCAGTTATAGAAACTGGATTTGAAAATTCTGACCAGTTATAGAAACTGAATTTGAAAATCCCGACCGTTTATAGAAACTGGATTTGAAAATTATGATCAGTTATAACACTAGATTTGAAAATTCCGACCAATTATAAAACTGGATTTGAAAATCCCGACCAGTTATAGAAATTGGATTTGAAAATCCCGACTAGTTATAAAACTGGATTTGAAAATCCCGACCAATTATAAAACTGGATTTAAAAATCCCGACCAGTTATAAAAACTGGATTTGAAAATCCCGACCAGTTATAAAAGTGGATTTGAAAATCCCGACCAGTTATAGAAACTGGATTTGAAAATCCTGACCAGTTATAAAACTGGATTTGAAAATCCCGACCAGTTATAGAAACTGGATTTAAAAATTCTGACTAGTTATGACACTAGATTTAAAAATTCCGACCAGTTATAGATACTGGATTTGAAAATCCCGACCAGTTATAACACTGAATTTGAAAATCCCGACCAGTTATAAAAACTGGATTTGAAAATCCCGACGAGTTATAGAAACTAAATTTGAAAATCCTGATAAGTTATAGCACTGGATTTGAAAATCCCGACCAATTATAAAACTAGATTTGAAAATCCCTACCAGTTATAGCAAATGGATTTGAAAATCCCGACCAGTTATAAAACTGGATTTGAAAATCCCGACCAGTTATGACACTAGATTTGAAAATCCCGACCAGTTATAGAAACTGGATTTGAAAATCCCGACCAATTATAGAAACTAGATTTGAAAATCCTGACCAGTTATAGAAACTAGATTTGAAAATCCCGACCAGTTATAAAAACTAGATTTGAAAATCCCGACCAGTTATAAAAACTGGATTTGAAAATCCCGACCAGTTATAGAAACTAGATTTGAAAATATCGACCAGTTATAGAAACTAGATTTGAAAATCCCGACCAGTTATAAAACTGGATTTGAAAATCTCGACCAGTTATAGAAACTGGATTTGAAAATCCCGACGAGTTATAAAAACTGGATTTGAAAATCCCAACCAGTTATAGAAACTGGATTTCAAAATCCCGACCAGTTATAGAAACTGGAGTTGAAAATCCCGACCAGTTATAACACTGAATTTGAAAATCCCGACCAGTTATAAAAACTGGATTTGAAAATCCCGGCCAGTTATAGAAACTGGATTTGAAAATCCTGACCAGTTATAGAAACTGAATTTGAAAATCCTAACCAGTTATTAAAACTGGATTTGAAAATCCCGACCAGTTATAAAACTGGATTTGAAAATCCCGACGAGTTATAGAAACTGAATTTGAAAATCCTGATCAGTTATAACACTGGATTTGAAAATCCTGACTAATTATAAAACTAGATTTGAAAATCCCGACCAGTTATAAAACTGGATTTGAAAATACCGACCAGTTATAAAAACTGGATTTGAAAATCCCGACGAGTTATAGAAGCTGAATTTGAAAATCCTGATCAGTTATAACACTAGATTTGAAAATCCCGACCAATTATAAAACTAGATTTGAAAATCCTGACCAGTTATAGAAAATGGATTTGAAAATCCCGACCAGTTATAAAAACTGGATTTGAAAATCCCGACCAGTTATAAAAACTGGATTTCAAAATCCCGACCAGTTATAACACTAAATTTGAAAATCCCGACCAGTTATAAAAACTGGATTTGAAAATCCCGACCAGTTATAAAAACTGGATTTGAAAATTCCGACCAATTATAGAAACTGGATTTGAAAATCCTGACCAGTTATAGAAACTGAATTTGAAAATCCTGACCAGTTATTAAAACTGGATTTGAAAATCCCGACCAGTTATAAAACTGGATTTGAAAATCCCGACGAGTTATAGAAACTGAATTTGAAAATCCTGATCAGTTATAACACTGGATTTGAAAATCCCGACCAATTATAAAACTAGATTTGAAAATCCCGACCAGTTATAGAAAATGGATTTGAAAATCCCGACCAGTTATAAAACTGGATTTGAAAATCCCGACCAGTTATAAAAACTAGAGTTGAAAATCCCGACCAGTTATAGAAACTGGATTTGAAAATCACGACCAGTTATAGAAACTGGATTTGAAAATCTCGACCAGTTATAGAAACTGGATTTGAAAATCCCGACAGGATATAGAAACTGGATTTGAAAATCCCGACCAGTTATAAAATCTGGAATTGAAAATCCCGACCAGTTATAGAAACTGGATTTCAAAATCCCGACCAGTTATAGAAACTGGATTTGAAAATCCCGACCAGTTATAGAAACTGGATTTGAAAATCCCGACCAGTTATAACACTGAATTTGAAAATCCCGACCGGTTATAAAAACTGGATTTGAAAATCCCGACCAGTTATAGAAACTTGATTTGAAAATCCTGACCAGTTATAGAAACTGGATTTGAAAATCCCGACCAGTTATAAAAACTGGATTTGAAAATCCCGACCAGTTATAAAACTGGATTTGAAAATCCCGACGAGTTATAGAAACTAAATTTGAAAATCCTGATCAGTTATAACACTGGATTTGAAAATCCCGACCAATTATAAAACTAGATTTGAAAATCCCGACCAGTTATAGAAAATGGATTTGAAAATCCCGACCAGTTATAAAACTGGATTTGAAAATCCCGACCAGTTATAGAAACTAGATTTGAAAATCCCGACCAGTTGTAAAAACTGAATTTTGAAAATCCCGACCAGTTACAAAAACTGGATTTGAAAATCCCGACCAGTTATAAAAACTAGATTTGAAAATCCCGACGAGTTATAGAAACTGGATTTCAAAATCCGGATCAGTTATAGAAACTGATTTGAAAATCCCGACCAGTTATAGAAACTGGATTTGAAAATCCCGACCAGTTATAACACTGAATTTGAAAATCCCGACCAGTTATAAAAACTGCATTTGAAAATCCCGACCAGTTATAGAAACTGGATTTGAAAATTCTGACCAGTTATAGAAACTGGATTTGAATAATATGATCAGTTATAACACTAGATTTGAAAATTCCGACCAATTATAAAACTGGATTTGAAAATCCCGACCAGTTATAGAAACTGGATTTGAAAATCCCGACTAGTTATAAAACTGAATTTGAAAATCCCGACCAATTATAAAACTGGATTTAAAAATCCCGACCAGTTATAGAAACTGGATTTGAAAATCCCGACCAGTTATAAAACTGGATTTGAAAATCCCGACCAGTTATAGAAACTGGATTTGAAAATCCCGACCAATTATAAAACTGGATTTAAAAATCCCGACCAGTTATAGAAACTGGATTTGAAAATCCCGACCAGTTATAAAACTGAATTTGAAAATCCCGACCAGTTATAGAAACTGGATTTGAAAATCCTGACAAGTTATAAAACTGGATTTGAAAATCTCGACCAGTTATAGAAACTGGATTTAAAAATTCTGACTAGTTATGACACTAGATTTAAAAATTCCGACCAGTTATAGATACTGGATTTGAAAATCCCGACCAGTTATAACACTGAATTTGAAAATCCCGACCAGTTATAAAAACTGGATTTGAAAATTCCGACGAGTTATAGAAACTAAATTTGAAAATCCTGATAAGTTATAACACTGGATTTGAAAATCCCGACCAATTATAAAACTAGATTTGAAAATCCCTACCAGTTATAGCAAATGGATTTGAAAATCCCGACCAGTTATAAAACTGGATTTGAAAATCCCGACCAGTTATGACACTAGATTTGAAAATCTCGACCAGTTATAGAAACTGGATTTGAAAATCCCGACCAGTTATAGAAACTGGATTTTAAAATCCCGACCAGTTATAGAAACTGGATTTTAAAATCCCGACCAATTATAGAAACTGGATTTGAAAATCCTGACCAGTTATAGAAACTAGATTTGAAAATCCCGACCAGTTATAAAAACTAGATTTGAAAATCCCGACCAGTTATAAAAACTGGATTTGAAAATCCCGACCAGTTATAGAAACTAGATTTGAAAATATCGACCAGTTATAGAAACTAGATTTGAAAATCCCGACCAGTTATAAAACTGGATTTGAAAATCTCGACCAGTTATAGAAACTGGATTTGAAAATCCCGACGAGTTATAAAAACTGGATTTGAAAATCCCAACCAGTTATAGAAACTGGATTTCAAAATTCCGACCAGTTATAGAAACTGGAGTTGAAAATCCCGACCAGTTATAAAAACTGGATTTGAAAATTCCGACCAATTATAGAAATTGGATTTGAAAATTCTGACCAGTTATAGAAACTGAATTTGAAAATCCTGACCAGTTATTAAAACTGAATTTGAAAATCCTGACCAGTTATTAAAACTGGATTTGAAAATCCCGACCAGTTATAAAACTGGATTTGAAAATCCCGACGAGTTATAGAAACTGAATTTGAAAATCCTGATCAGTTATAACACTGGATTTGAAAATCCCGACCAATTATAAAACTAGATTTGAAAATCCCGACCAGTTATAGAAAATGGATTTGAAAATCCCGACCAGTTATAAAACTGGATTTGAAAATCCCGACCAGTTATAAAAACTAGAGTTGAAAATCCCGACCAGTTATAGAAACTGGATTTGAAAATCCTGACCAGTTATAGAAACAGAATTTGAAAATCCCGACCATTTATAGAAACTGGATTTGAAAATTATGATCAGTTATAACACTAGATTTGAAAATTCCGACCAATTATAAAACTAGATTTGAAAATCCCGACCAGTTATAGAAACTGGATTTGAAAATCCCGACTAGTTATAAAACTGGATTTGAAAATCCCGACCAATTATAAAACTGGATTTAAAAATCCCGACCAGTTATAGAAACTGGATTTGAAAATCCCGACCAGTTATAAAACTGGATTTGAAAATCCCGACCAGTTATAGAAACTGGATTTGAAAATCCTCACCAGTTATAAAACTGGATTTGAAAATCCCGACCAGTTATAGAAACTGGATTTAAAAATTCTGACTAGTTATGACACTAGATTTAAAAATTCCGACCAGTTATAGATACTGGATTTGAAAATCCCGACCAGTTATAACACTGAATTTGAAAATCCCGACTAGTTATAAAAACTGTATTTGAAAATCCCGACGAGTTATAGAAACTAAATTTGAAAATCCTGATAAGTTATAACACTGGATTTGAAAATCCCGACCAATTATAAAACTAGATTTGAAAATCCCTACCAGTTATAGCAAATGGATTTGAAAATCCCGACCAGTTATAAAACTGGATTTGAAAATCCCGACCAGTTATGACACTAGATTTGAAAATCCCGACCAGTTATAGAAACTGGATTTGAAAATCCCGACCAGTTATAGAAACTGGATTTGAAAATCCCGACCAGTTATAGAAACTGGATTTTAAAATCCCGACCAATTATAGAAACTGGATTTGAAAATCCTGACCAGTTATAGAAACTAGATTTGAAAATCCCGACCAGTTATAAAAACTAGATTTGAAAATCCCGACCAGTTATAAAAACTGGATTTGAAAATCCCGACCAGTTATAGAAACTAGATTTGAAAATATCGACCAGTTATAGAAACTAGATTTGAAAATCCCGACCAGTTATAAAACTAGATTTGAAAATCTCGACCAGTTATAGAAACTGGATTTGAAAATCCCGACGAGTTATAAAAACTGGATTTGAAAATCCCAACCAGTTATAGAAATTGGATTTCAAAATCCCGACCAGTTATAGAAACTGGAGTTGAAAATCCCGACCAGTTATAACACTGAATTTGAAAATCCCGACCAGTTATAAAAACTGGATTTGAAAATCCCGACCAGTTATAGAAACTGGATTTGAAAATCCTGACCAGTTATAGAAACTGAATTTGAAAATCCTGACCAGTTATTAAAACTGGATTTTAAAATCCCGACCAGTTATAAAACTGGATTTGAAAATCCCGACGAGTTATAGAAACTGAATTTGAAAATCCTGATCAGTTATAACACTGGATTTGAAAATCCTGACCAATTATAAAACTAGATTTGAAAATCCCGACCAGTTATAGAAAATGGATTTGAAAATCCCGACCAGTTATAAAACTGGATTTGAAAATCCCGACCTGTTATAAAAACTAGAGTTGAAAATCCCGACCAGTTATAGAAACTGGATTTGAAAATCACGACCAGTTATAGAAACTGGATTTGAAAATCTCGACCAGTTATAGAAACTGGATTTGAAAATCCCGACCAGATATAGAAACTGGATTTGAAAATCCCGACCAGTTATAAAATCTGGAATTGAAAATCCCGACCAGTTATAGAAACTGGATTTCAAAATCCCGACCAGTTATAGAAACTGGATTTGAAAATCCCGACCAGTTATAGAAACTGGATTTGAAAATCCCGACCAGTTATAACACTGAATTTGAAAATCCCGACCGGTTATAAAAACTGGATTTGAAAATCCCGACCAGTTATAAAAACTTGATTTGAAAATCCTGACCAGTTATAGAAACTGGATTTGAAAATCCCGACCAGTTATAAAAACTGGATTTGAAAATCTCGACCAGTTATAAAATTGGATTTGAAAATCCCGACCAGTTATAGAAACTGGATTTGAAAATCCTGATCAGTTATAACACTGAATTTGAAAATCCCGACCAATTATAAAACTAGATTTGAAAATCGGGACCTGTTATAGAAACTGAATTTGAAAATCCCGACCATTTATAGAAACTGGATTTGAAAATTATGATTAGTTATAACACTAGATTTGAAAATTCCGACCAATTATAAAACTGGATTTGAAAATCCCCACCAGTTATAGAAACTCGATTTGAAAATCCCGACTAGTTATAAAACTGGATTTGAAAATCCCGACCAATTATAAAACTGGATTTAAAAATCCCGACTAGTTATAGAAACTGGATTTGAAAATCCCGACCAGTTATAAAACTGGATTTGAAAATCCCGACCAGTTATAAAAACTGGATTTGAAAATCCCGACCAGTTATAGAAACTCGATTTCAAAATACCGACCAGTTTTAGAAATTGGATTTGAAAATCCCGACCAGTTATAGAAACTGGATTTGAAAATCCCGACCAGTTATAACACTGAATTTGAAAATCCCGACCAGTTATAAAAACTGGATTTGAAAATCCCGACGAGTTATAGAAACTAAATTTGAAAATCCTGATCAGTTATAACACTGGATTTGAAAATCCAGACCAATTATAAAACTAGATTTGAAAATCCCGACCATTTACAGCAAATGGATTTGAAAATCCCGACCAGTTATAAAACTGGATTTGAAAATTCCGACCAGTTATGACACTAGATTTGAAAATCCCGACCAGTTATAGAAACTGGATTTGAAAATCCCGACCAGTTATAAAACTGGATTTGAAAATCTCGACCAGTTATAGAAACTGGATTTGAAAATCCCGACCAGTTATAGAAACTGGATTTTAAAATCCCGACCAATTATAGAAACTGGATTTGAAAATCCTGACCAGTTATAGAAACTAGATATGAAAATCCCGACCAGTTATAAAAACTAGATTTGAAAATCCCGACTACTTATAGAAACTGGATTTGAACATCCCGACCAGTTATAGAAACTAGATTTGAAAATATTGACCAGTTATAGAAACTAGATTTGAAAATCCCGACCAGTTATAAAACTGGATTTGAAAATCTCGACCAGTTATAGAAACTGGATTTGAAAATCCCGACCAGTTATAAAAACTGGATTTGAAAATCCCAACCAGTTATAGAAACTGGATTTCAAAATCCCGACCAGTTATAGAAACTGGAGTTGAAAATCCCGACTAGTTATAACACTGAATTTGAAAATCCCGACTAGTTATAAAAACTGGATTTGAAAATTCCGACCAGTTATAGAAACTGGATTTGAAAATCCTGACCAGTTATAGAAACTGAATTTGAAAATCCCGACCAGTTATTAAAACTGGATTTGAAAATCCCGACCAATTATAAAACTGGATTTGAAAATCCCGACGAGTTATAGAAACTGAATTTGAAAATCTTGATCAGTTATAACACTGGATTTGAAAATCCCGACCAATTATAAAACTAGATTTTAAAATCCCGACCAGTTATAGAAAATGGATTTGAAAATCCCGACCAGTTATAAAACTGGATTTGAAAATCCCGACCAATTATAGAAACTGGATTTGAAAATCTTGACCAGTTATAGAAACTAGATTTGAAAATCCCGACCAGTTATAAAAACTAGATTTGAAAATCCCGACCACTTATAAAAACTGGATTTGAAAATCCCGACCAGTTATAGAAACTAGATTTGAAAATATCGACCAGTTATAGAAACTAGATTTGAAAATCCTGACCAGTTATAAAACTGGATTTGAAAATCTCGACCAGTTATAAAAACTGGATTTGAAAATCCCGACGAGTTATAAAAACTGGATTTGAAAATCCCAACCAGTTATAGAAACTGGATTTCAAAATCTCGACCAGTTATAAAACTGGATTTGAAAATCCCGACCAGTTATAAAAACTAGAGTTGAAAATCCCGACCAGTTATAGAAACTGGATTTGAAAATCACGACCAGTTATAGAAACTGGATTTGAAAATCTCGACCAGTTATAGAAACTGGATTTGAAAATCCCGACCAGATATAAGATCTGGATTTGAAAATCCCGACCAGTTATAAAATCTGGAATTGAAAATCCCGACCAGTTATAGAAACTGGATTTCAAAATCCCGACCAGTTATAGAAACTGGATTTGAAAATCCCGACCAGTTATAGAAACTGGATTTGAAAATCCCGACCAGTTATAACACTGAATTTGAAAATCCCGACCGGTTATAAAAACTGGATTTGAAAATCCCGACCAGTTATAGAAACTTGATTTAAAAATCCTGACCAGTTATAGAAACTGGATTTGAAAATCCCGACCAGTTATAAAAACTGGATTTGAAAATCTCGACCAGTTATAAAATTGGATTTAAAAATCCCGACCAGTTATAGAAACTGGATTTGAAAATCCTGATCAGTTATAACACTTGATTTGAAAATCCCGACCAATTATAAAACTAGATTTAAAAATCGGGACCTGTTATAGAAACTGGATTTGAAAATCCCGACCAGTTATAAATCTGGATTTGAAAATCCCAACCAGTTATAAAACTAGATTTAAAAATCCCGACCAGTTATAGAAACTGCATTTGAAAATCCTGACCAGTTATAAAACTGGATTTGAAAATCCCGACCAGTTATAGAAATTGGATTTAAAAATCCCGACCAGTTATGACACTAGATTTTGAAATCACGACCAGTTATAGAAACTGAATTTGAAAATCCCGACCAGTTGTAAAAACTGAATTTTGAAAATCCCGACCAGTTACAAAAACTGGATTTGAAAATCCCGACCAGTTATAAAAACTAGATTTGAAAATCCCGACCAGTTATAGAAACTGGATTTCAAAATCCCGATCAGTTATAGAAACTGATTTGAAAATCCCGACCAGTTATAGAAACTGGATTTGAAAATCCCGACCAGTTATAACACTGAATTTGAAAATCCCGACCAGTTATAAAAACTGCATTTGAAAATCCCGACCAGTTATAGAAACTGGATTTGAAAATTCTGACCAGTTATAGAAACTGAATTTGAAAATCCCGACCGTTTATAGAAACTGGATTTGAAAATTATGATCAGTTATAACACTAGATTTGAAAATTCCGACCAATTATAAAACTGGATTTGAAAATCCCGACCAGTTATAGAAATTGGATTTGAAAATCCCGACTAGTTATAAAACTGGATTTGAAAATCCCGACCAATTATAAAACTGGATTTAAAAATCCCGACCAGTTATAAAAACTGGATTTGAAAATCCCGACCAGTTATAAAAGTGGATTTGAAAATCCCGACCAGTTATAGAAACTGGATTTGAAAATCCTGACCAGTTATAAAACTGGATTTGAAAATCCTGACCAGTTATAGAAACTGGATTTAAAAATTCTGACTAGTTATGACACTAGATTTAAAAATTCCGACCAGTTATAGATACTGGATTTGAAAATCCCGACCAGTTATAACACTGAATTTGAAAATCCCGACCAGTTATAAAAACTGGATTTGAAAATCCCGACGAGTTATAGAAACTAAATTTGAAAATCCTGATAAGTTATAGCACTGGATTTGAAAATCCCGACCAATTATAAAACTAGATTTGAAAATCCCTACCAGTTATAGCAAATGGATTTGAAAATCCCGACCAGTTATAAAACTGGATTTGAAAATCCCGACCAGTTATGACACTAGATTTGAAAATCCCGACCAGTTATAGAAACTGGATTTGAAAATCCCGACCAATTATAGAAACTGGATTTGAAAATCCTGACCAGTTATAGAAACTAGATTTGAAAATCCCGACCAGTTATAAAAACTAGATTTGAAAATCCCGACCAGTTATAAAAACTGGATTTGAAAATCCCGACCAGTTATAGAAACTAGATTTGAAAATATCGACCAGTTATAGAAACTAGATTTGAAAATCCCGACCAGTTATAAAACTGGATTTGAAAATCTCGACCAGTTATAGAAACTGGATTTGAAAATCCCGACGAGTTATAAAAACTGGATTTGAAAATCCCAACCAGTTATAGAAACTGGATTTCAAAATCCCGACCAGTTATAGAAACTGGAGTTGAAAATCCCGACCAGTTATAACACTGAATTTGAAAATCCCGACCAGTTATAAAAACTGGATTTGAAAATCCCGGCCAGTTATAGAAACTGGATTTGAAAATCCTCACCAGTTATAGAAACTGAATTTGAAAATCCTAACCAGTTATTAAAACTGGATTTGAAAATCCCGACCAGTTATAAAACTGGATTTGAAAATCCCGACGAGTTATAGAAACTGAATTTGAAAATCCTGATCAGTTATAACACTGGATTTGAAAATCCCGACTAATTATAAAACTAGATTTGAAAATCCCGACCAGTTATAAAACTGGATTTGAAAATACCGACCAGTTATAAAAACTGGATTTGAAAATCCCGACGAGTTATAGAAGCTGAATTTGAAAATCCTGATCAGTTATAACACTAGATTTGAAAATCCCGACCAATTATAAAACTAGATTTGAAAATCCTGACCAGTTATAGAAAATGGATTTGAAAATCCCGACCAGTTATAAAAACTGGATTTGAAAATCCCGACCAGTTATAAAAACTGGATTTCAAAATCCCGACCAGTTATAACACTAAATTTGAAAATCCCGACCAGTTATAAAAACTGGATTTGAAAATCCCGACCAGTTATAAAAACTGGATTTGAAAATTCCGACCAATTATAGAAACTGGATTTGAAAATCCTGACCAGTTATAGAAACTGAATTTGAAAATCCTGACCAGTTATTAAAACTGGATTTGAAAATCCCGACCAGTTATAAAACTGGATTTGAAAATCCCGACGAGTTATAGAAACTGAATTTGAAAATCCTGATCAGTTATAACACTGGATTTGAAAATCCCGACCAATTATAAAACTAGATTTGAAAATCCCGACCAGTTATAGAAAATGGATTTGAAAATCCCGACCAGCTATAAAACTGGATTTGAAAATCCCGACCAGTTATAAAAACTAGAGTTGAAAATCCCGACCAGTTATAGAAACTGGATTTGAAAATCACGACCAGTTATAGAAACTGGATTTGAAAATCTCGACCAGTTATAGAAACTGGATTTGAAAATCCCGACAGGATATAGAAACTGGATTTGAAAATCCCGACCAGTTATAAAATCTGGAATTGAAAATCCCGACCAGTTATAGAAACTGGATTTCAAAATCCCGACCAGTTATAGAAACTGGATTTGAAAATCCCGACCAGTTATAGAAACTGGATTTGAAAATCCCGACCAGTTATAACACTGAATTTGAAAATCCCGACCGGTTATAAAAACTGGATTTGAAAATCCCGACCAGTTATAGAAACTTGATTTGAAAATCCTGACCAGTTATAGAAACTGGATTTGAAAATCCCGACCAGTTATAAAAACTGGATTTGAAAATCCCGACCAGTTATAAAACTGGATTTGAAAATCCCGACGAGTTATAGAAACTAAATTTGAAAATCCTGATCAGTTATAACACTGGATTTGAAAATCCCGACCAATTATAAAACTAGATTTGAAAATCCCGACCAGTTGTAAAAACTGAATTTTGAAAATCCCGACCAGTTACAAAAACTGGATTTGAAAATCCCGACCAGTTATAAAAACTAGATTTGAAAATCCCGACGAGTTATAGAAACTGGATTTCAAAATCCGGATCAGTTATAGAAACTGATTTGAAAATCCCGACCAGTTATAGAAACTGGATTTGAAAATCCCGACCAGTTATAACACTGAATTTGAAAATCTCGACCAGTTATAAAAACTGCATTTGAAAATCCCGACCAGTTATAGAAACTGGATTTGAAAATTCTGACCAGTTATAGAAACTGAATTTGAAAATCCCGACCATTTATAGAAACTGGATTTGAATAATATGATCAGTTATAACACTAGATTTGAAAATTCCGACCAATTATAAAACTGGATTTGAAAATCCCGACCAGTTATAGAAACTGGATTTGAAAATCCCGACTAGTTATAAAACTGGATTTGAAAATCCCGACCAATTATAAAACTGGATTTAAAAATCCCGACCAGTTATAGAAACTGGATTTGAAAATCCCGACCAGTTATAAAACTGGATTTGAAAATCCCGACCAGTTATAGAAACTGGATTTGAAAATCCCGACCAATTATAAAACTGGATTTAAAAATCCCGACCAGTTATAGAAACTGGATTTGAAAATCCCGACCAGTTATAAAACTGAATTTGAAAATCCCGACCAGTTATAGAAACTGGATTTGAAAATCCTGACAAGTTATAAAACTGGATTTGAAAATCTCGACCAGTTATAGAAACTGGATTTAAAAATTCTGACTAGTTATGACACTAGATTTAAAAATTCCGACCAGTTATAGATACTGGATTTGAAAATCCCGACCAGTTATAACACTGAATTTGAAAATCCCGACCAGTTATAAAAACTGGATTTGAAAATTCCGACGAGTTATAGAAACTAAATTTGAAAATCCTGATAAGTTATAACACTGGATTTGAAAATCCCGACCAATTATAAAACTAGATTTGAAAATCCCTACCAGTTATAGCAAATGGATTTGAAAATCCCGACCAGTTATAAAACTGGATTTGAAAATCCCGACCAGTTATGACACTAGATTTGAAAATCTCGACCAGTTATAGAAACTGGATTTGAAAATCCCGACCAGTTATAGAAACTGGATTTTAAAATCCCGACCAGTTATAGAAACTGGATTTTAAAATCCCGACCAATTATAGAAACTGGATTTGAAAATCCTGACCAGTTATAGAAACTAGATTTGAAAATCCCGACCAGTTATAAAAACTAGATTTGAAAATCCCGACCAGTTATAAAAACTGGATTTGAAAATCCCGACCAGTTATAGAAACTAGATTTGAAAATATCGACCAGTTATAGAAACTAGATTTGAAAATCCCGACCAGTTATAAAACTGGATTTGAAAATCTCGACCAGTTATAGAAACTGGATTTGAAAATCCCGACGAGTTATAAAAACTGGATTTGAAAATCCCAACCAGTTATAGAAACTGGATTTCAAAATTCCGACCAGTTATAGAAACTGGAGTTGAAAATCCCGACCAGTTATAAAAACTGGATTTGAAAATTCCGACCAATTATAGAAATTGGATTTGAAAATTCTGACCAGTTATAGAAACTGAATTTGAAAATCCTGACTAGTTATTAAAACTGAATTTGAAAATCCTGACCAGTTATTAAAACTGGATTTGAAAATCCCGACCAGTTATAAAACTGGATTTGAAAATCCCGACGAGTTATAGAAACTGAATTTGAAAATCCTGATCAGTTATAACACTGGATTTGAAAATCCCGACCAATTATAAAACTAGATTTGAAAATCCCGACCAGTTATAGAAAATGGATTTGAAAATCCCGACCAGTTATAAAACTGGATTTGAAAATCCCGACCAGTTATAAAAACTAGAGTTGAAAATCCCGACCAGTTATAGAAACTGGATTTGAAAATCACGACCAGTTATAGAAACTGGATTTGAAAATCTCGACCAGTTATAGAAACTGGATTTGAAAATCCCGACGAGATATAGAAACTGGATTTGAAAATCCCGACCAGTTATAAAATCTGGAATTGAAAATCCCGACCAGTTATAGAAACTGGATTTCAAAATCCCGACCAGTTATAGAAACTGGATTTGAAAATCCCGACCAGTTATAGAAACTGGATTTGAAAATCCCGACCAGTTATAACACTGAATTTGAAAATCCCGACCGGTTATAAAAACTGGATTTGAAAATCCCGACCAGTTATAGAAACTTGATTTGAAAATCCTGACCAGTTATAGAAACTGGATTTGAAAATCCCGACCAGTTATAAAAACTGGATTTGAAAATCTCGACCAGTTATAAAATTGGATTTGAAAATCCCGACCAGTTATAGAAACTGGATTTGAAAATCCTGATCAGTTATAACACTGAATTTGAAAATCCCGACCAATTATAAAACTAGATTCGAAAATCAGGACCTGTTATAGAAACTGAATTTGAAAATCCCGACCATTTATAGAAACTGGATTTGAAAATTATGATCAGTTATAACACTAGATTTGAAAATTCCGACCAATTATAAAACTGGATTTGAAAATCCCGACCAGTTATAGAAACTGGATTTGAAAATCCCTACTAGTTATAAAACTGGATTTGAAAATCCCGACCAATTATAAAACTGGATTTAAAAATCCCGACCAGTTATAGAAACTGGATTTGAAAATCCCGACCAGTTATAAAACTGGATTTGAAAATCCCGACCAGTTATAAAAACTGGATTTGAAAATCCCGACCAGTTATAGAAACTCGATTTCAAAATACCGACCAGTTTTAGAAATTGGATTTGAAAATCCCGACCAGTTATAGAAACTGGATTTGAAAATCCCGACCAGTTATAACACTGAATTTGAAAATCCCGACCAGTTATAAAAACTGGATTTGAAAATCCCGACGAGTTATAGAAACAAAATTTGAAAATCCTGATCAGTTATAACACTGGATTTGAAAATCCAGACCAATTATAAAACTAGATTTGAAAATCCCGACCAGTTACAGCAAATGGATTTGAAAATCCCGACCAGTTATAAAACTGGATTTGAAAATTCCGACCAGTTATGACACTAGATTTGAAAATCCCGACCAGTTATAGAAACTGGATTTGAAAATCCCGACCAGTTATAAAACTGGATTTGAAAATCCCGACCAGTTATAGAAACTGGATTTGAAAATCCCGACCAGTTATAGAAACTGGATTTTAAAATCCCGACCAATTATAGAAACTGGATTTGAAAATCCTGACCAGTTATAGAAACTAGATTTGAAAATCCCGACTAGTTATAAAAACTAGATTTGAAAATCCCGACCAGTTATAGAAACTGGATTTGAAAATCCCGACCAGTTATAGAAACTAGATTTGAAAATATCGACCAGTTATAGAAACTAGATTTGAAAATCCCGACCAGTTATAAAACTGGATTTGAAAATCTCGACCAGTTATAGAAACTAGATTTGAAAATCCCGACCAGTTATAAAAACTGGATTTGAAAATCCCAACCAGTTATAGAAACTGGATTTCAAAATCCCGACCAGTTATAGAAACTGGAGTTGAAAATCCCGACTAGTTATAACACTGAATTTGAAAATCCCGACCAGTTATAAAAACTGGATTTGAAAATTCCGACCAGTTATAGAAACTGGATTTGAAAATCCTGACCAGTTATAGAAACTGAATTTGAAAATCCCGACCAGTTATTAAAACTGGATTTTAAAATCCCGATCAGTTATAAAACTGGATTTGAAAATCCCGACGAGTTATAGAAACTTAATTTGAAAATCCTGATCAGTTATAACACTGGATTTGAAAATCCCGACCAATTATAAAACTAGATTTGAAAATCCCGACAAGTTATAGAAAATGGATTTGAAAATCCCGACCAGTTATAAAACTGCATTTGAAAATCCCGACCAGTTATAAAAACTAGAGTTGAAAATCCCGACCAGTTATAGAAACTGGATTTGAAAATCACGACCAGTTATAGAAACTGGATTTGAAAATCTCGACCAGTTATAGAAACTGGATTTGAAAATCCTGACCAGATATAAGATCTGGATTTGAAAATCCCGACCAGTTATAAAATCTGGAATTGAAAATCCCGACCAGTTATAGAAACTGGATTTGAAAATCCCGACCAGTTATAGAAACTGGATTTGAAAATCCCGACCAGTTATAGAAACTGGATTTGAAAATCCCGACCAGTTATAACACTGAATTTGAAAATCCCGACCGGTTATAAAAACTGGATTTGAAAATCCCGACCAGTTATAGAAACTTGATTTGAAAATCCTGACCAGTTATACAAACTGGATTTGAAAATCCCGACCAGGTATAAAAACTGGATTTGAAAATCTCGACCAGTTATAAAATTGGATTTAAAAATCCCGACCAGTTATAGAAACTGGATTTGAAAATCCTGATCAGTTATAACACTGGATTTGAAAATCCCGACCAATTATAAAACTAGATTTAAAAATCGGGACCTGTTATAGAAACTGAATTTGAAAATCCTGACCAGTTATAAATCTGGATTTGAAAATCCCAACCAGTTATAAAACTAGATTTAAAAATCCCGACCAGTTATAGAAACTGCATTTGAAAATCCTGACCAGTTATAAAACTGGATTTGAAAATCCCGACCAGTTATAGAAATTGGATTTAAAAATCCCAACCAGTTATGACACTAGATTTTGAAATCACGACCAGTTATAAAAACTGAATTTGAAAATCCCGACCAGTTGTAAAAACTGAATTTTGAAAATCCCGACCAGTTACAAAAACTGGATTTGAAAATCCCGACCAGTTATAAAAACTAGATTTGAAAATCCCGACGAGTTATAGAAACTGGATTTCAAAATCCGGATCAGTTATAGAAACTGATTTGAAAATCCCGACCAGTTATAGAAACTGGATTTGAAAATCCCGACCAGTTATAACACTGAATTTGAAAATCCCGACCAGTTATAAAAACTGCATTTGAAAATCCCGACCAGTTATAGAAACTGGATTTGAAAATTCTGACCAGTTATAGAAACTGAATTTGAAAATCCCGACCATTTATAGAAACTGGATTTGAATAATATGATCAGTTATAACACTAGATTTGAAAATTCCGACCAATTATAAAACTGGATTTGAAAATCCCGACCAGTTATAGAAACTGGATTTGAAAATCCCGACTAGTTATAAAACTGGATTTGAAAATCCCGACCAATTATAAAACTGGATTTAAAAATCCCGACCAGTTATAGAAACTGGATTTGAAAATCCCGACCAGTTATAAAACTGAATTTGAAAATCCCGACCAGTTATAGAAACTGGATTTGAAAATCCTGACAAGTTATAAAACTGGATTTGAAAATCTCGACCAGTTATAGAAACTGGATTTAAAAATTCTGACTAGTTATGACACTAGATTTAAAAATTCCGACCAGTTATAGATACTGGATTTGAAAATCCCGACCAGTTATAACACTGAATTTGAAAATCTCGACCAGTTATAAAAACTGGATTTGAAAATTCCGACGAGTTATAGAAACTAAATTTGAAAATCCTGATAAGTTATAACACTGGATTTGAAAATCCCGACCAATTATAAAACTAGATTTGAAAATCCCTACCAGTTATAGCAAATGGATTTGAAAATCCCGACCAGTTATAAAACTGGATTTGAAAATCCCGACCAGTTATGACACTAGATTTGAAAATCTCGACCAGTTATAGAAACTGGATTTGAAAATCCCGACCAGTTATAGAAACTGGATTTGAAAATCCCGACCAGTTATAGAAACTGGATTTTAAAATCCCGACCAATTATAGAAACTGGATTTGAAAATCCTGACCAGTTATAGAAACTATATTTGAAAATCCCGACCAGTTATAAAAACTAGATTTGAAAATCCCGACCAGTTATAAAAACTGGATTTGAAAATCCCGACCAGTTATAGAAACTAGATTTGAAAATATCGACCAGTTATAGAAACTAGATTTGAAAATCCTGACCAGTTATAAAACTGGATTTGAAAATCTCGACTAGTTATAGAAACTGGATTTGAAAATCCCGACGAGTTATAAAAACTGGATTTGAAAATCCCAACCAGTTATAGAAACTGGATTTCAAAATTCCGACCAGTTATAGAAACTGGAGTTGAAAATCCCGACCAGTTATAACACTGAATTTGAAAATCCCGACCAGTTACAAAACCTGGATTTGAAAATCCCGACCAGTTATAGAAACTGGATTTGAAAATCCTGACCAGTTATAGAAACTGAATTTGAAAATCCTGACCAGTTATTAAAACTTGATTTGAAAATCCCGACCAGTTATAAAACTGGATTTGAAAATCCCGACGAGTTATAGAAACTGAATTTGAAAATCCTGATCAGTTATAAAACTGGATTTGAAAATCCCGACCAGTTATAAAACTGGATTTGAAAATCCCGAAGAGTTATAGAAACTGAATTTGAAAATCCTGATCAGTTATAACACTGGATTTGAAAATCCCGACCAATTATAAAACTAGATTTGAAAATCCCGACCAGTTATAGAAAATGGATTTGAAAATCCCGACCAGTTATAAAACTGGATTTGAAAATCCCGACCAGTTATAAAAACTAGAGTTGAAAATCCCGACCAGTTATAGAAACTGGATTTGAAAATCACGACCAGTTATAGAAACTGGATTTGCAAATCTCGACCAGTTATAGAAACTGGATTTGAAAATCCCGACCAGATATAGAAACTGGATTTGAAAATCCCGACCAGTTATAAAATCTGGAATTGAAAATCCCGACCAGTTATAGAAACTGGATTTCAAAATCCCGACCAGTTATAGAAACTGGATTTGAAAATCCCGACCAGTTATAGAAACTGGATTTGAAAATCCCGACCAGTTATAACACTGAATTTGAAAATCCCGACCGGTTATAAAAACTGGATTTGAAAATCCCGACCAGTTATAGAAACTTGATTTGAAAATCCTGACCAGTTATAGAAACTGGATTTGAAAATCCCGACCAGTTATAAAAACTAGATTTGAAAATCCCGACCAGTTATACAACTGGATTTGAAAATCCTGACCAGTTATATAAACTAGATTTGAAAATCCTGATCAGTTATACTACTAGATTTGAAAATCCCGACCAATTATAAATCTGGATTTGAAAATCTCGACCAGTTATAGAAACTGCATTTGAAAATCCCGACCAGTTATAAAACTGGATTTGAAAATCCCAACCAGTTATAAAACTAGATTTAAAAATCCCGACCAGTTATAAAATCTGGAATTGAAAATCCCGACCAGTTATAGAAACTGGATTTCAAAATCCCGACCAGTTATAGAAACTGGATTTGAAAATCCCGACCAGTTATAGAAACTGGATTTGAAAATCCCGACCAGTTATAACACTGAATTTGAAAATCCCGACCGGTTATAAAAACTGGATTTGAAAATCCCGACCAGTTATAGAAACTTGATTTGAAAATCCTGACCAGTTATAGAAACTGGATTTGAAAATCCCGACCAGTTATAAAAACTGGATTTGAAAATCCCGACCAGTTATAAAACTGGATTTGAAAATCCCGACGAGTTATAGAAACTGAATTTGAAAATCCTGATCAGTTATAACACTGGATTTGAAAATCCCGACCAATTATAAAACTAGATTTGAAAATCCCGACCAGTTATAGAAAATGGATTTGAAAATCCCGACCAGTTATAAAACTGGATTTGAAAATCCCGACCAGTTATAAAAACTAGAGTTGAAAATCCCGACCAGTTATAGAAACTGGATTTGAAAATCACGACCAGTTATAGAAACTGAATTTGAAAATCTCGACCAGTTATAGAAACTGGATTTTAAAATCCCGACCAGATATAAGATCTAGATTTTAAAATCCCGACCAGTTATAAAATCTGGAATTGAAAATCCCGACCAGTTATAGAAACTGGATTTCAAAATCCCGACCAGTTATAGAAACTGGATTTGAAAATCCCGACCAGTTATAGAAACTGGATTTGAAAATCCCGACCAGTTATAACACTGAATTTGAAAATCCCGACCTGTTATAAAAACTGGATTTGAAAATCCCGACCAGTTATAGAAACTTGATTTGAAAATCCTGACCAGTTATAGAAACTGGATTTGAAAATCCCGACCAGGTATAAAAACTGGATTTGAAAATCTCGACCAGTTATAAAATTGGATTTAAAAATCCCGACCAGTTATAGAAACTGGATTTGAAAATCCTGATCAGTTATAACACTGAATTTGAAAATCCCGACCAATTATAAAACTAGATTCGAAAATCAGGACCTGTTATAGAAACTGAATTTGAAAATCCCGACCATTTATAGAAACTGGATTTGAAAATTATGATCAGTTATAACACTAGATTTGAAAATTCCGACCAATTATAAAACTGGATTTGAAAATCCCGACCAGTTATAGAAACTGGATTTGAAAATCCCTACTAGTTATAAAACTGGATTTGAAAATCCCGACCAATTATAAAACTGGATTTAAAAATCCCGACCAGTTATAGAAACTGGATTTGAAAATCCCGACCAGTTATAAAACTGGATTTGAAAATCCCGAAGAGTTATAGAAACTGAATTTGAAAATCCTGATCAGTTATAACACTGGATTTGAAAATCCCGACCAATTATAAAACTAGATTTGAAAATCCCGACCAGTTATAGAAAATGGATTTGAAAATCCCGACCAGTTATAAAACTGGATTTGAAAATCCCGACCAGTTATAAAAACTAGAGTTGAAAATCCCGACCAGTTATAGAAACTGGATTTGAAAATCACGACCAGTTATAGAAACTGGATTTGCAAATCTCGACCAGTTATAGAAACTGGATTTGAAAATCCCGACCAGATATAGAAACTGGATTTGAAAATCCCGACCAGTTATAAAATCTGGAATTGAAAATCCCGACCAGTTATAGAAACTGGATTTCAAAATCCCGACCAGTTATAGAAACTGGATTTGAAAATCCCGACCAGTTATAGAAACTGGATTTGAAAATCCCGACCAGTTATAACACTGAATTTGAAAATCCCGACCGGTTATAAAAACTGGATTTGAAAATCCCGACCAGTTATAGAAACTTGATTTGAAAATCCTGACCAGTTATAGAAACTGGATTTGAAAATCCCGACCAGTTATAAAAACTAGATTTGAAAATCCCGACCAGTTATACAACTGGATTTGAAAATCCTGACCAGTTATATAAACTAGATTTGAAAATCCTGATCAGTTATACTACTAGATTTGAAAATCCCGACCAATTATAAATCTGGATTTGAAAATCTCGACCAGTTATAGAAACTGCATTTGAAAATCCCGACCAGTTATAAAACTGGATTTGAAAATCCCAACCAGTTATAAAACTAGATTTAAAAATCCCGACAAGTTATAAAATCTGGAATTGAAAATCCCGACCAGTTATAGAAACTGGATTTCAAAATCCCGACCAGTTATAGAAACTGGATTTGAAAATCCCGACCAGTTATAGAAACTGGATTTGAAAATCCCGACCAGTTATAACACTGAATTTGAAAATCCCGACCGGTTATAAAAACTGGATTTGAAAATCCCGACCAGTTATAGAAACTTGATTTGAAAATCCTGACCAGTTATAGAAACTGGATTTGAAAATCCCGACCAGTTATAAAAACTGGATTTGAAAATCCCGACCAGTTATAAAACTGGATTTGAAAATCCCGACGAGTTATAGAAACTGAATTTGAAAATCCTGATCAGTTATAACACTGGATTTGAAAATCCCGACCAATTATAAAACTAGATTTGAAAATCCCGACCAGTTATAGAAAATGGATTTGAAAATCCCGACCAGTTATAAAACTGGATTTGAAAATCCCGACCAGTTATAAAAACTAGAGTTGAAAATCCCGACCAGTTATAGAAACTGGATTTGAAAATCACGACCAGTTATAGAAACTGAATTTGAAAATCTCGACCAGTTATAGAAACTGGATTTTAAAATCCCGACCAGATATAAGATCTAGATTTTAAAATCCCGACCAGTTATAAAATCTGGAATTGAAAATCCCGACCAGTTATAGAAACTGGATTTCAAAATCCCGACCAGTTATAGAAACTGGATTTGAAAATCCCGACCAGTTATAGAAACTGGATTTGAAAATCCCGACCAGTTATAACAGTGAATTTGAAAATCCCGACCTGTTATAAAAACTGGATTTGAAAATCCCGACCAGTTATAGAAACTTGATTTGAAAATCCTGACCAGTTATAGAAACTGGATTTGAAAATCCCGACCAGGTATAAAAACTGGATTTGAAAATCTCGACCAGTTATAAAATTGGATTTAAAAATCCCGACCAGTTATAGAAACTGGATTTGAAAATCCTGATCAGTTATAACACTGGATTTGAAAATCCCGACCAATTATAAAACTAGATTTAAAAATCGAGACCTGTTATAGAAACTGGATTTGAAAATCCCGACCAGTTATAAATCTGGATTTGAAAATCCCAACCAGTTATAAAACTAGATTTAAAAATCCCGACCAGTTATAGAAACTGCATTTGAAAATCCTGACCAGTTATAAAACTGGATTTGAAAATCCCGACCAGTTATAGAAATTGGATTTAAAAATCCCGACCAGTTATGACACAAGATTTTGAAATCACGACCAGTTATAGAAACTGAATTTGAAAATCCCGACCAGTTGTAAAAACTGAATTTATAAAATCCCGACCAGTTACAAAAACTGGATTTGAAAATCCTGACCAGTTATAAAAACTAGATTTGAAAATCCCGACCAGTTATAGAAACTAGATTTCAAAATCCCGATCAGTTATAGAAACTGATTTGAAAATCCCGACCAGTTATAGAAACTGGATTTGAAAATGCCGACCAGTTATAACACTGAATTTGAAAATCCCGACCAGTTATAAAAACTGCATTTGAAAATCCCGACCAGTTATAGAAACTGGATTTGAAAATCCTGACCAGTTATAGAAACTGAATTTGAAAATCCCGACCATTTATAGAAACTGGATTTGAAATTTATGATCAGTTATAACACTAGATTTGAAAATTCCGACCAATTATAAAACTGGATTTGAAAATCCCGACCAGTTATAGAAACTGGATTTGAAAATCCCGACTAGTTATAAAACTGGATTTGAAAATCCCGACCAGTTATAGAAACTGGATTTGAAAATCACGACCAGTTATAGAAACTGGATTTGAAAATCCCGACCAGTTATAAAACTGGATTTGAAAATCCCGACCAGTTATAGAAACTGGATTTGAAAATCCTGACCAGTTATAAAACTGGATTTGAAAATCCCGACCAGTTATAGAAACTGGATTTAAAAATTCTGACTAGTTATGACACTAGATTTAAAAATTCCGACCAGTTATAGATACTGGATTTGAAAATCCCGACCAGTTATAACACTGAATTTGAAAATCCCGACCAGTTATAAAAACTGGATTTGAAAATCCCGACGAGTTATAGAAACTAAATTTGAAAATCCTGATAAGTTATAACACTGGATTTGAAAATCCCGACCAATTATAAAATTAGATTTGAAAATCCCTACCAGTTATAGCAAATGGATTTGAAAATCCCGACCAGTTATAAAACTGGATTTGAAAATCCCGACCAGTTATGACACTAGATTTGAAAATCCCGACCAGTTATAGAAACTGGATTTGAAAATCCCGACCAGTTATAGAAACTGGATTTGAAAATCCCGACCAGTTATAGAAACTGGATTTTCAAATCCCGACCAATTATAGAAACTGGATTTGAAAATCTTGACCAGTTATAGAAACTAGATTTGAAAATCCCGACCAGTTATAAAAACTAGATTTGAAAATCCCGACCACTTATAAAAACTGGATTTGAAAATCCCGACCAGTTATAGAAACTAGATTTGAAAATATCGACCAGTTATAGAAACTAGATTTGAAAATCCTGACCAGTTATAAAACTGGATTTGAAAATCTCGACCAGTTATAAAAACTGGATTTGAAAATCCCGACGAGTTATAAAAACTGGATTTGAAAATCCCAACCAGTTATAGAAACTGGATTTCAAAATCCCGACCAGTTATAAAAACTGGATTTGAAAATCCCGACCAGTTATAAAAACTGGATTTGAAAATTCCGACCAATTATAGAAACTGGATTTGAAAATCCTGACCAGTTATAGAAACTGAATTTGAAAATCCTGACCAGTTATTAAAACTGAATTTGAAAATCCTGACCAGTTATTAAAACTGGATTTGAAAATCCCGACCAGTTATAAAACTGGATTTGAAAATCCCGACGAGTTATAGAAACTGAATTTGAAAATCCTGATCAGTTATAACACTGGATTTGAAAATCCCGACCAATTATAAAACTAGATTTGAAAATCCCGACCAGTTATAGAAAATGGATTTGAAAATCCCGACCAGTTATAAAACTGGATTTGAAAATCCCGACCAGTTATAAAAACTAGAGTTGAAAATCCCGACCAGTTATAGAAACTGGATTTGAAAATCACGACCAGTTATAGAAACTGGATTTGAAAATCTCGACCAGTTATACAAACTGGATTTGAAAATCCCGACGAGATATAGAAACTGGATTTGAAAATCCCGACCAGTTATAAAATCTGGAATTGAAAATCCCGACCAGTTATAGAAACTGGATTTCAAAATCCCGAACAGTTATAGAAACTGGATTTGAAAATCCCGACCAGTTATAGAAACTGGATTTGAAAATCCCGACCAGTTATAACACTGAATTTGAAAATCCCGACCGGTTATAAAAACTGGATTTGAAAATCCCGACCAGTTATAGAAACTTGATTTGAAAATCCTGACCAGTTATAGAAACTGGATTTGAAAATCCCGACCAGTTATGAAAACTGGATTTGAAAATCTCGACCAGTTATAAAATTGGATTTGAAAATTCCGACCAGTTATAGAAACTGGATTTGAAAATCCTGATCAGTTATAACACTGAATTTGAAAATCCCGACCAATTATAAAACTAGATTTGAAAATCGGGACCTGTTATAGAAACTGAATTTGAAAATCCCGACCATTTATAGAAACTGGATTTGAAAATTATGATAAGTTATAACACTAGATTTGAAAATTCCGACCAATTATAAAACTGAATTTGAAAATCCCGACCAGTTATAGAAAGTGGATTTGAAAATCCCGACTAGTTATAAAACTGGATTTGAAAATCCCGACCAATTATAAAACTGGATTTAAAAATCCCGACCAGTTATAGAAACTGGATTTGAAAATCCCGACCAGTTATAAAACTGGATTTGAAAATCCCGACCAGTTATAAAAACTGGATTTGAAAATCCCGACTAGTTATAGAAACTCGATTTCAAAATACCGACCAGTTTTAGAAATTGGATTTGAAAATCCCGACCAGTTATAGAAACTGGATTTGAAAATCCCGACCAGTTATAACACTGAATTTGAAAATCCCGACCAATTATAAAAACTGGATTTGAAAATCCCGACGAGTTATAGAAACTAAATTTGAAAATCCTGATCAGTTATAACACTGGATTTGAAAATCCAGACCAATTATAAAACTAGATTTGAAAATCCCGACCAGTTACAGCAAATGGATTTGAAAATCCCGACCAGTTATAAAACTGGATTTGAAAATTCCGACCAGTTATGACACTAGATTTGAAAATCCCGACCAGTTATAGAAACTGGATTTGAAAATCCCGACCAGTTATAAAACTGGATTTGAAAATCTCGACCAGTTATAGAAACTGGATTTGAAAATCCCGACCAGTTATAGAAACTGGATTTTAAAATCCCGACCAATTATAGAAACTGGATTTGAAAATCCTGACCAGTTATAGAAACTAGATTTGAAAATCCCGACCAGTTATAAAAACTAGATTTGAAAATCCCGACCAGTTATAGAAACTGGATTTGAAAATCCCGACCAGTTATAGAAACTAGATTTGAAAATATCGACCAGTTATAGAAACTAGATTTGAAAATCCCGACCAGTTATAAAACTGGATTTGAAAATCTCGACCAGTTATAGAAACTGGATTTGAAAATCCCGACCAGTTATAAAAACTGGATTTGAAAATCCCAACCAGTTATAGAAACTGGATTTCAAAATCCCGACCAGTTATAGAAACTGGAGTTGAAAATCCCGACTAGTTATAACACTGAATTTGAAAATCCCGACCAGTTATAAAAACTGGATTTGAAAATTCCGACCAGTTATAGAAACTGGATTTGAAAATCCTCACCAGTTATAGAAACTGAATTTGAAAATCCCGACCAGTTATTAAAATTGGATTTGAAAATCCCGACCAGTTATAAAACTGGATTTGAAAATCCCGACGAGTTATAGAAACTGAATTTGAAAATCCTGATCAGTTATAGCACTGGATTTGAAAATCCCGACCAATTATAAAACTAGATTTGAAAATCCCGACCAGTTATAGAAAATGGATTTGAAAATCCCGACCAGTTATAAAACTGGATTTGAAAATCCCGACCAGTTATAAAAACTAGAGTTGAAAATCCCGACCAGTTATAGAAACTGGATTTGAAAATCACGACCATTTATAGAAACTGAATTTGCAAATCTCAACCAGTTATAGAAACTGGATTTGAAAATCCCGACCAGATATAAGATCAGGATTTGAAAATCCTGACCAGTTATAAAATCTGGAATTGAAAATCCCGACCAGTTATAGAAACTGGATTTGAAAATCCCGACCAGTTATAGAAACTGGATTTGAAAATCCCGACCAGTTATAGAAACTGGATTTGAAAATCCCGACCAGTTATAACACTGAATTTGAAAATCCCGACCGGTTATAAAAACTGGATTTGAAAATCCCGACCAGTTATAGAAACTTGATTTGAAAATCCTGACCAGTTATAGAAACTGGATTTGAAAATCCCGACCAGGTATAAAAACTGGATTTGAAAATCTCGACCAGTTATAAAATTGGATTTAAAAATCCCGACCAGTTATAGAAACTGGATTTGAAAATCCTGATCAGTTATAACACTGGATTTGAAAATCCCGACCAATTATAAAACTAGATTTAAAAATCGGGACCTGTTATAGAAACTGGATTTCAAAATCCTGACCAGTTATAAATCTGGATTTGAAAATCCCAACCAGTTATAAAACTAGATTTAAAAATCCCGACCAGTTATAGAAACTGCATTTGAAAATCCTGACCAGTTATAAAACTGGATTTGAAAATCCCGACCAGTTATAGAAATTGGATTTAAAAATCCCGACCAGTTATGACACTAGATTTTGAAATCACGACCAGTTATAGAAACTGAATTTGAAAATCCCGACCAGTTGTAAAAACTGAATTTTGAAAATCCCACCAGTTACAAAAACTGGATTTGAAAATCCCGACCAGTTATAAAAACTAGATTTGAAAATCCCGACGAGTTATAGAAACTGGATTTCAAAATCCGGATCAGTTATAGAAATTGATTTGAAAATCCCGACCAGTTATAGAAACTGGATTTGAAAATCCCGACCAGTTATAACACTGAATTTGAAAATCCCGACCAGTTATAAAAACTGCATTTGAAAATCCCGACCAGTTATAGAAACTGGATTTGAAAATTCTGACCAGTTATAGAAACTGAATTTGAAAATCCCGACCATTTATAGAAACTGGATTTGAAAATTATGATCAGTTATAACACTAGATTTGAAAATTCCGACCAATTATAAAACTGGATTTGAAAATCCCGACCAGTTATAGAAACTGGATTTGAAAATCCCGACTAGTTATAAAACTGGATTTGAAAATCCCGATCAATTATAAAACTGGATTTAAAAATCCCGACCAGTTATAGAAACTGGATTTGAAAATCCTGACCAGTTATAAAACTGGATTTGAAAATCCCGACCAGTTATAGAAACTGGATTTAAAAATTCTGACTAGTTATGACACTAGATTTAAAAATTCCGACCAGTTATAGATACTGGATTTGAAAATCCCGACCAGTTATAACACTGAATTTGAAAATCCCGACCAGTTATAAAAACTGGATTTGAAAATTCCGACGAGTTATAGAAACTAAATTTGAAAATCCTGATAAGTTATAACACTGGATTTGAAAATCCCGACCAATTATAAAACTAGATTTGAAAATCCCTACCAGTTATAGCAAATGGATTTGAAAATCCCGACCAGTTATAAAACTGGATTTGAAAATCCCGACCAGTTATGACACTAGATTTGAAAATCCCGACCAGTTATAGAAACTGGATTTGAAAATCCCGACCAGTTATAGAAACTGGATTTGAAAATCCCGACCAGTTATAGAAACTGGATTTTAAAATCCCGACCAATTATAGAAACTGGATTTGAAAATCCTGACCAGTTATAGAAACTAGATTTGAAAATCCCGACCAGTTATAAAAACTAGATTTGAAAATCCCGACCAGTTATAAAAACTGGATTTGAAAATCCCGACCAGTTATAGAAACTAGATTTGAAAATATCGACCAGTTATAGAAACTAGATTTGAAAATCCCGACCAGCTATAAAACTGGATTTGAAAATCTCGACCAGTTATAGAAACTGGATTTGAAAATCCCGACGAGTTATAAAAACTGGATTTGAAAATCCCAACCAGTTATAGAAACTGGATTTCAAAATCCCGACCAGTTATAGAAACTGGAGTTGAAAATCTCGACCAGTTATAACACTGAATTTGAAAATCCCGACCAGTTATAAAAACTGGATTTGAAAATCCCGACCAGTTATAGAAACTGGATTTGAAAATCCTGACCAGTTATAGAAACTGAATTTGAAAATCCTGACCAGTTATTAAAACTGGATTTGAAAATCCCGACCAGTTATAAAACTGGATTTGAAAATCCCGACGAGTTATAGAAACTGAATTTGAAAATCCTGATCAGTTATAACACTGGATTTGAAAATCCCGACCAATTATAAAACTAGATTTGAAAATCCCGACCAGTTATAGAAAATGGATTTGAAAATCTCGACCAGTTATAAAACTGGATTTGAAAATCCCGACCAGTTATAAAAACTGGATTTGAAAATCCCGACGAGTTATAAAAGCTGAATTTGAAAATCCTGATCAGTTATAACACTGGATTTGAAAATCCCGACCAATTATAAAACTAGATTTGAAAATCGGGAACAGTTATAGAAAATGGATTTGAAAATCCCGACCAGTTATAAAAACTGGATTGGAAAATCCCGACCAGTTATAAAAACTGGATTTCAAAATCCCGACCAGTTATAACACTGAATTTGAAAATCCCGACCAGTTATAAAAACTGGATTTGAAAATCCCGACCAGTTATAGAAACTGGATTTGAAAATCCCGACCAGTTATAACACTGAATTTGAAAATCCCGACCTGTTATAAAAACTGGATTTGAAAATCCCGACCAGTTATAGAAACTTGATTTGAAAATCCTGACCAGTTATAGAAACTGGATTTGAAAATCCCGACCAGGTATAAAAACTGGATTTGAAAATCTCGACCAGTTATAAAATTGGATTTAAAAATCCCGACCAGTTATAGAAACTGGATTTGAAAATCCTGATCAGTTATAACACTGGATTTGAAAATCCCGACCAATTATAAAACTAGATTTAAAAATCGAGACCTGTTATAGAAACTGGATTTGAAAATCCCGACCAGTTATAAATCTGGATTTGAAAATCCCAACCAGTTATAAAACTAGATTTAAAAATCCTGACCAGTTATAGAAACTGCATTTGAAAATCCTGACCAGTTATAAAACTGGATTTGAAAATCCCGACCAGTTATAGAAATTGGATTTAAAAATCCCGACCAGTTATGACACAAGATTTTGAAATCACGACCAGTTATAGAAACTGAATTTGAAAATCCCGACCAGTTGTAAAAACTGAATTTATAAAATCCCGACCAGTTACAAAAACTGGATTTGAAAATCCTGACCAGTTATAAAAACTAGATTTGAAAATCCCGACCAGTTATAGAAACTAGATTTCAAAATCCCGATCAGTTATAGAAACTGATTTGAAAATCCCGACCAGTTATAGAAACTGGATTTGAAAATGCCGACCAGTTATAACACTGAATTTGAAAATCCCGACCAGTTATAAAAACTGCATTTGAAAATCCCGACCAGTTATAGAAACTGGATTTGAAAATCCTGACCAGTTATAGAAACTGAATTTGAAAATCCCGACCATTTATAGAAACTGGATTTGAAATTTATGATCAGTTATAACACTAGATTTGAAAATTCCGACCAATTATAAAACTGGATTTGAAAATCCCGACCAGTTATAGAAACTGGATTTGAAAATCCCGACTAGTTATAAAACTGGATTTGAAAATCCCGACCAATTATAAAACTGGATTTAAAAATCCCGACCAGTTATAGAAACTGGATTTGAAAATCCCGACCAGTTATAAAACTGGATTTGAAAATCCCGACCAGTTATAGAAACTGGATTTGAAAATCCTGACCAGTTATAAAACTGGATTTGAAAATCCCGACCAGTTATAGAAACTGGATTTAAAAATTCTGACTAGTTATGACACTAGATTTAAAAATTCCGACCAGTTATAGATACTGGATTTGAAAATCCCGACCAGTTATAACACTGAATTTGAAAATCCCGACCAGTTATAAAAACTGGATTTGAAAATCCCGACGAGTTATAGAAACTAAATTTGAAAATCCTGATAAGTTATAACACTGGATTTGAAAATCCCGACCAATTATAAAATTAGATTTGAAAATCCCTACCAGTTATAGCAAATGGATTTGAAAATCCCGACCAGTTATAAAACTGGATTTGAAAATCCCGACCAGTTATGACACTAGATTTGAAAATCCCGACCAGTTATAGAAACTGGATTTGAAAATCCCGACCAGTTATAGAAACTGGATTTGAAAATCCCGACCAGTTATAGAAACTGGATTTTAAAATCCCGACCAATTATAGAAACTGGATTTGAAAATCTTGACCAGTTATAGAAACTAGATTTGAAAATCCCGACCAGTTATAAAAACTAGATTTGAAAATCCCGACCACTTATAAAAACTGGATTTGAAAATCCCGACCAGTTATAGAAACTAGATTTGAAAATATCGACCAGTTATAGAAACTAGATTTGAAAATCCTGACCAGTTATAAAACTGGATTTGAAAATCTCGACCAGTTATAAAAACTGGATTTGAAAATCCCGACGAGTTATAAAAACTGGATTTGAAAATCCCAACCAGTTATAGAAACTGGATTTCAAAATCCCGACCAGTTATAAAAACTGGATTTGAAAATCCCGACCAGTTATAAAAACTGGATTTGAAAATTCCGACCAATTATAGAAACTGGATTTGAAAATCCTGACCAGTTATAGAAACTGAATTTGAAAATCCTGACCAGTTATTAAAACTGAATTTGAAAATCCTGACCAGTTATTAAAACTGGATTTGAAAATCCCGACCAGTTATAAAACTGGATTTGAAAATCCCGACGAGTTATAGAAACTGAATTTGAAAATCCTGATCAGTTATAACACTGGATTTGAAAATCCCGACCAATTATAAAACTAGATTTGAAAATCCCGACCAGTTATAGAAAATGGATTTGAAAATCCCGACCAGTTATAAAACTGGATTTGAAAATCCCGACCAGTTATAAAAACTAGAGTTGAAAATCCCGACCAGTTATAGAAACTGGATTTGAAAATCACGACCAGTTATAGAAACTGGATTTGAAAATCTCGACCAGTTATACAAACTGGATTTGAAAATCCCGACGAGATATAGAAACTGGATTTGAAAATCCCGACCAGTTATAAAATCTGGAATTGAAAATCCCGACCAGTTATAGAAACTGGATTTCAAAATCCCGAACAGTTATAGAAACTGGATTTGAAAATCCCGACCAGTTATAGAAACTGGATTTGAAAATCCCGACCAGTTATAACACTGAATTTGAAAATCCCGAACGGTTATAAAAACTGGATTTGAAAATCCCGACCAGTTATAGAAACTTGATTTGAAAATCCTGACCAGTTATAGAAACTGGATTTGAAAATCCCGACCAGTTATGAAAACTGGATTTGAAAATCTCGACCAGTTATAAAATTGGATTTGAAAATTCCGACCAGTTATAGAAACTGGATTTGAAAATCCTGATCAGTTATAACACTGAATTTGAAAATCCCGACCAATTATAAAACTAGATTTGAAAATCGGGACCTGTTATAGAAACTGAATTTGAAAATCCCGACCATTTATAGAAACTGGATTTGAAAATTATGATAAGTCATAACACTAGATTTGAAAATTCCGACCAATTATAAAACTGAATTTGAAAATCCCGACCAGTTATAGAAACTGGATTTGAAAAAACCGACTAGTTATAAAACTGGATTTGAAAATCCCGACCAATTATAAAACTGGATTTAAAAATCCCGACCAGTTATAGAAACTGGATTTGAAAATCCCGACCAGTTATAAAACTGGATTTGAAAATCCCGACCAGTTATAAAAACTGGATTTGAAAATCCCGACTAGTTATAGAAACTCGATTTCAAAATACCGACCAGTTTTAGAAATTGGATTTGAAAATCCCGACCAGTTATAGAAACTGGATTTGAAAATCCCGACCAGTTATAACACTGAATTTGAAAATCCCGACCAATTATAAAAACTGGATTTGAAAATCCCGACGAGTTATAGAAACTAAATTTGAAAATCCTGATCAGTTATAACACTGGATTTGAAAATCCAGACCAATTATAAAACTAGATTTGAAAATCCCGACCAGTTACAGCAAATGGATTTGAAAATCCCGACCAGTTATAAAACTGGATTTGAAAATTCCGACCAGTTATGACACTAGATTTGAAAATCCCGACCAGTTATAGAAACTGGATTTGAAAATCCCGACCAGTTATAAAACTGGATTTGAAAATCTCGACCAGTTATAGAAACTGGATTTGAAAATCCCGACCAGTTATAGAAACTGGATTTTAAAATCCCGACCAATTATAGAAACTGGATTTGAAAATCCTGACCAGTTATAGAAACTAGATTTGAAAATCCCGACCAGTTATAAAAACTAGATTTGAAAATCCCGACCAGTTATAGAAACTGGATTTGAAAATCCCGACCAGTTATAGAAACTAGATTTGAAAATATCGACCAGTTATAGAAAGTAGATTTGAAAATCCCGACCAGTTATAAAACTGGATTTGAAAATCTCGACCAGTTATAGAAACTGGATTTGAAAATCCCGACCAGTTATAAAAACTGGATTTGAAAATCCCAACCAGTTATAGAAACTGGATTTCAAAATCCCGACCAGTTATAGAAACTGGAGTTGAAAATCCCGACTAGTTATAACACTGAATTTGAAAATCCCGACGAGTTATAAAAACTGGATTTGAAAATTCCGACCAGTTATAGAAACTGGATTTGAAAATCCTCACCAGTTATAGAAACTGAATTTGAAAATCCCGACCAGTTATTAAAATTGGATTTGAAAATCCCGACCAGTTATAAAACTGGATTTGAAAATCCCGACGAGTTATAGAAACTGAATTTGAAAATCCTGATCAGTTATAGCACTGGATTTGAAAATCCCGACCAATTATAAAACTAGATTTGAAAATCCCGACCAGTTATAGAAAATGGATTTGAAAATCCCGACCAGTTATAAAACTGGATTTGAAAATCCCGACCAGTTATAAAAACTAGAGTTGAAAATCCCGACCAGTTATAGAAACTGGATTTGAAAATCACGACCATTTATAGAAACTGAATTTGCAAATCTCAACCAGTTATAGAAACTGGATTTGAAAATCCCGACCAGATATAAGATCAGGATTTGAAAATCCTGACCAGTTATAAAATCTGGAATTGAAAATCCCGACCAGTTATAGAAACTGGATTTGAAAATCCCGACCAGTTATAGAAACTGGATTTGAAAATCCCGACCAGTTATAGAAACTGGATTTGAAAATCCCGACCAGTTATAACACTGAATTTGAAAATCCCGACCGGTTATAAAAACTGGATTTGAAAATCCCGACCAGTTATAGAAACTTGATTTGAAAATCCTGACCAGTTATAGAAACTGGATTTGAAAATCCCGACCAGGTATAAAAACTGGATTTGAAAATCTCGACCAGTTATAAAATTGGATTTAAAAATCCCGACCAGTTATAGAAACTGGATTTGAAAATCCTGATCAGTTATAACACTGGATTTGAAAATCCCGACCAATTATAAAACTAGATTTAAAAATCGGGACCTGTTATAGAAACTGGATTTCAAAATCCTGACCAGTTATAAATCTGGATTTGAAAATCCCAACCAGTTATAAAACTAGATTTAAAAATCCCGACCAGTTATAGAAACTGCATTTGAAAATCCTGACCAGTTATAAAACTGGATTTGAAAATCCCGACCAGTTATAGAAATTGGATTTAAAAATCCCGACCAGTTATGACACTAGATTTTGAAATCACGACCAGTTATAGAAACTGAATTTGAAAATCCCGACCAGTTGTAAAAACTGAATTTTGAAAATCCCGACCAGTTACAAAAACTGGATTTGAAAATCCCGACCAGTTATAAAAACTAGATTTGAAAATCCCGACGAGTTATAGAAACTGGATTTCAAAATCCGGATCAGTTATAGAAATTGATTTGAAAATCCCGACCAGTTATAGAAACTGGATTTGAAAATCCCGACCAGTTATAACACTGAATTTGAAAATCCCGACCAGTTATAAAAACTGCATTTGAAAATCCCGACCAGTTATAGAAACTGGATTTGAAAATTCTGACCAGTTATAGAAACTGAATTTGAAAATCCCGACCATTTATAGAAACTGGATTTGAAAATTATGATCAGTTATAACACTAGATTTGAAAATTCCGACCAATTATAAAACTGGATTTGAAAATCCCGACCAGTTATAGAAACTGGATTTGAAAATCCCGACTAGTTATAAAACTGGATTTGAAAATCCCGACCAATTATAAAACTGGATTTAAAAATCCCGACCAGTTATAGAAACTGGATTTGAAAATCCTGACCAGTTATAAAACTGGATTTGAAAATCCCGACCAGTTATAGAAACTGGATTTAAAAATTCTGACTAGTTATGACACTAGATTTAAAAATTCCGACCAGTTATAGATACTGGATTTGAAAATCCCGACCAGTTATAACACTGAATTTGAAAATCCCGACCAGTTATAAAAACTGGATTTGAAAATTCCGACGAGTTATAGAAACTAAATTTGAAAATCCTGATAAGTTATAACACTGGATTTGAAAATCCCGACCAATTATAAAACTAGATTTGAAAATCCCTACCAGTTATAGCAAATGGATTTGAAAATCCCGACCAGTTATAAAACTGGATTTGAAAATCCCGACCAGTTATGACACTAGATTTGAAAATCCCGACCAGTTATAGAAACTGGATTTGAAAATCCCGACCAGTTATAGAAACTGGATTTGAAAATCCCGACCAGTTATAGAAACTGGATTTTAAAATCCCGACCAATTATAGAAACTGGATTTGAAAATCCTGACCAGTTATAGAAACTAGATTTGAAAATCCCGACCAGTTATAAAAACTAGATTTGAAAATCCCGACCAGTTATAAAAACTGGATTTGAAAATCCCGACCAGTTATAGAAACTAGATTTGAAAATATCGACCAGTTATAGAAACTAGATTTGAAAATCCCGACCAGCTATAAAACTGGATTTGAAAATCTCGACCAGTTATAGAAACTGGATTTGAAAATCCCGACGAGTTATAAAAACTGGATTTGAAAATCCCAACCAGTTATAGAAACTGGATTTCAAAATCCCGACCAGTTATAGAAACTGGAGTTGAAAATCCCGACCAGTTATAACACTGAATTTGAAAATCCCGACCAGTTATAAAAACTGGATTTGAAAATCCCGACCAGTTATAGAAACTGGATTTGAAAATCCTGACCAGTTATAGAAACTGAATTTGAAAATCCTGACCAGTTATTAAAACTGGATTTGAAAATCCCGACCAGTTATAAAACTGGATTTGAAAATCCCGACGAGTTATAGAAACTGAATTTGAAAATCCTGATCAGTTATAACACTGGATTTGAAAATCCCGACCAATTATAAAACTAGATTTGAAAATCCCGACCAGTTATAGAAAATGGATTTGAAAATCCCGACCAGTTATAAAACTGGATTTGAAAATCCCGACCAGTTATAAAAACTGGATTTGAAAATCCCGACGAGTTATAAAAGCTGAATTTGAAAATCCTGATCAGTTATAACACTGGATTTGAAAATCCCGACCAATTATAAAACTAGATTTGAAAATCGGGAACAGTTATAGAAAATGGATTTGAAAATCCCGACCAGTTATAAAAACTGGATTGGAAAATCCCGACCAGTTATAAAAACTGGATTTCAAAATCCCGACCAGTTATAACACTGAATTTGAAAATCCCGACCAGTTATAAAAACTGGATTTGAAAATCCCGACCAGTTATAGAAACTGGATTTGAAAATCCCGACCAGTTATAACACTGAATTTGAAAATCCCGACCTGTTATAAAAACTGGATTTGAAAATCCCGACCAGTTATAGAAACTTGATTTGAAAATCCTGACCAGTTATAGAAACTGGATTTGAAAATCCCGACCAGGTATAAAAACTGGATTTGAAAATCTCGACCAGTTATAAAATTGGATTTAAAAATCCCGACCAGTTATAGAAACTGGATTTGAAAATCCTGATCAGTTATAACACTGGATTTGAAAATCCCGACCAATTATAAAACTAGATTTAAAAATCGAGACCTGTTATAGAAACTGGATTTGAAAATCCCGACCAGTTATAAATCTGGATTTGAAAATCCCAACCAGTTATAAAACTAGATTTAAAAATCCCGACCAGTTATAGAAACTGCATTTGAAAATCCTGACCAGTTATAAAACTGGATTTGAAAATCCCGACCAGTTATAGAAATTGGATTTAAAAATCCCGACCAATTATGACACAAGATTTTGAAATCACGACCAGTTATAGAAACTGAATTTGAAAATCCCGACCAGTTGTAAAAACTGAATTTATAAAATCCCGACCAGTTACAAAAACTGGATTTGAAAATCCTGACCAGTTATAAAAACTAGATTTGAAAATCCCGACCAGTTATAGAAACTAGATTTAAAAATCCCGATCAGTTATAGAAACTGATTTGAAAATCCCGACCAGTTATAGAAACTGGATTTGAAAATGCCGACCAGTTATAACACTGAATTTGAAAATCCCGACCAGTTATAAAAACTGCATTTGAAAATCCCGACCAGTTATAGAAACTGGATTTGAAAATCCTGACCAGTTATAGAAACTGAATTTGAAAATCCCGACCATTTATAGAAACTGGATTTGAAATTTATGATCAGTTATAACACTAGATTTGAAAATTCCGACCAATTATAAAACTGGATTTGAAAATCCCGACCAGTTATAGAAACTGGATTTGAAAATCCCGACTAGTTATAAAACTGGATTTGAAAATCCCGACCAATTATAAAACTGGATTTAAAAATCCCGACCAGTTATAGAAACTGGATTTGAAAATCCCGACCAGTTATAAAACTGGATTTGAAAATCCCGACCAGTTATAGAAACTGGATTTGAAAATCCTGACCAGTTATAAAACTGGATTTGAAAATCCCGACCAGTTATAGAAACTGGATTTAAAAATTCTGACTAGTTATGACACTAGATTTAAAAATTCCGACCAGTTATAGATACTGGATTTGAAAATCCCGACCAGTTATAACACTGAATTTGAAAATCCCGACCAGTTATAAAAACTGGATTTGAAAATCCCGACGAGTTATAGAAACTAAATTTGAAAATCCTGATAAGTTATAACACTGGATTTGAAAATCCCGACCAATTATAAAATTAGATTTGAAAATCCCTACCAGTTATAGCAAATGGATTTGAAAATCCCGACCAGTTATAAAACTGGATTTGAAAATCCCGACCAGTTATGACACTAGATTTGAAAATCCCGACCAGTTATAGAAACTGGATTTGAAAATCCCGACCAGTTATAGAAACTGGATTTGAAAATCCCGACCAGTTATAGAAACTGGATTTTAAAATCCCGACCAATTATAGAAACTGGATTTGAAAATCTTGACCAGTTATAGAAACTAGATTTGAAAATCCCGACCAGTTATAAAAACTAGATTTGAAAATCCCGACCACTTATAAAAACTGGATTTGAAAATCCCGACCAGTTATAGAAACTAGATTTGAAAATATCGACCAGTTATAGAAACTAGATTTGAAAATCCTGACCAGTTATAAAACTGGATTTGAAAATCTCGACCAGTTATAAAAACTGGATTTGAAAATCCCGACGAGTTATAAAAACTGGATTTGAAAATCCCAACCAGTTATAGAAACTGGATTTCAAAATCCCGACCAGTTATAAAAACTGGATTTGAAAATCCCGACCAGTTATAAAATCTGGATTTGAAAATTCCGACCAATTATAGAAACTGGATTTGAAAATCCTGACCAGTTATAGAAACTGAATTTGAAAATCCTGACCAGTTATTAAAACTGAATTTGAAAATCCTGACCAGTTATTAAAACTGGATTTGAAAATCCCGACCAGTTATAAAACTGGATTTGAAAATCCCGACGAGTTATAGAAACTGAATTTGAAAATCCTGATCAGTTATAACACTGGATTTGAAAATCCCGACCAATTATAAAACTAGATTTGAAAATCCCGACCAGTTATAGAAAATGGATTTGAAAATCCCGACCAGTTATAAAACTGGATTTGAAAATCCCGACCAGTTATAAAAACTAGAGTTGAAAATCCCGACCAGTTATAGAAACTGGATTTGAAAATCACGACCAGTTATAGAAACTGGATTTGAAAATCTCGACCAGTTATACAAACTGGATTTGAAAATCCCGACGAGATATAGAAACTGGATTTGAAAATCCCGACCAGTTATAAAATCTGGAATTGAAAATCCCGACCAGTTATAGAAACTGGATTTCAAAATCCCGAACAGTTATAGAAACTGGATTTGAAAATCCCGACCAGTTATAGAAACTGGATTTGAAAATCCCGACCAGTTATAACACTGAATTTGAAAATCCCGACCGGTTATAAAAACTGGATTTGAAAATCCCGACCAGTTATAGAAACTTGATTTGAAAATCCTGACCAGTTATAGAAACTGGATTTGAAAATCCCGACCAGTTATGAAAACTGGATTTGAAAATCTCGACCAGTTATAAAATTGGATTTGAAAATTCCGACCAGTTATAGAAACTGGATTTGAAAATCCTGATCAGTTATAACACTGAATTTGAAAATCCCGACCAATTATAAAACTAGATTTGAAAATCGGGACCTGTTATAGAAACTGAATTTGAAAATCCCGACCATTTATAGAAACTGGATTTGAAAATTATGATAAGTTATAACACTAGATTTGAAAATTCCGACCAATTATAAAACTGAATTTGAAAATCCCGACCAGTTATAGAAACTGGATTTGAAAATCCCGACTAGTTATAAAACTGGAATTGAAAATCCCGACCAATTATAAAACTGGATTTAAAAATCCCGACCAGTTATAGAAACTGGATTTGAAAATCCCGACCAGTTATAAAACTGGATTTGAAAATCCCGACCAGTTATAAAAACTGGATTTGAAAATCCCGACTAGTTATAGAAACTCGATTTCAAAATACCGACCAGTTTTAGAAATTGGATTTGAAAATCCCGACCAGTTATAGAAACTGGATTTGAAAATCCCGACCAGTTATAACACTGAATTTGAAAATCCCGACCAATTATAAAAACTGGATTTGAAAATCCCGACGAGTTATAGAAACTAAATTTGAAAATCCTGATCAGTTATAACACTGGATTTGAAAATCCAGACCAATTATAAAACTAGATTTGAAAATCCCGACCAGTTACAGCAAATGGATTTGAAAATCCCGACCAGTTATAAAACTGGATTTGAAAATTCCGACCAGTTATGACACTAGATTTGAAAATCCCGACCAGTTATAGAAACTGGATTTGAAAATCCCGACCAGTTATAAAACTGGATTTGAAAATCTCGACCAGTTATAGAAACTGGATTTGAAAATCCCGACCAGTTATAGAAACTGGATTTTAAAATCCCGACCAATTATAGAAACTGGATTTGAAAATCCTGACCAGTTATAGAAACTAGATTTGAAAATCCCGACCAGTTATAAAAACTAGATTTGAAAATCCCGACCAGTTATAGAAACTGGATTTGAAAATCCCGACCAGTTATAGAAACTAGATTTGAAAATAATGACCAGTTATAGAAACTAGATTTGAAAATCCCGACCAGTTATAAAACTGGATTTGAAAATCTCGACCAGTTATAGAAACTGGATTTGAAAATCCCGACCAGTTATAAAAACTGGATTTGAAAATCCCAACCAGTTATAGAAACTGGATTTCAAAATCCCGACCAGTTATAGAAACTGGAGTTGAAAATCCCGACTAGTTATAACACTGAATTTGAAAATCCCGACCAGTTATAAAAACTGGATTTGAAAATTCCGACCAGTTATAGAAACTGGATTTGAAAATCCTCACCAGTTATAGAAACTGAATTTGAAAATCCCGACCAGTTATTAAAATTGGATTTGAAAATCCCGACCAGTTATAAAACTGGATTTGAAAATCCCGACGAGTTATAGAAACTGAATTTGAAAATCCTGATCAGTTATAGCACTGGATTTGAAAATCCCGACCAATTATAAAACTAGATTTGAAAATCCCGACCAGTTATAGAAAATGGATTTGAAAATCCCGACCAGTTATAAAACTGGATTTGAAAATCCCGACCAGTTATAAAAACTAGAGTTGAAAATCCCGACCAGTTATAGAAACTGGATTTGAAAATCACGACCATTTATAGAAACTGAATTTGCAAATCTCAACCAGTTATAGAAACTGGATTTGAAAATCCCGACCAGATATAAGATCAGGATTTGAAAATCCTGACCAGTTATAAAATCTGGAATTGAAAATCCCGACCAGTTATAGAAACTGGATTTGAAAATCCCGACCAGTTATAGAAACTGGATTTGAAAATCCCGACCAGTTATAGAAACTGGATTTGAAAATCCCGACCAGTTATAACACTGAATTTGAAAATCCCGACCGGTTATAAAAACTGGATTTGAAAATCCCGACCAGTTATAGAAACTTGATTTGAAAATCCTGACCAGTTATAGAAACTGGATTTGAAAATCCCGACCAGGTATAAAAACTGGATTTGAAAATCTCGACCAGTTATAAAATTGGATTTAAAAATCCCGACCAGTTATAGAAACTGGATTTGAAAATCCTGATCAGTTATAACACTGGATTTGAAAATCCCGACCAATTATAAAACTAGATTTAAAAATCGGGACCTGTTATAGAAACTGGATTTCAAAATCCTGACCAGTTATAAATCTGGATTTGAAAATCCCAACCAGTTATAAAACTAGATTTAAAAATCCCGACCAGTTATAGAAACTGCATTTGAAAATCCTGACCAGTTATAAAACTGGATTTGAAAATCCCGACCAGTTATAGAAATTGGATTTAAAAATCCCGACCAGTTATGACACTAGATTTTGAAATCACGACCAGTTATAGAAACTGAATTTGAAAATCCCGACCAGTTGTAAAAACTGAATTTTGAAAATCCCGACCAGTTACAAAAACTGGATTTGAAAATCCTGACCAGTTATAAAAACTAGATTTGAAAATCCTGACGAGTTATAGAAACTGGATTTCAAAATCCGGATCAGTTATAGAAATTGATTTGAAAATCCCGACCAGTTATAGAAACTGGATTTGAAAATCCCGACCAGTTATAACACTGAATTTGAAAATCCCGACCAGTTATAAAAACTGCATTTGAAAATCCCGACCAGTTATAGAAACTGGATTTGAAAATTCTGACCAGTTATAGAAACTGAATTTGAAAATCCCGACCATTTATAGAAACTGGATTTGAAAATTATGATCAGTTATAACACTAGATTTGAAAATTCCGACCAATTATAAAACTGGATTTGAAAATCCCGACCAGTTATAGAAACTGGATTTGAAAATCCCGACTAGTTATAAAACTGGATTTGAAAATCCCGACCAATTATAAAACTGGATTTAAAAATCCCGACCAGTTATAGAAACTGGATTTGAAAATCCTGACCAGTTATAAAACTGGATTTGAAAATCCCGACCAGTTATAGAAACTGGATTTAAAAATTCTGACTAGTTATGACACTAGATTTAAAAATTTCGACCAGTTATAGATACTGGATTTGAAAATCCCGACCAGTTATAACACTGAATTTGAAAATCCCGACCAGTTATAAAAACTGGATTTGAAAATTCCGACGAGTTATAGAAACTAAATTTGAAAATCCTGATAAGTTATAACACTGGATTTGAAAATCCCGACCAATTATAAAACTAGATTTGAAAATCCCTACCAGTTATAGCAAATGGATTTGAAAATCCCGACCAGTTATAAAACTGGATTTGAAAATCCCGACCAGTTATGACACTAGATTTGAAAATCCCGACCAGTTATAGAAACTGGATTTGAAAATCCCGACCAGTTATAGAAACTGGATTTGAAAATCCCGACCAGTTATAGAAACTGGATTTTAAAATCCCGACCAATTATAGAAACTGGATTTGAAAATCCTGACCAGTTATAAAAACTAGATTTGAAAATCCCGACCAGTTATAAAAACTAGATTTGAAAATCCCGACCAGTTATAAAAACTGGATTTGAAAATCCCGACCAGTTATAGAAACTAGATTTGAAAATATCGACCAGTTATAGAAACTAGATTTGAAAATCCCGACCAGCTATAAAACTGGATTTGAAAATCTCGACCAGTTATAGAAACTGGATTTGAAAATCCCGACGAGTTATAAAAACTGGATTTGAAAATCCCAACCAGTTATAGAAACTGGATTTCAAAATCCCGACCAGTTATAGAAACTGGAGTTGAAAATCCCGACCAGTTATAACACTGAATTTGAAAATCCCGACCAGTTATAAAAACTGGATTTGAAAATCCCGACCAGTTATAGAAACTGGATTTGAAAATCCTGACCAGTTATAGAAACTGAATTTGAAAATCCTGACCAGTTATTAAAACTGGATTTGAAAATCCCGACCAGATATAAAACTGGATTTGAAAATCCCGACGAGTTATAGAAACTGAATTTGAAAATCCTGATCAGTTATAACACTGGATTTGAAAATCCCGACCAATTATAAAACTAGATTTGAAAATCCCGACCAGTTATAGAAAATGGATTTGAAAATCCCGACCAGTTATAAAACTGGATTTGAAAATCCCGACCAGTTATAAAAACTGGATTTGAAAATCCCGACGAGTTATAAAAGCTGAATTTGAAAATCCTGATCAGTTCTAACACTGGATTTGAAAATCCCGACCAATTATAAAACTAGATTTGAAAATCGGGAACAGTTATAGAAAATGGATTTGAAAATCCCGACCAGTTATAAAAACTGGATTGGAAAATCCCGACCAGTTATAAAAACTGGATTTCAAAATCCCGACCAGTTATAACACTGAATTTGAAAATCCCGACCAGTTATAAAAACTGGATTTGAAAATCCCGACCAGTTATAAAAACTGGATTTGAAAATTCCGACCAATTATAGAAACTGGATTTGAAAATCCTGACCAGTTATAGAAACTGAATTTGAAAATCCTGACCAGTTATTAAAACTGGATTTGAAAATCCCGACCAGTTATAAAACTGGATTTGAAAATCCCGATGAGTTATAGAAACTGAATTTGAAAATCCTGATCAGTTATAACACTGGATTTGAAAATCCCGACCAATTATAAAAACTAGATTTGAAAATCCCGACCAGTTATAGAAAATGGATTTGAAAATCCCGACCAGTTATAAAACTGGATTTGAAAATCCCGACCAGTTATAAAAACTAGAGTTGAAAATCCCGACCAGTTATAGAAACTGGATTTGAAAATCACGACCAGTTATAGAAACTGGATTTGCAAATCTCGACCAGTTATAGAAACTGGATTTGAAAATCCCGACCAGATATAGAAACTGGATTTGAAAATCCCGACCAGTTATAAAATCTGGAATTGAAAATCCCGACCAGTTATAGAAACTGGATTTCAAAATCCCGACCAGTTATAGAAACTGGATTTGAAAATCCCGACCAGTTATAGAAACTGGATTTGAAAATCCCGACCAGTTATAACACTGAATTTGAAAATCCCGACCGGTTATAAAAACTGGATTTGAAAATCCCGACCAGTTATAGAAACTTGATTTGAAAATCCTGACCAGTTATAGAAACTGGATTTGAAAATCCCGACCAGTTATAAAAACTAGATTTGAAAATCCCGACCAGTTATAAAACTGGATTTGAAAATCCTGACCAGTTATATAAACTAGATTTGAAAATCCTGATCAGTTATACTACTAGATTTGAAAATCCCGACCAAATATAAATCTGGATTTGAAAATCTCGACCAGTTATAGAAACTGCATTTGAAAATCCCGACCAGTTATAAAACTGGATTTGAAAATCCCAACCAGTTATAAAACTAGATTTAAAAATCCCGACCAGTTATAGAAACTGGATTTGAAAATCCCGACCAGTTATAAAACTGGATTTGAAAATCCCGACTAGTTATAGAAACTGGATTTGAAAATTCTGACCAGTTATAAAACTGGATTTCAAAATCCCAACCAGTTATAGAAACTGGATTTGAAAATCCCGACCAGTTATGACACTAGATTTGAAAATCCCGACCAGTTATAGAAACTTGATTTGAAAATCCCGTCCTGTTATAAAAACTTAATTTGAAAATCCCTACCAGATATAGAAACTGGATTTGAAAATCCCGACCAGTTATAGAAACTGGATTTTAAAATCCCGACCAGTTATAGAAACTAGATTTGAAAATCCTGACCAGTTATAGAAACTGGATTTGAAAATCCCGACCAGTTATAAAAACTAGATTTGAAAATCCCGACCAGTTATAGAAACTGGATTTGAAAATCCCGACCAGTTATATAAACTGGATTTGAAAATCCCGACCAGTTATAGAAACTGGATTTGAAAATCCTAATCAGTTATAACACTGGATTTGAAAATCCCGAACAATTATAAAACTAGATTTGAAAATCGGGACCTCTTATAGAAACTGGATTTGAAAATCCCGACCAGTTATAAATCTGAATTTGAAAATCCCAACCAGTTATAAAACTAGATTTAAAAATCCCGACCAGTTATAGAAACTGCATTTGAAAATCCTGACCAGTTATAAAACTGGATTTGAAAATCCCGACCAGTTATAGAAATTGGATTTGAAAATCCTGACCAGTTATGACACTAGATTTGGAAATCACGACCAGTTATAGAAACTGGATTTTAAAATCCCGACCAGTTATAGAAACTGGATTTGAAAATCCCGACCAGTTATAGAAACTGGATTTAAAAATCCCGACCAGTTATAGAAACTGGATTTGAAAATCCCGACCAGTTATAGAAACTAGATTTGAAAATCCCGACCAGTTATAAAACTGGATTTGAAAATCCCAACCAGTTATAGAAACTGGATTTAAAAATCCCGACCAGTTATAAAACTGGATTTGAAAATCCCGACCAGTTATAAAAACTGGATTTGAAAATCCCGACCAGTTATAGAAACTGGATTTCAAAATACCGACCAGTTATCGAAACTAGATTTGAAAATCCCGACCAGTTATAGAAACTGAATTTGAAAATCCCGTCCAGTTATAACACTGAATTTGAAAATCCCGACTAGTTATAAAAACTGGATTTGAAAATCCCGACGAGTTATAGAAACTGGATTTGAAAATCCTGACCAGTCATAGAAACTGAATTTGAAAATCCAGACCAGTTATGAAAACTGGATTTGAAAATCCCGACCAGTTATAAAACTGGATTTGAAAATCTCGACCAGTTATAGAAACTGTATTTGAAAATCCCGACCAGTTATAGAAACTGGATTTCAAAATCCCGACCAGTTATAGAAACTAAATTTGAAAATCCCTATCAGTTATAGAAACTGGATTTGAAAATCCCGACCAGTTATAAAATCTGGAATTGAAAATCCCGACCAGTTATAGAAACTAGATTTCAAAATCCCGACCAGTTATAGAAACTAGATTTGAAAATCCCGACCGGTTATAAAAACTGGATTTGAAAATCCCGACCAGTTATAGAAACTTGATTTGAAAATCCTGACCAGTTATAGAAACTGGATTTGAAAATCCCGACCAGTTATAAAAACTGGATTTGAAAATCCCGACCAGTTATAAAACTGGATTTGAAAATCCCGACCAGTTATAGAAACTGGATTTGAAAATCCTGATCAGTTATAACACTGGATTTGAAAATCCCGGCCAGTTATAGAAACTGGATTTCAAAATCCCGACCAGTTATAAAAACTGGATTTGAAAATCCCGACCAGTTATAACACTGAATTTGAAAATCCCGACCGGTTATAAAAACTGGATTTGAAAATCCCGACCAGTTATAAAACTGGATTTGAAAATCCCGACCAGTTATAGAAACTGGATTTGAAAATCCTGATCAGTTATAACATTGGATTTGAAAATCCCGACCAATTATAAAACTAGATTTGAAAATCCCGACCAGTTATAGAAAATGGATTTGAAAATCCCGACCAGTTATAAAACTGGATTTGAAAATCCCGACCAGTTATAGAAACTGGATTTGAAAATCCCGACCAGTTATAACACTGAATTTGAAAATCTCGACCAGTTATAGAAACTGGATTTGAAAATCCCGACGAGTTATAAAAACTGGATTTGAAAATCCCAACCAGTTATAGAAACTGGATTTCAAAATCCCGACCAGTTATAGAAACTGGAGTTGAAAATCCCGACCAGTTATAACACTGAATTTGAAAATCCCGACCAGTTATAAAAACTGGATTTGAAAATCCCGACCAGTTATAGAAACTGGATTTGAAAATCCTGACCAGTTATAGAAACTGAATTTGAAAATCCTGACCAGTTATTAAAACTGGATTTGAAAATCCCGACCAGTTATAAAACTGGATTTGAAAATCCCGACGAGTTATAGAAACTGAATTTGAAAATCCTGATCAGTTATAACACTGGATTTGAAAATCCCGACCAATTATAAAACTAGATTTGAAAATCCCGACCAGTTATAGAAAATGGATTTGAAAATCCCGACCAGTTATAAAACTGGATTTGAAAATCCCGACCAGTTATAAAAACTGGATTTGAAAATCCCGACAAGTTATAGAAGCTGAATTTGAAAATCCTGATCAGTTATAACACTGGATTTGAAAATCCCGACCAATTATAAAACTAGATTTGAAAATCGGGAACAGTTATAGAAAATGGATTTGAAAATCCCGACCGGTTATAAAAACTGGATTTGAAAATCCCGACCAGTTATAAAAACTGGATTTCAAAATCCCGACCAGTTATAACACTGAATTTGAAAATCCCGACCAGTTATAAAAACTGGATTTGAAAATCCCGACCAGTTATAAAAACTGGATTTGAAAATTCCGACCAATTATAGAAACTGGATTTGAAAATCCTGACCAGTTATAGAAACTGAATTTGAAAATCCTGACCAGTTATTAAAACTGGATTTGAAAATCCCGACCAGTTATAAAACTGGATTTTAAAATCCCGACGAGTTATAGAAACTGAATTTGAAAATCCTGATCAGTTATAACACTGGATTTGAAAATCCCGACCAATTATAAAACTAGATTTGAAAATCCCGACCAGTTATAGAAAATGGATTTGAAAATCCCGACCAGTTATAAAACTGGATTTGAAAATCCCGACCAGTTATAAAAACTAGAGTTGAAAATCCCGACCAGTTATAGAAACTGGATTTGAAAATCATGACCAGTTATAGAAACTGGATTTGCAAATCTCGACCAGTTATAGAAACTGGATTTGAAAATCCCGACCAGATATAGAAACTGGATTTGAAAATCCCGACCAGTTATAAAATCTGGAATTGAAAATCCCGACCAGTTATAGAAACTGGATTTCAAAATCCCGACCAGTTATAGAAACTGGATTTGAAAATCCCGACCAGTTATAGAAACTGGATTTGAAAATCCCGACCAGTTATAACACTGAATTTGAAAATCCCGACCGGTTATAAAAACTGGATTTGAAAATCCCGACCAGTTATAGAAACTTGATTTGAAAATCCTGACCAGTTATAGAAACTGGATTTGAAAATCCCGACCAGTTATAAAAACTAGATTTGAAAATCCCGACCAGTTATAAAACTGGATTTGAAAATCCTGACCAGTTATATAAACTAGATTTGAAAATCCTGATCAGTTATACTACTAGATTTGAAAATCCCGACCAATTATAAATCTGGATTTGAAAATCTCGACCAGTTATAGAAACTGTATTTGAAAATCCCGACCAGTTATAAAACTGGATTTGAAAATCCCAACCAGTTATAAAACTAGATTTAAAAATCCCGACCAGTTATAGAAACTGGATTTGAAAATCCCGACCAGTTATAAAACTGGATTTGAAATTCCCGACCAGTTATAGAAACTGGATTTGAAAATTCTGACCAGTTATAAAACTGGATTTCAAAATCCCAACCAGTTATAGAAACTGGATTTGAAAATCCCGACCAGTTATGACACTAGATTTGAAAATCCCGACCAGTTATAGAAACTGGATTTGAAAATCCCGTCCTCTTATAAAAACTTAATTTGAAAATCCCTACCAGATATAGAAACTGGATTTGAAAATCCCGACCAGTTATAGAAACTGGATTTTAAAATCCCGACCAGTTATAGAAACTAGATTTGAAAATCCTGACCAGTTATAGAAACTGGATTTGAAAATCCCGACCAGTTATAAAAACTAGATTTGAAAATCCCGACCAGTTATAGAAACCGGATTTGAAAATCCCGACCAGTTATATAAACTGGATTTGAAAATCCCGACCAGTTATAACACTGAATTTGAAAATCTCGACCAGTTATAGAAATTGGATTTGAAAATCCCGACGAGTTATAAAAACTGGATTTGAAAATCCCAACCAGTTATAGAAACTGGATTTCAAAATCCCGACCAGTTATAGAAACTGGAGTTGAAAATCCCGACCAGTTATAACACTGAATTTGAAAATCCCGACCAGTTATAAAAACTGGATTTGAAAATCCCGACCAGTTATAGAAACTGGATTTGAAAATCCTGACCAGTTATAGAAACTGAATTTGAAAATCCTGACCAGTTATTAAAACTGGATTTGAAAATCCCGACCAGTTATAAAACTGGATTTGAAAATCCCGACGAGTTATAGAAACTGAATTTGAAAATCCTGATCAGTTATAACACTGGATTTGAAAATCCCGACCAATTATAAAACTAGATTTGAAAATCCCGACCAGTTATAGAAAATGGATTTGAAAATCCCGACCAGTTATAAAACTGGATTTGAAAATCCCGACCAGTTATAAAAACTGGATTTGAAAATCCCGACAAGTTATAGAAGCTGAATTTGAAAATCCTGATCAGTTATAACACTGGATTTGAAAATCCCGACCAATTATAAAACTAGATTTGAAAATCGGGAACAGTTATAGAAAATGGATTTGAAAATCCCGACCGGTTATAAAAACTGGATTTGAAAATCCCGACCAGTTATAAAAACTGGATTTCAAAATCCCGACCAGTTATAACACTGAATTTGAAAATCCCGACCAGTTATAAAAACTGGATTTGAAAATCCCGACCAGTTATAAAAACTGGATTTGAAAATTCCGACCAATTATAGAAACTGGATTTGAAAATCCTGACCAGTTATAGAAACTGAATTTGAAAATCCTGACCAGTTATTAAAACTGGATTTGAAAATCCCGACCAGTTATAAAACTGGATTTTAAAATCCCGACGAGTTATAGAAACTGAATTTGAAAATCCTGATCAGTTATAACACTGGATTTGAAAATCCCGACCAATTATAAAACTAGATTTGAAAATCCCGACCAGTTATAGAAAATGGATTTGAAAATCCCGACCAGTTATAAAACTGGATTTGAAAATCCCGACCAGTTATAAAAACTAGAGTTGAAAATCCCGACCAGTTATAGAAACTGGATTTGAAAATCATGACCAGTTATAGAAACTGGATTTGCAAATCTCGACCAGTTATAGAAACTGGATTTGAAAATCCCGACCAGATATAGAAACTGGATTTGAAAATCCCGACCAGTTATAAAATCTGGAATTGAAAATCCCGACCAGTTATAGAAACTGGATTTCAAAATCCCGACCAGTTATAGAAACTGGATTTGAAAATCCCGACCAGTTATAGAAACTGGATTTGAAAATCCCGACCAGTTATAACACTGAATTTGAAAATCCCGACCGGTTATAAAAACTGGATTTGAAAATCCCGACCAGTTATAGAAACTTGATTTGAAAATCCTGACCAGTTATAGAAACTGGATTTGAAAATCCCGACCAGTTATAAAAACTAGATTTGAAAATCCCGACCAGTTATAAAACTGGATTTGAAAATCCTGACCAGTTATATAAACTAGATTTGAAAATCCTGATCAGTTATACTACTAGATTTGAAAATCCCGACCAATTATAAATCTGGATTTGAAAATCTCGACCAGTTATAGAAACTGTATTTGAAAATCCCGACCAGTTATAAAACTGGATTTGAAAATCCCAACCAGTTATAAAACTAGATTTAAAAATCCCGACCAGTTATAGAAACTGGATTTGAAAATCCCGACCAGTTATAAAACTGGATTTGAAATTCCCGACCAGTTATAGAAACTGGATTTGAAAATTCTGACCAGTTATAAAACTGGATTTCAAAATCCCAACCAGTTATAGAAACTGGATTTGAAAATCCCGACCAGTTATGACACTAGATTTGAAAATCCCGACCAGTTATAGAAACTGGATTTGAAAATCCCGTCCTCTTATAAAAACTTAATTTGAAAATCCCTACCAGATATAGAAACTGGATTTGAAAATCCCGACCAGTTATAGAAACTGGATTTTAAAATGCCGACCAGTTATAGAAACTAGATTTGAAAATCCTGACCAGTTATAGAAACTGGATTTGAAAATCCCGACCAGTTATAAAAACTAGATTTGAAAATCCCGACCAGTTATAGAAACCGGATTTGAAAATCCCGACCAGTTATATAAACTGGATTTGAAAATCCCGACCAGTTATAACACTGAATTTGAAAATCTCGACCAGTTATAGAAATTGGATTTGAAAATCCCGACGAGTTATAAAAACTGGATTTGAAAATCCCAACCAGTTATAGAAACTGGATTTCAAAATCCCGACCAGTTATAGAAACTGGAGTTGAAAATCCCGACCAGTTATAACACTGAATTTGAAAATCCCGACCAGTTATAAAAACTGGATTTGAAAATCCCGACCAGTTATAGAAACTGGATTTGAAAATCCTGACCAGTTATAGAAACTGAATTTGAAAATCCTGACCAGTTATTAAAACTGGATTTGAAAATCCCGACCAGTTATAAAACTGGATTTGAAAATCCCGACGAGTTATAGAAACTGAATTTGAAAATCCTGATCAGTTATAACACTGGATTTGAAAATCCCGACCAATTATAAAACTAGATTTGAAAATCCCGACCAGTTATAGAAAATGGATTTGAAAATCCCGACCAGTTATAAAACTGGATTTGAAAATCCCGACCAGTTATAAAAACTGGATTTGAAAATCCCGACAAGTTATAGAAGCTGAATTTGAAAATCCTGATCAGTTATAACACTGGATTTGAAAATCCCGACCAATTATAAAACTAGATTTGAAAATCGGGAACAGTTATAGAAAATGGATTTGAAAATCCCGACCGGTTATAAAAACTGGATTTGAAAATCCCGACCAGTTATAAAAACTGGATTTCAAAATCCCGACCAGTTATAACACTGAATTTGAAAATCCCGACCAGTTATAAAAACTGGATTTGAAAATCCCGACCAGTTATAAAAACTGGATTTGAAAATTCCGACCAATTATAGAAACTGGATTTGAAAATCCTGACCAGTTATAGAAACTGAATTTGAAAATCCTGACCAGTTATTAAAACTGGATTTGAAAATCCCGACCAGTTATAAAACTGGATTTTAAAATCCCGACGAGTTATAGAAACTGAATTTGAAAATCCTGATCAGTTATAACACTGGATTTGAAAATCCCGACCAATTATAAAACTAGATTTGAAAATCCCGACCAGTTATAGAAAATGGATTTGAAAATCCCGACCAGTTATAAAACTGGATTTGAAAATCCCGACCAGTTATAAAAACTAGAGTTGAAAATCCCGACCAGTTATAGAAACTGGATTTGAAAATCATGACCAGTTATAGAAACTGGATTTGCAAATCTCGACCAGTTATAGAAACTGGATTTGAAAATCCCGACCAGATATAGAAACTGGATTTGAAAATCCCGACCAGTTATAAAATCTGGAATTGAAAATCCCGACCAGTTATAGAAACTGGATTTCAAAATCCCGACCAGTTATAGAAACTGGATTTGAAAATCCCGACCAGTTATAGAAACTGGATTTGAAAATCCCGACCAGTTATAACACTGAATTTGAAAATCCCGACCGGTTATAAAAACTGGATTTGAAAATCCCGACCAGTTATAGAAACTTGATTTGAAAATCCTGACCAGTTATAGAAACTGGATTTGAAAATCCCGACCAGTTATAAAAACTAGATTTGAAAATCCCGACCAGTTATAAAACTGGATTTGAAAATCCTGACCAGTTATATAAACTAGATTTGAAAATCCTGATCAGTTATACTACTAGATTTGAAAATCCCGACCAATTATAAATCTGGATTTGAAAATCTCGACCAGTTATAGAAACTGTATTTGAAAATCCCGACCAGTTATAAAACTGGATTTGAAAATCCCAACCAGTTATAAAACTAGATTTAAAAATCCCGACCAGTTATAGAAACTGGATTTGAAAATCCCGACCAGTTATAAAACTGGATTTGAAATTCCCGACCAGTTATAGAAACTGGATTTGAAAATTCTGACCAGTTATAAAACTGGATTTCAAAATCCCAACCAGTTATAGAAACTGGATTTGAAAATCCCGACCAGTTATGACACTAGATTTGAAAATCCCGACCAGTTATAGAAACTGGATTTGAAAATCCCGTCCTCTTATAAAAACTTAATTTGAAAATCCCTACCAGATATAGAAACTGGATTTGAAAATCCCGACCAGTTATAGAAACTGGATTTTAAAATCCCGACCAGTTATAGAAACTAGATTTGAAAATCCTGACCAGTTATAGAAACTGGATTTGAAAATCCCGACCAGTTATAAAAACTAGATTTGAAAATCCCGACCAGTTATAGAAACTGGATTTGAAAATCCCGACCAGTTATATAAACTGGATTTGAAAATCCCGACCAGTTATAGAAACTGGATTTGAAAATCCTGATCAGTTATAACACTGAATTTGAAAATCCCGACCAATTATAAAATTAGATTTGAAAATCCCTACCAGTTATAGCAAATGGATTTGAAAATCCCGACCAGTTATAAAACTGGATTTGAAAATCCCGACCAGTTATGACACTAGATTTGAAAATCCCGACCAGTTATAGAAACTGGATTTGAAAATCCCGACCAGTTATAGAAACTGGATTTGAAAATCCCGACCAGTTATAGAAACTGGATTTTAAAATCCCGACCAATTATAGAAACTGGATTTGAAAATCTTGACCAGTTATAGAAACTAGATTTGAAAATCCCGACCAGTTATAAAAACTAGATTTGAAAATCCCGACCACTTATAAAAACTGGATTTGAAAATCCCGACCAGTTATAGAAACTAGATTTGAAAATATCGACCAGTTATAGAAACTATATTTGAAAATCCTGACCAGTTATAAAACTGGATTTGAAAATCTCGACCAGTTATAAAAACTGGATTTGAAAATCCCGACGAGTTATAAAAACTGGATTTGAAAATCCCAACCAGTTATAGAAACTGGATTTCAAAATCCCGACCAGTTATAAAAACTGGATTTGAAAATCCCGACCAGTTATAAAAACTGGATTTGAAAATTCCGACCAATTATAGAAACTGGATTTGAAAATCCTGACCAGTTATAGAAACTGAATTTGAAAATCCTGACCAGTTATTAAAACTGAATTTGAAAATCCTGACCAGTTATTAAAACTGGATTTGAAAATCCCGACCAGTTATAAAACTGGATTTGAAAATCCCGACGAGTTATAGAAACTGAATTTGAAAATCCTGATCAGTTATAACACTGGATTTGAAAATCCCGACCAATTATAAAACTAGATTTGAAAATCCCGACCAGTTATAGAAAATGGATTTGAAAATCCCGACCAGTTATAAAACTGGATTTGAAATTCCCGACCAGTTATAAAAACTAGAGTTGAAAATCCCGACCAGTTATAGAAACTGGATTTAAAAATCACGACCAGTTATAGAAACTGGATTTGAAAATCTCGACCAGTTATACAAACTGGATTTGAAAATCCCGACGAGATATAGAAACTGGATTTGAAAATCCCGACCAGTTATAAAATCTGGAATTGAAAATCCCGACCAGTTATAGAAACTGGATTTCAAAATCCCGACCAGTTATAGAAACTGGATTTGAAAATCCCGACCAGTTATAGAAACTGGATTTGAAAATCCCGACCAGTTATAACACTGAATTTGAAAATCCCGACCGGTTATAAAAACTGGATTTGAAAATCCCGACCAGTTATAGAAACTTGATTTGAAAATCCTGACCAGTTATAGAAACTGGATTTGAAAATCCCGACCAGTTATAAAAACTGGATTTGAAAATCTCGACCAGTTATAAAATTGGATTTGAAAATCCCGACCAGTTATAGAAACTGGATTTGAAAATCCTGATCAGTTATAACACTGAATTTGAAAATCCCGACCAATTATAAAACTAGATTTGAAAATCCCGACCAGTTATAGAAAATAGATTTGAAAATCCCGACCAGTTATAAAACTGGATTTGAAAATCCCGACCAGTTATAAAACTGGATTTAAAAATCCCGACCAGTTATAGAAACTGGATTTGAAAATCCCGACCAGTTATAAAACTGGATTTGAAAATCCTGACCAGTTATAGAAAATGGATTTGAAAATCCCGACCAGTTATAAAACTGGATTTGAAAATCCCGACCAGTTATAAAACTGGATTTAAAAATCCTGACCAGTTATAGAAACTGGATTTGAAAATCCTGACCACTTATAAAACTGGATTTGAAAATCCCGACCAGTTATAGAAACGGGATTTAAAAATTCCGACCAGTTATGACACTAGATTTGAAAATCCCGACCTGTTATAGATACTTGATTTGAAAATCCTGACCAGTTATAAAAACTAGAGTTGAAAATCCCGACCAGTTATAAAAACTGGAATTGAAAATCGGGACCTGTTATAGAAACTGAATTTGAAAATCCCGACCATTTATAGAAACTGGATTTGAAAATTATGATCAGTTATAACACTAGATTTGAAAATTCCGACCAATTATAAAACTGGATTTGAAAATCCCGACCAGTTATAGAAACTGGATTTGAAAATCCCGACTAGTTATAAAACTGGATTTGAAAATCCCGACCAATTATAAAACTGGATTTAAAAATCCCGACCAGTTATAGAAACTGGATTTGAAAATCCCGACCAGTTATAAAACTGGATTTGAAAATCCCGACCAGTTATAAAAACTGGATTTGAAAATCCCGACCAGTTATAGAAACTCGATTTCAAAATACCGACCAGTTTTAGAAATTGGATTTGAAAATCCCGACCAGTTATAGAAACTGGATTTGAAAATCCCGACCAGTTATAACACTGAATTTGAAAATCCCGACCAATTATAAAAACTGGATTTGAAAATCCCGACGAGTTATAGAAACTAAATTTGAAAATCCTGATCAGTTATAACACTGGATTTGAAAATCCAGACCAATTATAAAACTAGATTTGAAAATCCCGACCAGTTACAGCAAATGGATTTGAAAATCCCGACCAGTTATAAAACTGGATTTGAAAATTCCGACCAGTTATGACACTAGATTTGAAAATCCCGACCAGTTATAGAAACTGGATTTGAAAATCCCGACCAGTTATAAAACTGGATTTGAAAATCCCGACCAATTATAGAAACTGGATTTGAAAATCTTGACCAGTTATAGAAACTAGATTTGAAAATCCCGACCAGTTATAAAAACTAGATTTGAAAATCCCGACCACTTATAAAAACTGGATTTGAAAATCCCGACCAGTTATAGAAACTAGATTTGAAAATATCGACCAGTTATAGAAACTAGATTTGAAAATCCTGACCAGTTATAAAACTGGATTTGAAAATCTCGACCAGTTATAAAAACTGGATTTGAAAATCCCGACGAGTTATAAAAACTGGATTTGAAAATCCCAACCAGTTATAGAAACTGGATTTCAAAATCCCGACCAGTTATAAAAACTGGATTTGAAAATCCCGACCAGTTATAAAAACTGGATTTGAAAATTTCGACCAATTATAGAAACTGGATTTGAAAATCCTGACCAGTTATAGAAACTGAATTTGAAAATCCTGACCAGTTATTAAAACTGAATTTGAAAATCCTGACCAGTTATTAAAACTAGATTTGAAAATCCCGACCAGTTATAAAACTGGATTTGAAAATCCCGACGAGTTATAGAAACTGAATTTGAAAATCCTGATCAGTTATAACACTGGATTTGAAAATCCCGACCAATTATAAAACTAGATTTGAAAATCCCGACCAGTTATAGAAAATGGATTTGAAAATCCCGACCAGTTATAAAACTGGATTTGAAATTCCCGACCAGTTATAAAAACTAGAGTTGAAAATCCCGACCAGTTATAGAAACTGCATTTAAAAATCACGACCAGTTATAGAAACTGGATTTGAAAATCTCGACCAGTTATACAAACTGGATTTGAAAATCCCGACGAGATATAGAAACTGGATTTGAAAATCCCGACCAGTTATAAAATCTGGAATTGAAAATCCCGACCAGTTATAGAAACTGGATTTCAAAATCCCGACCAGTTATAGAAACTGGATTTGAAAATCCCGACCAGTTATAGAAACTGGATTTGAAAATCCCGACCAGTTATAACACTGAATTTGAAAATCCCGACCGGTTATAAAAACTGGATTTGAAAATCCCGACCAGTTATAGAAACTTGATTTGAAAATCCTGACCAGTTATAGAAACTGGATTTGAAAATCCCGACCAGTTATAAAAACTGGATTTGAAAATCTCGACCAGTTATAAAATTGGATTTGAAAATCCCGACCAGTTATAGAAACTGGATTTGAAAATCCTGATCAGTTATAACACTGAATTTGAAAATCCCGACCAATTATAAAACTAGATTTGAAAATCGGGACCTGTTATAGAAACTGAATTTGAAAATCCCGACCATTTATAGAAACTGGATTTGAAAATTATGATCAGTTATAACACTAGATTTGAAAATTCCGACCAATTATAAAACTGGATTTGAAAATCCCGACCAGTTATAGAAACTGGATTTGAAAATCCCGACTAGTTATAAAACTGGATTTGAAAATCCCGACCAATTATAAAACTGGATTTAAAAATCCCGACCAGTTATAGAAACTGGATTTGAAAATCCCGACCAGTTATAAAACTGGATTTGAAAATCCCGACCAGTTATAAAAACTGGATTTGAAAATCCTGACCAGTTATAGAAACTCGATTTCAAAATACCGACCAGTTTTAGAAATTGGATTTGAAAATCCCGACCAGTTATAGAAACTGGATTTGAAAATCCCGACCAGTTATAACACTGAATTTGAAAATCCCGACCAATTATAAAAACTGGATTTGAAAATCCCGACGAGTTATAGAAACTAAATTTGAAAATCCTGATCAGTTATAACACTGGATTTGAAAATCCAGACCAATTATAAAACTAGATTTGAAAATCCCGACCAGTTACAGCAAATGGATTTGAAAATCCCGACCAGTTATAAAACTGGATTTGAAAATTCCGACCAGTTATGACACTAGATTTGAAAATCCCGACTAGTTATAGAAACTGGATTTGAAAATCCCGACCAGTTATAAAACTGGATTTGAAAATCCCGACCAGTTATAGAAACTGGATTTGAAAATCCCGACCAGTTATAGAAACTGGATTTTAAAATCCCGACCAATTATAGAAACTGGATTTGAAAATCCTGACCAGTTATAGAAACTAGATTTGAAAATCCCGACCAGTTATAAAAACTAGATTTGAAAATCCCGACCAGTTATAGAAACTGGATTTGAAAATCCCGACCAGTTATAGAAACTAGATTTGAAAATATTGACCAGTTATAGAAACTAGATTTGAAAATCCCGACCAGTTATAAAACTGGATTTGAAAATCTCGACCAGTTATAGAAACTGGATTTGAAAATCCCGACCAGTTATAAAAACTGGATTTGAAAATCCCAACCAGTTATAGAAACTGGATTTCAAAATCCCGACCAGTTATAGAAACTGGAGTTGAAAATCCCGACTAGTTATAACACTGAATTTGAAAATCCCGACCAGTTATAAAAACTGGATTTGAAAATTCCGACCAGTTATAGAAACTGGATTTGAAAATCCTCACCAGTTATAGAAACTGAATTTGAAAATCCCGACCAGTTATTAAAATTGGATTTGAAAATCCCGACCAGTTATAAAACTGGATTTGAAAATCCCGACGAGTTATAGAAACTGAATTTGAAAATCCTGATCAGTTATAACACTGGATTTGAAAATCCCGACCAATTATAAAACTAGATTTGAAAATCCCGACCAGTTATAGAAAATGGATTTGAAAATCCCGACCAGTTATAAAACTGGATTTGAAAATCCCGACCAGTTATAAAAACTAGAGTTGAAAATCCCGACCAGTTATAGAAACTGGATTTGAAAATCACGACCAGTTATAGAAACTGGATTTGAAAATCTCAACCAGTTATAGAAACTGGATTTGAAAATCCCGACCAGATATAAGATCAGGATTTGAAAATCCTGACCAGTTATAAAATCTGGAATTGAAAATCCCGACCAGTTATAGAAGCTGGATTTGAAAATCCCGACCAGTTATAGAAACTGGATTTGAAAATCCCGACCAGTTATAGAAACTGGATTTGAAAATCCCGACCAGTTATAACACTGAATTTGAAAATCCCGACCGGTTATAAAAATTGGATTTGAAAATCCCGACCAGTTATAGAAACTTGATTTGAAAATCCTGACCAGTTATAGAAACTGGATTTGAAAATCCCGACCAGGTATAAAAACTGGATTTGAAAATCTCGACCAGTTATAAAATTGGATTTAAAAATCCCGACCAGTTATAGAAACTGGATTTGAAAATCCTGATCAGTTATAACACTGGATTTGAAAATCCCGACCAATTATAAAACTAGATTTAAAAATCGGGACCTGTTATAGAAACTGGATTTCAAAATCCCGACCAGTTATAAATCTGGATTTGAAAATCCCAACCAGTTATAAAACTAGATTTAAAAATCCCGACCAGTTATAGAAACTGCATTTGAAAATCCTGACCAGTTATAAAACTGGATTTGAAAATCCCGACCAGTTATAGAAATTGGATTTAAAAATCCCGACCAGTTATGACACTAGATTTTGAAATCACGACCAGTTATAGAAACTGAATTTGAAAATCCCGACCAGTTGTAAAAACTGAATTTTGAAAATCCCGACCAGTTACAAAAACTGGATTTGAAAATCCCGACCAGTTATAAAAACTAGATTTGAAAATCCCGACGAGTTATAGAAACTGGATTTCAAAATCCGGATCAGTTATAGAAACTGATTTGAAAATCCCGACCAGTTATAGAAACTGGATTTTAAAATCCCGACCAGTTATAACACTGAATTTGAAAATCCCGACCAGTTATAAAAACTGCATTTGAAAATCCCGACTAGTTATAGAAACTGGATTTGAAAATTCTGACCAGTTATAGAAACTGAATTTGAAAATCCCGACCATTTATAGAAACTGGATTTGAAAATTATGATCAGTTATAACACTAGATTTGAAAATTCCGACCAATTATAAAACTGGATTTGAAAATCCCGACCAGTTATAGAAACTGGATTTGAAAATCCCGACTAGTTATAAAACTGGATTTGAAAATCCCGACCAATTATAAAACTGAATTTAAAAATCCCGACCAGTTATAGAAACTGGATTTGAAAATCCTGACCAGTTATAAAACAGGATTTGAAAATCCCGACCAGTTATAGAAACTGGATTTAAAAATTCTGACTAGTTATGACACTAGATTTAAAAATTCCGACCAGTTATAGATACTGGATTTGAAAATCCCGACCAGTTATAACACTGAATTTGAAAATCCCGACCAGTTATAAAAACTGGATTTGAAAATTCCGACGAGTTATAGAAACTAAATTTGAAAATCCTGATAAGTTATAACACTGGATTTGAAAATCCTGACCAATTATAAAACTAGATTTGAAAATCCCTACCAGTTATAGCAAATGGATTTGAAAATCCCGACCAGTTATAAAACTGGATTTGAAAATCCCGACCAGTTATGACACTAGATTTGAAAATCCCGACCAGTTATAGAAACTGGATTTGAAAATCCCGACCAGTTATAGAAACTGGATTTGAAAATCGCGACCAGTTATGGAAACTGGATTTTAAAATCCCGACCAATTATAGAAACTGGATTTGAAAATCCTGACCAGTTATAGAAACTAGATTTGAAAATCCCGACCAGTTATAAAAACTAGATTTGAAAATCCCGACCTGTTATAAAAACTGGATTTGAAAATCCCGACCAGTTATAGAAACTAGATTTGAAAATATCGACCAGTTATAGAAACTAGATTTGAAAATCCCGACCAGCTATAAAACTGGATTTGAAAATCTCGACCAGTTATAGAAACTGGATTTGAAAATCCCGACGAGTTATAAAAACTGGATTTGAAAATCCCAGCCAGTTATAGAAACTGGATTTCAAAATCCCGACCAGTTATAGAAACTGGAGTTGAAAATCCCGACCAGTTATAACACTGAATTTGAAAATCCCGACCAGTTATAAAAACTGGATTTGAAAATCCCGACCAGTTATAGAAACTGGATTTGAAAATCCTGACCAGTTATAGAAACTGAATTTGAAAATCCTGACCAGTTATTAAAACTGGATTTGAAAATCCCGACCAGTTATAAAACTGGATTTGAAAATCCCGACGAGTTATAGAAACTGAATTTGAAAATCCTGATCAGTTATAACACTGGATTTGAAAATCCCGACCAATTATAAAACTAGATTTGAAAATCCCGACCAGTTATAGAAAATGGATTTGAAAATCCCGACCAGTTATAAAACTGGATTTGAAAATCCCGATCAGTTATAAAAACTGGATTTGAAAATCCCGACGAGTTATAGAAGCTGAATTTGAAAATCCTGATCAGTTATAACACTGGATTTGAAAATCCCGACCAATTATAGAACTAGATTTGAAAATCGGGAACAGTTATAGAAAATGGATTTGAAAATCCCGACCAGTTATAAAAACTGGATTTGAAAATCCCGACCAGTTATAAAAACTGGATTTCAAAATCCCGACCAGTTATAACACTGAATTTGAAAATCCCGACCAGTTATAAAAACTGGATTTGAAAATCCCGACCAGTTATAAAAACTGGATTTGAAAATTCCGACCAATTATAGAAACTGGATTTGAAAATCCTGACCAGTTATAGAAACTGAATTTGAAAATCCTGACCAGTTATTAAAACTGGATTTGAAAATCCCGACCAGTTATAAAACTGGATTTGAAAATCCCGACGAGTTATAGAAACTGAATTTGAAAATCCTGATCAGTTATAACACTGGATTTGAAAATCCTGACCAATTATAAAACTAGATTTGAAAATCCCTACCAGTTATAGAAAATGGATTTGAAAATCCCGACCAGTTATAAAACTGGATTTGAAAATCCCGACCAGTTATAAAAACTAGAGTTGAAAATCCCGACCAGTTATAGAAACTGGATTTGAAAATCACGACCAGTTATAGAAACTGGATTTGCAAATCTCGACCAGTTATAGAAACTGGATTTGAAAATCCCGACCAGATATAGAAACTGGATTTGAAAATCCCGACCAGTTATAAAATCTGGAATTGAAAATCCCGACCAGTTATAGAAACTGGATTTCAAAATCCCGACCAGTTATAGAAACTGGATTTGAAAATCCCGACCAGTTATAGAAACTGGATTTGAAAATCCCGACCAGTTATAACACTGAATTTGAAAATCCCGACCGGTTATAAAAATTGGATTTGAAAATCCCGACCAGTTATAGAAACTTGATTTGAAAATCCTGACCAGTTATAGAAACTGGATTTGAAAATCCCGACCAGTTATAAAAACTAGATTTGAAAATCCCGACCAGTTATAAAACTGGATTTGAAAATCCTGACCAGTTATATAAACTAGATTTGAAAATCCTGATCAGTTATACTACTAGATTTGAAAATCCCGACCAATTATAAATCTGGATTTGAAAATCTCGACCAGTTATAGAAACTGCATTTGAAAATCCCGACCAGTTATAAAACTGGATTTGAAAATCCCAACCAGTTATAAAACTAGATTTGAAAATCCCGACCAGTTATAGAAACTAGATTTGAAAATCCCGACCAGTTATAAAACTGGATTTGAAAATCCCGACCAGTTATAGAAACTGGATTTAAAAATCTTGACCAGTTATAAAAACTGGATTTGAAAATCCCGACCAGTTATAGAAACTGGATTTCAAACTCCCGACCAGTTATAGAAACTGGATTTGAAAATCCCGACCAGTTATAGAAACTGGATTTGAAAATCCCGACCAGTTATGACACTGAATTTGAAAATCCCGACCAGTTATAAAAACTGGATTTGAAAATCCCGACCAGTTATATAAACTGGATTTGAAAATCCTGACCAGTTATAGAAACTGAATTTGAAAATCCCGACCAGTTATAAAAACTAGATTTGAAAATCCCGACCAGTTATAAAACTGGATTTGAAAATCCCGACGAGTTATAGAAACTGAATTTGAAAATCCCGACCAGTTATAAAAACTAGATTTGAAAATCCCGACTAGTTATAAAACTGGATTTGAAAATCCTGACCAATTATAAAACTAGATTTGAAAATCCAGACCAGTTATAGAAAATGGATTTGAAAATACCGACCAGTTATAAAACCGGATTTGAAAATCCCGACCAGTTATAGAAACTGGATTTGAAAATCTTGACCAGTTATAAAACTGGATTTGAAAATCCCGACCAGTTATAGAAACTGGATTTAAAAATTCTGACCAGTTATGACACTAGATTTGAAAATCCCGACCTGTTATAGATACTTGATTTGAAAATCCCGAACAGTTATAAAAACTGGAGTTGAAAATCCCGACCAGTTATAGAAACTGGATTTGAAAATGATGACCAGTTATAGAAACTGGATTTGAAAATCTCGACCAGTTATAGAAACTGGATTTGAAAATCCAGACCAGTTATAGAAACTGGATTTGAAAATCCCGACCAGTTATAAAATCTGGAATTGAAAATCCCGACCAGTTATAGAAACTGGATTTCAAAATCCCGACCAGTTATAAAACTGGATTTAAAAATCCCGACCAGTTATAGAAACTGGATTTGAAAATCCCGACCAGTTATAAAACTGGATTTGAAAATCCCGACCAGTTATAGAAACTGGATTTGAAAATCCTGACCAGTTATAAAACTGGATTTGAAAATCCCGACCAGTTATAGAAACTGGATTTGAAAATGCCGACCAATTATAAAACTAGATTTGAAAATCCGGACCTATTATAGAAACTGGATTTGAAAATCCCGACCAGTTATAAATCTGGATTTGAAAATCCCAACCAGTTATAAAACTACATTTAAAAATCCAGACCTGTTATAGAAACTGCATTTGAAAAATCCCGACCAGTTATAAAAACTAGATTTGAAAATCCCAACCAGTTATAGAAACTGGATTTGAAAATCCTGACCAGTTATAGAAACTGGATTTGAAAATCCCGACCAGTTATAGAAACTGCATTTGAAAATCCCGACTAGTTATAAAAACTGGATTTGAAAATCCCAACCAGTTATAAAACTAGATTTAAAAATCCCGACCAGTTATAGAAACTGCATTTGAGAATCCTGACCAGTTATAAAACTGGATTTGAAAATCCCGACCAGTTATAGAAATTGGATTTGAAAATCCCGACCAGTTATGACACTAGATTTGGAAATCACGACCAGTTATAGAAACTGGATTTAAAAATCCTGACCAGTTATAAAACTGGATTTGAAAATCCTGACCAGTTATAGAAACTGGATTTGAAAATCCCGACTAGTTATAAAAACTGGATTTGAAAATCCCAACCAGTTATAGAAACTGGATTTCAAAATCCCGACCAGTTATAAAAACTGGAGTTGAAAATCCCGACCAGTTATAACACTGAATTTGAAAATCCCGACCAGTTATAAAAACTGAATTTGAAAATCCCGACCAGTTATAGAAACTGGATTTGAAAATCCTGACCAGTTATAGAAACTGAATTTTAAAATCCTGACCAGTTATAAAAACTGGATTTGAAAATCCCGACCTGTTATAAAACTGGATTTGAAGATCCCGACGAGTTATAGAAACTGAATTTGAAAATCCTGATGAGTTATAACACTGGATTTGAAAATCCCGACCAATTCTAAAACTAGATTTGAAAATCCCGACCAGTTATAGAAAATGGATTTTAAAATCCCGACCAGTTATAAAACTGGATTTGAAAATCCCGATCAGTTATAAAACTGGATTTAAAAATCCCGACCAGTTATAGAAACTGGATTTGAAAATCCCGACCAGTTATAAAACTAGATTTGAAAATCCCGACCAGTTATAGAAACTGGATTTGAAAATCCTGACCAGTTATAAAACTGGATTTGAAAATCCCGACCAGTTATAGAAACTGGATTTAAAAATTTCGACCAGTTATGACACTAGATTTGAAAATCCCGACCTGTTATAGATACTTGATCTGAAAATCCCGACCAGTTATAAAAACTGGAGTTGAAAATCCCGACCAGTTATAGAAACTGGATTTGAAAATCCCGACCAGTTATAAAAATTGGATTTGAAAATCCCGACCAGTTATAAAACTGGATTTGAAAATCCCGACCAGTTATAGAAACTGGATTAGAAAATTGTGATCAGTTATAACACTGGATTTGAAAATCCCAACCAATTATAAAATTAGTTTTGAAAATCCGGACCTCTTATAGAAACTGGATTTGAAAATCCCGACCAGTTATAAATCTGGATTTGAAAATCCCAACCAATTATAAAACTAGATTTAAAAATCCCGACCAGTTATAGAAACTGCATTTGAAAATCCTGACCAGTTATAAAACTGGATTTGAAAATCCTGACCAGTTATAGAAATTGGATTTGAAAATCCCGACCAGTTATGACACTAGATTTGGAAATCACGACCAGTTATAGAAACTGGATTTGAAAATCCCGACCAGTTATAGAAACTGGATTTGAAAATCCCGACCAGTTATAGAAACTGGATTTGAAAATCCCGACCAGTTGTAAAAACTGAATTTTGAAAATCCCGACCAGTTACAAAAACTGGATTTGAAAATCCCGACTAGTTATAAAAACTAGATTTGAAAATCCCGACCAGTTATAGAAACTGGATTTGAAAATCCCGACTAGTTATAGAAACTGGATTTGAAAATCCCGACCAGTTATAGAAACTAGATTTGAAAATCCCGACCAGTTATAAAACTGGATTTGAAAATCCCGACCAGTTATAGAAACTGGATTTGAAAATCTTGACCAGTTATAAAAACTGGATTTGAAAATCCCGACCAGTTATAGAAACTGGATTTCAAAATCCCGACCAGTTATAGAAACTGGATTTGAAAATCCCGACCAGTTATAGAAACTCGATTTGAAAATCCCGACCAGTTATAACACTGAATTTGAAAATCCCGACCAGTTATAAAAACTGGATTTGAAAATCCCGACCAGTTATATAAACTGGATTTGAAAATCCTGACCAGTTATAGAAACTGAATTTGAAAATCCCGACCAGTTATAAAAACTAGATTTGAAAATCCCGACCAGATATAAAACTGGATTTGAAAATCCCGACGAGTTATAGAAACTGAATTTGAAAATCCTGATAAGTTATAACACTGGATTTGAAAATCCCGACCAATTATAAAACTAGATTTGAAAATCCAGACCAGTTATAGAAAATGGATTTGAAAATCCCGACCAGTTATAAAATCGGATTTTAAAATCCCGACCAGTTATAGAAACTGGATTTGAAAATCTTGACCAGTTATAAAACTGGATTTGAAAATCCCGACCAGTTATAGAAACTGGATTTGAAAATCCCGACCAGTTATATAAACTGGATTTGAAAATCTTGACCAGTTATAGAAACTGAATTTGAAAATCCCGACCAGTTATAAAAACTAGATTTGAAAATCCCGACCAGTTATAAAACTGGATTTGAAAATCCCGACGAGTTATAGAAACTGAATTTGAAAATCCTGATAAGTTATAACACTGGATTTGAAAATCCCGACCAATTATAAAACTAGATTTGAAAATCCAGACCAGTTATAGAAAATGGATTTGAAAATCCCGACCAGTTATAAAATCGGATTTGAAAATCCCGACCAGTTATAGAAACTGGATTTGAAAATCTTGACCAGTTATAAAACTGGATTTGAAAATCCCGACCAGTTATAGAAACTGGATTTAAAAATTCTGACCAGTTATGACACTAGATTTGAAAATCCCGACCAGTTATAGAAAATGGATTTTAAAATCCCGACCAGTTATAGAAACTGCATTTGAAAATCCTGACCAGTTATAGAACCTGGATTTGAAAATCCCGAACAGTTATAAAAACTGGAGTTGAAAATCCCGACCAGTTATAGAAACTAGATTTGAAAATCCAGACCAGTTATAGAAACTGGATTGGAAAATCCCGACCAGTTATAAAATCTGGAATTGAAAATCCTGACCAGTTATAGAAACTGGATTTCAAAATCTCGACCAGTTATAAAACTGGATTTAAAAATCCCGACCAGTTATAGAAACTGGATTTGAAAATCCCGACCAGTTATAAAACTGGATTTGAAAATCCCGACCAGTTATAGAAACTGGATTTGAAAATCCTGACCAGTTATAAAACTGGATTTGAAAATCCCGACCAGTTATAGAAACTGGATTTGAAAATGCCGACCAATTATAAAACTAGATTTGAAAATCCGGACCTGTTATAGAAACTGGATTTGAAAATCCCGACCAGTTATAAATCTGGATTTGAAATCCCAACCAGTTATAAAACTACATTTAAAAATCCAGACCTGTTATAGAAACTACATTTGAAAAATCCCGACCTGTTATAAAACTGGATTTGAAGATCCCGACGAGTTATATAAACTGAATTTGAAAATCCTGATGAGTTATAACACTGGATTTGAAAATCCCGACCAATTCTAAAACTAGATTTGAAAATCCCGACCAGTTATAGAAAATGGATTTGAAAATCCCGACCAGTTATAAAACTGGATTTTAAAATCCCGACCAGTTATAAAACTGGATTTAAAAATCCCGACTAGTTATAGAAACTGGATTTGAAAATCCCGACCAGTTATAAAACTGGATTTGAAAATCCCGACCAGTTATAGAAACTGGATTTGAAAATCCTGACCAGTTATAAAACTGGATTTGAAAATCCCAACCAGTTATAGAAACTGGATTTAAAAATTTCGACCAGTTATGACACTAGATTTGAAAATCCCGACCTGTTATAGATACTTGATTTGAAAATCCCGACCAGTTATAAAAACTGGAGTTGAAAATCCCGACCAGTTATAGAAACTGGATTTGAAAATCCCGACCAGTTATAAAAAATGGATTTGAAAATCCCGACCAGTTATAAAACTGGATTTGAAAATCCCGACCAGTTATAGAAACTGGATTAGAAAATTGTGATCAGTTATAACACTGGATTTGAAAATCCCAACCAATTATAAAATTAGTTTTGAAAATCCGGACCTGTTATAGAAACTGGATTTGAAAATCCCGACCAGTTATAAATCTGGATTTGAAAATCCCAACCAGTTATAAAACTAGATTTAAAAATCCCGACCAGTTATAGAAACTGCATTTGAAAATCCTGACCAGTTATAAAACTGGATTTGAAAATCCCGACCAGTTATAGAAATTGGATTTGAAAATCCCGACCAGTTATGACACTAGATTTGGAAATCACGACCAGTTATAGAAACTAGATTTGAAAATTCCGACCAGTTATAAAAACTGGATTTGAAAATCCCGACCAGTTATAGAAACTGGATTTGAAAATCCCGACCAGTTGTAAAAACTGAATTTTGAAAATCCCGACCAGTTACAAAAACTGGATTTGAAAATCCCGACCAGTTATAAAAACTAGATTTGAAAATCCCGACCAGTTATAGAAACTGGATTTGAAAATCCCGACTAGTTATAGAAACTGGATTTGAAAATCCCGACCAGTTATAGAAACTAGATTTGAAAATCCCGACCAGTTATAAAACTGGATTTGAAAATCCCGACCAGTTATAGAAACTGGATTTGAAAATCTTGACCAGTTATAAAAACTGGATTTGAAAATCCCGACCAGTTATAGAAACTGGATTTCAAAATCCCGACCAGTTATAGAAACTGGATTTGAAAATCCCGACCAGTTATAGAAACTGGATTTGAAAATCCCGACCAGTTATAACACTGAATTTGAAAATCCCGACCAGTTATAAAAACTGGATTTGAAAATCCCGACCAGTTATATAAACTGGATTTGAAAATCCTGACCAGTTATAGAAACTGAATTTGAAAATCCCGACCAGTTATAAAAACTAGATTTGAAAATCCCGACCAGTTATAAAACTGGATTTGAAAATCCCGACGAGTTATAGAAACTGAATTTGAAAATCCTGATAAGTTATAACACTGGATTTGAAAATCCCGACCAATTATAAAACTAGATTTGAAAATCCAGACCAGTTATAGAAACTGGATTTGAAAATCCCGACTAGTTATAGAAACTGGATTTGAAAATCCCGACCAGTTATAGAAACTAGATTTGAAAATCCCGACCAGTTATAAAACTGGATTTGAAAATCCCGACCAGTTATAGAAACTGGATTTGAAAATCTTGACCAGTTATAAAAACTGGATTTGAAAATCCCGACCAGTTATAGAAACTGGATTTCAAAATCCCGACCAGTTATAGAAACTGGATTTGAAAATCCCGACTAGTTATAGAAACTGGATTTGAAAATCCCGACCAGTTATAGAAACTAGATTTGAAAATCCCGACCAGTTATAAAACTGGATTTGAAAATCCCGACCAGTTATAGAAACTGGATTTGAAAATCTTGACCAGTTATAAAAACTGGATTTGAAAATCCCGACCAGTTATAGAAACTGGATTTCAAAATCCCGACCAGTTATAGAAACTGGATTTGAAAATCCCGACCAGTTATAGAAACTCGATTTGAAAATCCCGACCAGTTATAACACTGAATTTGAAAATCCCGACCAGTTATAAAAACTGGATTTGAAAATCCCGACCAGTTATATAAACTGGATTTGAAAATCCTGACCAGTTATAGAAACTGAATTTGAAAATCCCGACCAGTTATAAAAACTAGATTTGAAAATCCCGACCAGTTATAAAACTGGATTTGAAAATCCCGACGAGTTATAGAAACTGAATTTGAAAATCCTGATAAGTTATAACACTGGATTTGAAAATCCCGACCAATTATAAAACTAGATTTGAAAATCCAGACCAGTTATAGAAAATGGATTTGAAAATCCCGACCAGTTATAAAATCGGATTTGAAAATCCCGACCAGTTATAGAAACTGGATTTGAAAATCTTGACCAGTTATAAAACTGGATTTGAAAATCCCGACCAGTTATAGAAACTGGATTTAAAAATTCTGACCAGTTATGACACTAGATTTGAAAATCCCGACCAGTTATAGAAAATGGATTTTAAAATCCCGACCAGTTATAGAAACTGCATTTGAAAATCCTGACCAGTTATAGAAACTGGATTTGAAAATCCCGAACAGTTATAAAAACTGGAGTTGAAAATCCCGACCAGTTATAGAAACTGGATTTGAAAATCCAGACCAGTTATAGAAACTGGATTGGAAAATCCCGACCAATTATAAAATCTGGAATTGAAAATCCTGACCAGTTATAGAAACTGGATTTCAAAATCCCGACCAGTTATAAAACTGGATTTAAAAATCCCGACCAGTTATAGAAACTGGATTTGAAAATCCCGACCAGTTATAAAACTGGATTTGAAAATCCCGACCAGTTATAGAAACTGGATTTGAAAATCCTGACCAGTTATAAAACTGGATTTGAAAATCCCGACCAGTTATAGAAACTGGATTTGAAAATGCCGACCAATTATAAAACTAGATTTGAAAATCCGGACCTGTTATAGAAACTGGATTTGAAAATCCCGACCAGTTATAAATCTGGATTTGAAATCCCAACCAGTTATAAAACTACATTTAAAAATCCAGACCTGTTATAGAAACTACATTTGAAAAATCCCGACCAGTTATAAAAACTAGATTTGAAAATCCCAACCAGTTATAGAAACTGGATTTGAAAATCCTGACCAGTTATAGAAACTGGATTTGAAAATCCCGACCAGTTATAGAAACTGCATTTGAAAATCCCGACTAGTTATAAAAACTGGATTTGAAAATCCCAACCAGTTATAAAACTAGATTTAAAAATCCCGACCAGTTATAGAAACTGCATTTGAGAATCCTGACCAGTTATAAAACTGGATTTGAAAATCCCGACCAGTTATAGAAATTGGATTTGAAAATCCCGACCAGTTATGACACTAGATTTGAAAATCACGACCAGTTATAGAAACTGGATTTAAAAATCCTGACCAGTTATAGAAACTGGATTTGAAAATCCCGACTAGTTATAAAAACTGGATTTGAAAATCCCAACCAGTTATAGAAACTAGATTTCAAAATCCCGACCAGTTATAAAAACTGGAGTTGAAAATCCCGACCAGTTATAACACTGAATTTGAAAATCCCGACCAGTTATAAAAACTGAATTTGAAAATCCCGACCAGTTATAGAAACTGGATTTGAAAATCCTGACCAGTTATAGAAACTGAATTTTAAAATCCCGACCAGTTATAAAAACTGGATTTGAAAATCCCGACCTGTTATAAAACTGGATTTGAAGATCCCGACGAGTTATAGAAACTGAATTTGAAAATCCTGATGAGTTATAACACTGGATTTGAAAATCCCGACCAATTCTAAAACTAGATTTGAAAATCCCGACCAGTTATAGAAAATGGATTTCAAAATCCCGACCAGTTATAAAACTGGATTTTAAAATCCCGACCAGTTATAAAACTGGATTTAAAAATCCCGACTAGTTATAGAAACTGGATTTGAAAATCCCGACCAGTTATAAAACTGGATTTGAAAATCCCGACCAGTTATAGAAACTGGATTTGAAAATCCTGACCAGTTATAAAACTGGATTTGAAAATCCCAACCAGTTATAGAAACTGGATTTAAAAATTTCGACCAGTTATGACACTAGATTTGAAAATCCCGACCTGTTATAGATACTTGATTTGAAAATCCCGACCAGTTATAAAAACTGGAGTTGAAAATCCCGACCAGTTATAGAAACTGGATTTGAAAATCCCGACCAGTTATAAAAATTGGATTTGAAAATCCCAACCAGTTATAGAAACTGGATTTAAAAATTTCGACCAGTTATGACACTAGATTTGAAAATCCCGACCTGTTATAGATACTTGATTTGAAAATCCCGACCAGTTATAAAAACTGGAGTTGAAAATCCCGACCAGTTATAGAAACTGGATTTGAAAATCCCGACCAGTTATAAAAATTGGATTTGAAAATCCCGACCAGTTATAAAACTGGATTTGAAAATCCCGACCAGTTATAGAAACTGGATTAGAAAATTGTGATCAGTTATAACACTGGATTTGAAAATCCCAACCAATTATAAAATTAGTTTTGAAAATCCGGACCTGTTATAGAAACTGGATTTGAAAATCCCGACCAGTTATAAATCTGGATTTGAAAATCCCAACCAGTTATAAAACTAGATTTAAAAATCCCGACCAGTTATAGAAACTGCATTTGAAAATCCTGACCAGTTATAAAACTGGATTTGAAAATCCCGACCAGTTATAGAAATTGGATTTGAAAATCCCGACCATTTATGACTCTAGATTTGGAAATCACGACCAGTTATAGAAACTAGATTTGAAAATTCCGACCAGTTATAAAAACTGGATTTGAAAATCCCGACCAGTTATAGAAACTGGATTTGAAAATCCCGACCAGTTGTAAAAACTGAATTTTGAAAATCCCGACCAGTTACAAAAACTGGATTTGAAAATCCCGACCAGTTATAAAAACTAGATTTGAAAATCCCGACCAGTTATAGAAACTGGATTTGAAAATCCCGACTAGTTATAGAAACTGGATTTGAAAATCCCGACCAGTTATAGAAACTAGATTTGAAAATCCCGACCAGTTATAAAACTGGATTTGAAAATCCCGACCAGTTATAGAAACTGGATTTGAAAATCTTGACCAGTTATAAAAACTGGATTTGAAAATCCCGACCAGTTATAGAAACTGGATTTCAAAATCCCGACCAGTTATAGAAACTGGATTTGAAAATCCCGACCAGTTATAGAAACTGGATTTGAAAATCCCGACCAGTTATAACACTAAATTTGAAAATCCCGACCAGTTATAAAAACTGGATTTGAAAATCCCGACCAGTTATATAAACTGGATTTGAAAATCCTGACCAGTTATAGAAACTGAATTTGAAAATCCCGACCAGTTATAAAAACTAGATTTGAAAATCCCGACCAGTTATAAAACTGGATTTGAAAATCCCGACGAGTTATAGAAACTGAATTTGAAAATCCTGATAAGTTATAACACTGGATTTGAAAATCCCGACCAATTATAAAACTAGATTTGAAAATCCAGACCAGTTATAGAAAATGGATTTGAAAATCCCGACCAGTTATAAAACCGGATTTGAAAATACCGACGAGTTATAGAAACTGGATTTGAAAATCTTGACCAGTTATAAAACTGGATTTGAAAATCCCGACCAGTTATAGAAACTGGATTTAAAAATTCTGACCAGTTATGACACTAGATTTGAAAATCCCGACCTGTTGTAGATACTTGATTTGAAAATCCCGAACAGTTATAAAAACTGGAGTTGAAAATCCCGACCAGTTATAGAAACTGGATTTGAAAATCCTGACCAGTTATAGAAACTGGATTTGAAAATCTCGACCAGTTATAGAAACTGGATTTGAAAATCCAGACCAGTTATAGAAACTGGATTTGAAAATCCCGACCAGTTATAAAATCTGGAATTGAAAATCCCGACCAGTTATAGAAACTGGATTTCAAAATCCCGACCAGTTATAAAACTGGATTTAAAAATCCCGACCAGTTATAGAAACTGGATTTGAAAATCCCGACCAGTTATAAAACTGGATTTGAAAATCCCGACCAGTTATAGAAACTGGATTTGAAAATCCTGACCAGTTATAAAACTGGATTTGAAAATCCCGACCAGTTATAGAAACTGGATTTAAAAATTTCGACCAGTTATGACACTAGATTTGAAAATCCCGACCTGTTATAGATACTTGATTTGAAAATCCCGACCTGTTATAGATACTTGATTTGAAAATCCCGACCAGTTATAAAAACTGGAGTTGAAAATCTCGACCAGTTATAGAAACTGGATTTGAAAATCCCGACCAGTTATAAAAATTGGATTTGAAAATCCCGACCAGTTATAAAAGTGGATTTGAAAATCCCGACCAGTTATAGAAACTGGATTAGAAAATTCTGATCAGTTATAACACTGGATTTGAAAATCCCAACCAATTATAAAACTAGTTTTGAAAATCCGGACCTGTTATAGAAACTGGATTTGAAAATCCCGACCAGTTATAAATCTGGATTTGAAAATCCCAACCAGTTATAAAACTAGATTTAAAAATCTCGACCAGTTATAGAAACTGCATTTGAAAATCCTGACCAGTTATAAAACTGGATTTGAAAATCCCGACCAGTTATAGAAACTGGATTTAAAAATTTCGACCAGTTATGACACTAGATTTGAAAATCCCGACCTGTTATAGATACTTGATTTGAAAATCCCGACCTGTTATAGATACTTGATTTGAAAATCCCGACCAGTTATAAAAACTGGAGTTGAAAATCTCGACCAGTTATAGAAACTGGATTTGAAAATCCCGACCAGTTATAAAAATTGGATTTGAAAATCCCGACCAGTTATAAAAGTGGATTTGAAAATCCCGACCAGTTATAGAAACTGGATTAGAAAATTCTGATCAGTTATAACACTGGATTTGAAAATCCCAACCAATTATAAAACTAGTTTTGAAAATCCGGACCTGTTATAGAAACTGGATTTGAAAATCCCGACCAGTTATAAATCTGGATTTGAAAATCCCAACCAGTTATAAAACTAGATTTAAAAATCTCGACCAGTTATAGAAACTGCATTTGAAAATCCTGACCAGTTATAAAACTGGATTTGAAAATCCCGACCAGTTATAGAAATTGGATTTGAAAATCCCGACCAGTTATGACACTAGATTTGGAAATCACGACCAGTTATAGAAACTAGATTTGAAAATCCCGACCAGTTATAGAAACTGGATTTGAAAATCCCGACCAGTTATAGAAACTGGATTTGAAAATCCCGACCAGTTGTAAAAACTGAATTTTGAAAATCCCGACCAGTTACAAAAACTGGATTTGAAAATCCCGACCAGTTATAAAAACTAGATTTGAAAATCCCGACCAGTTATAGAAACTGGATTTGAAAATCCCGACTAGTTATAGAAACTCGATTTTAAAATCCCGACCAGTTATAGAAACTAGATTTGAAAATCCCGACCAGTTATAAAACTGGATTTGAAAATCCCGACCAGTTATAGAAACTGGATTTGAAAATCTTGACCAGTTATAAAAACTGGATTTGAAAATCCCGACCAGTTATAGAAACTGGATTTCAAAATCCCGACCAGTTATAGAAACTGGATTTGAAAATCCCGACAAGTTATAGAAACTGGATTTGAAAATCCCGACCAGTTATAACACTGAATTTGAAAATCCCGACCAGTTATATAAACTGGATTTGAAAATCCTGACCAGTTTTAGAAACTGAATTTGAAAATCCCGACCAGTTATAAAAACTAGATTTGAAAATCCCGACCAGTTATAAAACTGGATTTGAAAATCCCGACGAGTTATAGAAACTGAATTTGAAAATCCTGATAAGTTATAACACTGGATTTGAAAATCCCGACCAATTAAAAAACTAGATTTGAAAATCCAAACCAGTTATAGAAAATGGATTTGAAAATCCCGACCAGTTATAAAACCGGATTTGAAAATCCCGACCAGTTATAGAAACTGGATTTGAAAATCTTGACCAGTTATAAAACTGGATTTGAAAATCCCGACCAGTTATAGAAACTGGATTTAAAAATTCTGACCAGTTATGACACTAGATTTGAAAATCCCAACCTGTTATAGATACTTGATTTGAAAATCCCGAACAGTTATAAAAACTGGAGTTGAAAATCCCGACCAGTTATAGAAACTGGATTTGAAAATCCTGACCAGTTATAGAAACTGGATTTGAAAATCCCGACCAGTTATAGAAACTGAATTTGAAAATCCCGACCGGTTATAAAAACTGGATTTGAAAATCCCGACGAGTTATAGAAACTTGATTTGAAAATCCTGACCAGTTATAGAAACTGGATTTGAAAATCCCGACCAGTTATAGAAACTGGATTTGAAAATCCAGACCAGTTATAGAAACTGGATTTGAAAATCCCGACCAGTTATAAAATCTGGAATTGAAAATCCCGACCAGTTATAGAAACTGGATTTCAAAATCCCGACCAGTTATAAAACTGGATTTAAAAATCTCGACCAGTTATAGAAACTGGATTTGAAAATCCCGACTAGTTATAAAACTGGATTTGAAAATCCCGACCAGTTATAGAAACTGGATTTGAAAATCCTGACCAGTTATAAAACTGGATTTGAAAATCCCGACCAGTTATAGAAACTGGATTTAAAAATTTCGACCAGTTATGACACTAGATTTGAAAATCCCGACCTGTTATAGATACTTGATTTGAAAATCCCGACCAGTTATAAAAACTGGAGTTGAAAATCCCGACCAGTTATAGAAACTGGATTTGAAAATCCCGACCAGTTATAAAAATTGGATTTGAAAATCCCGACCAGTTATAAAACTGGATTTGAAAATCCCGACCAGTTATAGAAACTGGATTAGAAAATTCTGATCAGTTATAACACTGGATTTGAAAATCCCAACCAATTATAAAACTAGTTTTGAAAATCCGGACCTGTTATAGAAACTGGATTTGAAAATCCCGACCAGTTATAAATCTGGATTTGAAAATCCCAACCAGTTATAAAACTAGATTTAAAAATCCCGACCAGTTATAGAAACTGCATTTGAAAATCCTGACCAGTTATAAAACTGGATTTGAAAATCCCGACCAGTTATAGAAATTGGATTTGAAAATCCCGACCAGTTATGACACTAGATTTGGAAATCACGACCAGTTATAGAAACTGGATTTGAAAATCCTGACCAGTTATAGAAACTGGATTTGAAAATCCCGACCAGTTGTAAAAACTGAATTTTGAAAATCCCGACCAGTTACAAAAACTGGATTTGAAAATCCCGACCAGTTATAAAAACTAGATTTGAAAATCCCGACCAGTTATAGAAACTGGATTTGAAAATCCCGACTAGTTATAGAAACTGGATTTGAAAATCCCGACCAGTTATAGAAACTAGATTTGAAAATCCCGACCAGTTATAAAACTGGATTTGAAAATCCCGACCAGTTATAGAAACTGGATTTGAAAATCTTGACCAGTTATAAAAACTGGATTTGAAAATCCCGACCAGTTATAGAAACTGGATTTCAAAATCCCGACCAGTTATAGAAACTGGATTTGAAAATCCCGACCAGTTATAGAAACTGGATTTGAAAATCCCGACCAGTTATAACACTGAATTTGAAAATCCCGACCAGTTATAAAAACTTGATTTGAAAATCCCGACCAGTTATATAAACTGGATTTGAAAATCCTGACGAGTTATAGAAACTGAATTTGAAAATCCCGACCAGTTATAAAAACTAGATTTGAAAATCCCGACCAGTTATAAAACTGGATTTGAAAATCCCGACGAGTTATAGAAACTGAATTTGAAAATCCTGATAAGTTATAACACTGGATTTGAAAATCCCGACCAATTATAAAACTAGATTTGAAAATCCAGACCAGTTATAGAAAATGGATTTGAAAATCCTGACCAGTTATAAAACTAGATTTGAAAATCCCGACCAATTATAAAACTAGATTTGAAAATTCCGACCAGTTATAGCAAATGGATTTGAAAATCCCGACCAGTTATAAAACTGGATTTGAAAATCCTGACCAGTTATGACACTAGATTTGAATATCCCGACCAGTTATAGAAACTGGATTTGAAAATCCTGATGAGTTATAACACTGGATTTGAAAATCCCGACCAATTCTAAAACTAGATTTGAAAATCCCGACCAGTTATAGAAAATGGATTTGAAAATCCCGACCAGTTATAGAAACTGAATTTGAAAATCCTGATGAGTTATAACACTGGATTTGAAAATCCCGACCAATTCTAAAACTAGATTTGAAAATCCCGACCAGTTATAGAAAATGGATTTGAAAATCCCGACCAGTTATAAAACTGGATTTGAAAATCCCGACCAGTTATAAAACTGGATTTAAAAATCCCGACTAGTTATAGAAACTGGATTTGAAAATCCCGACCAGTTATAAAACTGGATTTGAAAATCCCGACCAGTTATAGAAACTGGATTTGAAAATCCTGACCAGTTATAAAACTGGATTTGAAAATCCCAACCAGTTATAGAAACTGGATTTAAAAATTTCGACCAGTTATGACACTAGATTTGAAAATCCCGACCTGTTATAGATACTTGATTTGAAAATCCCGACCAGTTATAAAAACTGGAGTTGAAAATCCCGACCAGTTATAGAAACTGGATTTGAAAATCCCGACCAGTTATAAAAATTGGATTTGAAAATCCCGACCAGTTATAAAACTGGATTTGAAAATCCCGACCAGTTATAGAAACTGGATTAGAAAATTGTGATCAGTTATAACACTGGATTTGAAAATCCCAACCAATTATAAAATTAGTTTTGAAAATCCGGACCTGTTATAGAAACTGGATTTGAAAATCCCGACCAGTTATAAATCTGGATTTGAAAATCCCAACCAGTTATAAAACTAGATTTAAAAATCCCGACCAGTTATAGAAACTGCATTTGAAAATCCTGACCAGTTATAAAACTGGATTTGAAAATCCCGACCAGTTATAGAAATTGGATTTGAAAATCCCGACCAGTTATGACACTAGATTTGGAAATCACGACCAGTTATAGAAACTAGATTTGAAAATTCCGACCAGTTATAAAAACTGGATTTGAAAATCCCGACCAGTTATAGAAACTGGATTTGAAAATCCCGACCAGTTGTAAAAACTGAATTTTGAAAATCCCGACCAGTTACAAAAACTGGATTTGAAAATCCCGACCAGTTATAAAAACTAGATTTGAAAATCCCGACCAGTTATAGAAACTGGATTTGAAAATCCCGACTAGTTATAGAGACTGGATTTGAAAATCCCGACCAGTTATAGAAACTAGATTTGAAAATCCCGACCAGTTATAAAACTGGATTTGAAAATCCCGACCAGTTATAGAAACTGGATTTGAAAATCTTGACCAGTTATAAAAACTGGATTTGAAAATCCCGACCAGTTATAGAAACTGGATTTCAAAATCCCGACCAGTTATAGAAACTGGATTTGAAAATCCCGACCAGTTATAGAAACTGGATTTGAAAATCCCGACCAGTTATAACACTGAATTTGAAAATCCCGACCAGTTATAAAAACTGGATTTGAAAATCCCGACCAGTTATATAAACTGGATTTGAAAATCCTGACCAGTTATAGAAACTGAATTTGAAAATCCCGACCAGTTATAAAAACTAGATTTGAAAATCTCGACCAGTTATAAAACTGGATTTGAAAATCCCGACGAGTTATAGAAACTGAATTTGAAAATCCTGATAAGTTATAACACTGGATTTGAAAATCCCGACCAATTATAAAACTAGATTTGAAAATCCAGACCAGTTATAGAAAATGGATTTGAAAATCCCGACCAGTTATAAAACCGGATTTGAAAATACCGACGAGTTATAGAAACTGGATTTGAAAATCTTGACCAGTTATAAAACTGGATTTGAAAATCCCGACCAGTTATAGAAACTGGATTTAAAAATTCTGACCAGTTATGACACTAGATTTGAAAATCCCGACCTGTTGTAGATACTTGATTTGAAAATCCCGAACAGTTATAAAAACTGGAGTTGAAAATCCCGACCAGTTATAGAAACTGGATTTGAAAATCCTGACCAGTTATAGAAACTGGATTTGAAAATCTCGACCAGTTATAGAAACTGGATTTGAAAATCCAGACCAGTTATAGAAACTGGATTTGAAAATCCCGACCAGTTATAAAATCTGGAATTGAAAATCCCGACCAGTTATAGAAACTGGATTTCAAAATCCCGACCAGTTATAAAACTGGATTTAAAAATCCCGACCAGTTATAGAAACTGGATTTGAAAATCCCGACCAGTTATAAAACTGGATTTGAAAATCCCGACCAGTTATAGAAACTGGATTTGAAAATCCTGACCAGTTATAAAACTGGATTTGAAAATCCCGACCAGTTATAGAAACTGGATTTAAAAATTTCGACCAGTTATGACACTAGATTTGAAAATCCCGACCTGTTATAGATACTTGATTTGAAAATCCCGACCTGTTATAGATACTTGATTTGAAAATCCCGACCAGTTATAAAAACTGGAGTTGAAAATCTCGACCAGTTATAGAAACTGGATTTGAAAATCCCGACCAGTTATAAAAATTGGATTTGAAAATCCCGACCAGTTATAAAAGTGGATTTGAAAATCCCGACCAGTTATAGAAACTGGATTAGAAAATTCTGATCAGTTATAACACTGGATTTGAAAATCCCAACCAATTATAAAACTAGTTTTGAAAATCCGGACCTGTTATAGAAACTGGATTTGAAAATCCCGACCAGTTATAAATCTGGATTTGAAAATCCCAACCAGTTATAAAACTAGATTTAAAAATCTCGACCAGTTATAGAAACTGCATTTGAAAATCCTGACCAGTTATAAAACTGGATTTGAAAATCCCGACCAGTTATAGAAATTGGATTTGAAAATCCCGACCAGTTATGACACTAGATTTGGAAATCACGACCAGTTATAGAAACTAGATTTGAAAATCCCGACCAGTTATAGAAACTGGATTTGAAAATCCCGACCAGTTATAGAAACTGGATTTGAAAATCCCGACCAGTTGTAAAAACTGAATTTTGAAAATCCCGACCAGTTACAAAAACTGGATTTGAAAATCCCGACCAGTTATAAAAACTAGATTTGAAAATCCCGACCAGTTATAGAAACTGGATTTGAAAATCCCGACTAGTTATAGAAACTCGATTTTAAAATCCCGACCAGTTATAGAAACTAGATTTGAAAATCCCGACCAGTTATAAAACTGGATTTGAAAATCCCGACCAGTTATAGAAACTGGATTTGAAAATCTTGACCAGTTATAAAAACTGGATTTGAAAATCCCGACCAGTTATAGAAACTGGATTTCAAAATCCCGACCAGTTATAGAAACTGGATTTGAAAATCCCGACAAGTTATAGAAACTGGATTTGAAAATCCCGACCAGTTATAACACTGAATTTGAAAATCCCGACCAGTTATATAAACTGGATTTGAAAATCCTGACCAGTTTTAGAAACTGAATTTGAAAATCCCGACCAGTTATAAAAACTAGATTTGAAAATCCCGACCAGTTATAAAACTGGATTTGAAAATCCCGACGAGTTATAGAAACTGAATTTGAAAATCCTGATAAGTTATAACACTGGATTTGAAAATCCCGACCAATTAAAAAACTAGATTTGAAAATCCAAACCAGTTATAGAAAATGGATTTGAAAATCCCGACCAGTTATAAAACCGGATTTGAAAATCCCGACCAGTTATAGAAACTGGATTTGAAAATCTTGACCAGTTATAAAACTGGATTTGAAAATCCCGACCAGTTATAGAAACTGGATTTAAAAATTCTGACCAGTTATGACACTAGATTTGAAAATCCCAACCTGTTATAGATACTTGATTTGAAAATCCCGAACAGTTATAAAAACTGGAGTTGAAAATCCCGACCAGTTATAGAAACTGGATTTGAAAATCCTGACCAGTTATAGAAACTGGATTTGAAAATCCCGACCAGTTATAGAAACTGAATTTGAAAATCCCGACCGGTTATAAAAACTGGATTTGAAAATCCCGACGAGTTATAGAAACTTGATTTGAAAATCCTGACCAGTTATAGAAACTGGATTTGAAAATCCCGACCAGTTATAGAAACTGGATTTGAAAATCCAGACCAGTTATAGAAACTGGATTTGAAAATCCCGACCAGTTATAAAATCTGGAATTGAAAATCCCGACCAGTTATAGAAACTGGATTTCAAAATCCCGACCAGTTATAAAACTGGATTTAAAAATCTCGACCAGTTATAGAAACTGGATTTGAAAATCCCGACTAGTTATTAAACTGGATTTGAAAATCCCGACCAGTTATAGAAACTGGATTTGAAAATCCTGACCAGTTATAAAACTGGATTTGAAAATCCCGACCAGTTATAGAAACTGGATTTAAAAATTTCGACCAGTTATGACACTAGATTTGAAAATCCCGACCTGTTATAGATACTTGATTTGAAAATCCCGACCAGTTATAAAAACTGGAGTTGAAAATCCCGACCAGTTATAGAAACTGGATTTGAAAATCCCGACCAGTTATAAAAATTGGATTTGAAAATCCCGACCAGTTATAAAACTGGATTTGAAAATCCCGACCAGTTATAGAAACTGGATTAGAAAATTCTGATCAGTTATAACACTGGATTTGAAAATCCCAACCAATTATAAAACTAGTTTTGAAAATCCGGACCTGTTATAGAAACTGGATTTGAAAATCCCGACCAGTTATAAATCTGGATTTGAAAATCCCAACCAGTTATAAAACTAGATTTAAAAATCCCGACCAGTTATAGAAACTGCATTTGAAAATCCTGACCAGTTATAAAACTGGATTTGAAAATCCCGACCAGTTATAGAAATTGGATTTGAAAATCCCGACCAGTTATGACACTAGATTTGGAAATCACGACCAGTTATAGAAACTGGATTTGAAAATCCTGACCAGTTATAGAAACTGGATTTGAAAATCCCGACCAGTTGTAAAAACTGAATTTTGAAAATCCCGACCAGTTACAAAAACTGGATTTGAAAATCCCGACCAGTTATAAAAACTAGATTTGAAAATCCCGACCAGTTATAGAAACTGGATTTGAAAATCCCGACTAGTTATAGAAACTGGATTTGAAAATCCCGAACAGTTATAGAAACTAGATTTGAAAATCCCGACCAGTTATAAAACTGGATTTGAAAATCCCGACCAGTTATAGAAACTGGATTTGAAAATCTTGACCAGTTATAAAAACTGGATTTGAAAATCCCGACCAGTTATAGAAACTGGATTTCAAAATCCCGACCAGTTATAGAAACTGGATTTGAAAATCCCGACCAGTTATAGAAACTGGATTTGAAAATCCCGACCAGTTATAACACTGAATTTGAAAATCCCGACCAGTTATAAAAACTTGATTTGAAAATCCCGACCAGTTATATAAACTGGATTTGAAAATCCTGACGAGTTATAGAAACTGAATTTGAAAATCCCGACCAGTTATAAAAACTAGATTTGAAAATCCCGACCAGTTATAAAACTGGATTTGAAAATCCCGACGAGTTATAGAAACTGAATTTGAAAATCCTGATAAGTTATAACACTGGATTTGAAAATCCCGACCAATTATAAAACTAGATTTGAAAATCCAGACCAGTTATAGAAAATGGATTTGAAAATCCTGACCAGTTATAAAACTAGATTTGAAAATCCCGACCAATTATAAAACTAGATTTGAAAATTCCGACCAGTTATAGCAAATGGATTTGAAAATCCCGACCAGTTATAAAACTGGATTTGAAAATCCTGACCAGTTATGACACTAGATTTGAATATCCCGACCAGTTATAGAAACTGGATTTGAAAATCCTGATGAGTTATAACACTGGATTTGAAAATCCCGACCAATTCTAAAACTAGATTTGAAAATCCCGACCAGTTATAGAAAATGGATTTGAAAATCCCGACCAGTTATAGAAACTGAATTTGAAAATCCTGATGAGTTATAACACTGGATTTGAAAATCCCGACCAATTCTAAAACTAGATTTGAAAATCCCGACCAGTTATAGAAAATGGATTTGAAAATCCCGACCAGTTATAAAACTGGATTTGAAAATCCCGACCAGTTATAAAACTGGATTTAAAAATCCCGACTAGTTATAGAAACTGGATTTGAAAATCCCGACCAGTTATAAAACTGGATTTGAAAATCCCGACCAGTTATAGAAACTGGATTTGAAAATCCTGACCAGTTATAAAACTGGATTTGAAAATCCCAACCAGTTATAGAAACTGGATTTAAAAATTTCGACCAGTTATGACACTAGATTTGAAAATCCCGACCTGTTATAGATACTTGATTTGAAAATCCCGACCAGTTATAAAAACTGGAGTTGAAAATTCCGACCAGTTATAGAAACTGGATTTGAAAATCCCGACCAGTTATAAAAATTGGATTTGAAAATCCCGACCAGTTATAAAACTGGATTTGAAAATCCCGACCAGTTATAGAAACTGGATTAGAAAATTGTGATCAGTTATAACACTGGATTTGAAAATCCCAACCAATTATAAAATTAGTTTTGAAAATCCGGACCTGTTATAGAAACTGGATTTGAAAATCCCGACCAGTTATAAATCTGGATTTGAAAATCCCAACCAGTTATAAAACTAGATTTAAAAATCCCGACCAGTTATAGAAACTGCATTTGAAAATCCTGACCAGTTATAAAACTGGATTTGAAAATCCCGACCAGTTATAGAAATTGGATTTGAAAATCCCGACCAGTTATGACACTAGATTTGGAAATCACGACCAGTTATAGAAACTAGATTTGAAAATACCGACCAGTTATAAAAACTGGATTTGAAAATCCCGACCAGTTATAGAAACTGGATTTGAAAATCCCGACCAGTTGTAAAAACTGAATTTTGAAAATCCCGACCAGTTACAAAAACTGGATTTGAAAATCCCGACCAGTTATAAAAACTAGATTTGAAAATCCCGACCAGTTATAGAAACTGGATTTGAAAATCCCGACTAGTTATAGAGACTGGATTTGAAAATCCCGACCAGTTATAGAAACTAGATTTGAAAATCCCGACCAGTTATAAAACTGGATTTGAAAATCCCGACCAGTTATAGAAACTGGATTTGAAAATCTTGACCAGTTATAAAAACTGGATTTGAAAATCCCGACCAGTTATAGAAACTGGATTTCAAAATCCCGACCAGTTATAGAAACTGGATTTGAAAATCCCGACCAGTTATAGAAACTGGATTTGAAAATCCCGACCAGTTATAACACTGAATTTGAAAATCCCGACCAGTTATAAAAACTGGATTTGAAAATCCCGACCAGTTATATAAACTGGATTTGAAAATCCTGACCAGTTATAGAAACTGAATTTGAAAATCCCGACCAGTTATAAAAACTAGATTTGAAAATCTCGACCAGTTATAAAACTGGATTTGAAAATCCCGACGAGTTATAGAAACTGAATTTGAAAATCCTGATAAGTTATAACACTGGATTTGAAAATCCCGACCAATTATAAAACTAGATTTGAAAATCCAGACCAGTTATAGAAAATGGATTTGAAAATCCCGACCAGTTATAAAACCGGATTTGAAAATCCCGACGAGTTATAGAAACTGGATTTGAAAATCTTGACCAGTTATAAAACTGGATTTGAAAATCCCGACCAGTTATAGAAACTGGATTTAAAAATTCTGACCAGTTATGACACTAGATTTGAAAATCCCGACCTGTTGTAGATACTTGATTTGAAAATCCCGAACAGTTATAAAAACTGGAGTTGAAAATCCCGACCAGTTATAGAAACTGGATTTGAAAATCCTGACCAGTTATAGAAACTGGATTTGAAAATCTCGACCAGTTATAGAAACTGGATTTGAAAATCCAGACCAGTTATAGAAACTGGATTTGAAAATCCCGACCAGTTATAAAATCTGGAATTGAAAATCCCGACCAGTTATAGAAACTGGATTTCAAAATCCTGACCAGTTATAAAACTGGATTTAAAAATCCCGACCAGTTATAGAAACTGGATTTGAAAATCCCGACCAGTTATAAAACTGGATTTGAAAATCCCGACCAGTTATAGAAACTGGATTTGAAAATCCTGACCAGTTATAAAACTGGATTTGAAAATCCCGACCAGTTATAGAAACTGGATTTAAAAATTTCGACCAGTTATGACACTAGATTTGAAAATCCCGACCTGTTATAGATACTTGATTTGAAAATCCCGACCTGTTATAGATACTTGATTTGAAAATCCCGACCAGTTATAAAAACTGGAGTTGAAAATCTCGACCAGTTATAGAAACTGGATTTGAAAATCCCGACCAGTTATAAAAATTGGAATTGAAAATCCCGACCAGTTATAAAACTGGATTTGAAAATCCCGACCAGTTATAGAAACTGGATTAGAAAATTCTGATCAGTTATAACACTGGATTTGAAAATCCCAACCAATTATAAAACTAGTTTTGAAAATCCGGACCTGTTATAGAAACTGGATTTGAAAATCCCGACCAGTTATAAATCTGGATTTGAAAATCCCAACCAGTTATAAAACTAGATTTAAAAATCTCGACCAGTTATAGAAACTGCATTTGAAAATCCTGACCAGTTATAAAACTGGATTTGAAAATCCCGACCAGTTATAGAAATTGGATTTGAAAATCCCGACCAGTTATGACACTAGATTTGGAAATCACGACCAGTTATAGAAACTGAATTTTAAAATAACGACCAGTTATAGAAACTGGATTTGAAAATCCCGACCAGTTATAGAAACTGGATTTGAAAATCCCGACCAGTTGTAAAAACTGAATTTTGAAAATCCCGACCAGTTACAAAAACTGGATTTGAAAATCCCGATCAGTTATAAAAACTAGATTTGAAAATCCCGACCAGTTATAGAAACTGGATTTGAAAATCCCGACTAGTTATAAAAACTGGATTTTAAAATCCCGACCAGTTATAGAAACTAGATTTGAAAATCCCGACCAGTTATAAAACTGGATTTGAAAATCCCGACCAGTTATAGAAACTGGATTTGAAAATCTTGACCAGTTATAAAAACTGGATTTGAAAATCCCGACCAGTTATAGAAACTGGATTTCAAAATCTCGACCAGTTATAGAAACTGGATTTGAAAATCCCGACAAGTTATAGAAACTGGATTTGAAAATCCCGACCAGTTATAACACTAAATTTGAAAATCCCGACCAGTTATAAAAACTGGATTTGAAAATCCCGACCAGTTATATAAACTGGATTTGAAAATCCTGACCAGTTTTAGAAACTGAATTTGAAAATCCCGACCAGTTATAAAAACTAGATTTGAAAATCCCGACCAGTTATAAAACTGGATTTGAAAATCCCGACGAGTTATAGAAACTGAATTTGAAAATCCTGATAAGTTATAACACTGGATTTGAAAATCCCGACCAATTATAAAATTAGATTTGAAAATCCAGACCAGTTATAGAAAATGGATTTGAAAATCCCGACCAGTTATAAAACCGGATTTGAAAATCCCGACCAGTTATAGAAACTGGATTTGAAAATCTTGACCAGTTATAAAACTGGATTTGAAAATCCCGACCAGTTATAGAAACTGGATTTAAAAATTCTGACCAGTTATGACACTAGATTTGAAAATCCCAACCTGTTATAGATACTTGATTTGAAAATCCCGAACAGTTATAAAAACTGGAGTTGAAAATCCCGACCAGTTATAGAAACTGGATTTGAAAATCCTGACCAGTTATAGAAACTGGATTTGAAAATCTCGACCAGTTATAGAAACTGGATTTGAAAATCCAGACCAGCTATAGAAACTGGATTTGAATATCCCGACCAGTTATAAAATCTGGAATTGAAAATCCCGACCAGTTATAGAAACTGGATTTCAAAATCCCGACTAGTTATAGAAACTGAATTTGAAAATCCCGACCAGTTATAGAAACTGGATTTGAAAATCCCGACCAGTTATAACACTGAATTTGAAAATCCCGACCGGTTATAAAAACTGGATTTGAAAATCCCGACGAGTTATAGAAACTTGATTTGAAAATCCTGACCAGTTATAGAAACTGGATTTGAAAATCCCGACCAGTTATAGAAACTGGATTTGAAAATCCAGACCAGTTATAGAAACTGGATTTGAAAATCCCGACCAGTTATAAAATCTGGAATTGAAAATCCCGACCAGTTATAGAAACTGGATTTCAAAATCCCGACCAGTTATAAAACTGGATTTAAAAATCTCGACCAGTTATAGAAACTGGATTTGAAAATCCCGACTAGTTATAAAACTGGATTTGAAAATCCCGACCAGTTATAGAAACTGGATTTGAAAATCCTGACCAGTTATAAAACTGGATTTGAAAATCCCGACCAGTTATAGAAACTGGATTTAAAAATTTCGACCAGTTATGACACTAGATTTGAAAATCCCGACCTGTTATAGATACTTGATTTGAAAATCCCGACCAGTTATAAAAACTGGAGTTGAAAATCCCGACCAGTTATAGAAACTGGATTTGAAAATCCCGACCAGTTATAAAAATTGGATTTGAAAATCCCGACCAGTTATAAAACTGGATTTGAAAATCCCGACCAGTTATAGAAACTGCATTAGAAAATTCTGATCAGTTATAACACTGGATTTGAAAATCCCAACCAATTATAAAACTAGTTTTGAAAATCCGGACCTGTTATAGAAACTGGATTTGAAAATCCCGACCAGTTATAAATCTGGATTTGAAAATCCCAACCAGTTATAAAACTAGATATAAAAATCCCGACCAGTTATAGAAACTGCATTTGAAAATCTTGACCAGTTATAAAACTGGATTTGAAAATCCCGACCAGTTATAGAAATTGGATTTGAAAATCCCGACCAGTTATGACACTAGATTTGGAAATCACGACCAGTTATAGAAACTGGATTTGAAAATCCCGACCAGTTATAGAAACTGGATTTGAAAATCCCGACCAGTTGTAAAAACTGAATTTTGAAAATCCCGACCAGTTACAAAAACTGGATTTGAAAATCCCGACCAGTTATAAAAACTAGATTTGAAAATCCCGACCAGTTATAGAAACTGGATTTGAAAATCCCGACTAGTTATAGAAACTGGATTTGAAAATCCCGACCAGTTATAGAAACTAGATTTGAAAATCCCGACCAGTTATAAAACTGGATTTGAAAATCCCGATCAGTTATAGAAACTGGATTTGAAAATCTTGACCAGTTATAAAAACTGGATTTGAAAATCCCGACCAGTTATAGAAACTGGATTTCAAAATCCCGACCAGTTATAGAAACTGGATTTGAAAATCCCGACCAGTTATAGAAACTGGATTTGAAAATCCCGACCAGTTATAACACTGAATTTGAAAATCCCGACCAGTTATACAAACTGGATTTGAAAATCCCGACCAGTTATATAAACTGGATTTGAAAATCCTGACGAGTTATAGAAACTGAATTTGAAAATCCCGACCAGTTATAAAAACTAGATTTGAAAATCCCGACCAGTTATAAAACTGGATTTGAAAATCCCGACGAGTTATAGAAACTGAATTTGAAAATCCTGATAAGTTATAACACTGGATTTGAAAATCCCGACCAATTATAAAACTAGATTTGAAAATCCAGACCAGTTATAGAAAATGGATTTGAAAATCCTGACCAGTTATAAAACTAGATTTGAAAATCCCGACCAATTATAAAACTAGATTTGAAAATTCCGACCAGTTATAGCAAATGGATTTGAAAATCCCGACCAGTTATAAAACTGGATTTGAAAATCCTGACCAGTTATGACACTAGATTTGAATATCCCGACCAGTTATAGAAACTGGATTTGAAAATCCCGACCAGTTATAAAAACTAGATTTGAAAATTCCGACCAGTTATAGAAACTGGATTTGAAAATCCTGACCAGTTATAGAAATTGGATTTTAAAATCCCGACCAATTATAGAAACTGGATTTGAAAATCCTGACCAGTTATAGAAACTGGATTTGAAAATCCCGACCAGTTATAAAAACTAGATTTGAAAATTCCGACCAGTTATAGAAACTGGATTTGAAAATCCCGACCAGATATAGAAACTGGATTTGAAAATATCGACCAGTTATAGAAACTAGATTTGAAAATCCTAACCAGTTATAAAACTGGATTTGAAAATCCCGACCAGTTATAGAAACTGGATTTGAAAATCTCGACCAGTTATAAAAACTGGATTTGAAAATCCCAACCAGTTATAGAAACTGGATTTCAAAATCCCGACCAGTTATAGAAACTGGAGTTGAAAATCCCGACCAGTTATAACACTGAATTTGAAAATCCCGACCAGTTATAAAAATTGGATTTGAAAATCCCGACCAGTTATAGAAACTGGATTTGAAAATCCTGACCAGTTATAGAAACTGAATTTGAAAATCCCGACCAGTTATGAAAACTGGATTTGAAAATCCCGACCAGTTATAAATCTGGATTTGAAAATCCCGACGAGTTATAGAAACTGAATTTGAAAATCCTGATCAGTTATAACACTGGATTTGAAAATCCCGACCAATTATAAAACTAGATTTGAAAATCCCGACCAGTTATAGAAAATGGATTTGAAAATCCCGACCAGTTATAAAAATGGATTTAAAAATCCCGACCAGTTATAGAAACTGGATTTGAAAATCCCGACCATTTATAAAACTGGATTTAAAAATCCCGACCAGTTATAGAAACTGGATTTGAAAATCTAGACCAGTTATAAAACTAGATTTGAAAATCCCGACCAGTTATAGAAACTGGATTTAAAAATCCCGACCAGTTATGATACTAGATTTGAAAATCCCGACTTGTTATAGATACCTGATTTGAAAATCACGACCCGTTATAAAAACTGGAGTTGAAAATCCCGACCAGTTATAGAAACTAGATTTGAAAATCCCAACTAGTTATAAAACTGGATTTGAAAATCCCGACCAGTTATAGAAACTGGATTTGAAAATCCCGACCAGTTATAAAAACTGGATTTGAAAATCTCAACCAGTTATAGAAACTGGATTTCAAAATCCAGACCAGTTATAGAAACTGGTGTTGAAAATCCCGACCAGTTATAACACTGAATTTGAAAATCCCGACCAGTTATAAAAACTGGATTTGAAAATCCCGACCAGTTATAGAAACTGGATTTGAAAATCCTGACCAGTTATAGAAACTAAATTTGAAAATCCCGACCAGTTATTAAAACTGGATTTGAAAATCCCGACCAGTTATAAAACTGGATTTGAAAATCCCGACGAGTTATAGAAACTGAATTTGAAAATCCTGATCAGTTATAACACTGGATTTGAAAATCCCGACCAATTATAAAACTGGATTTGAAAATCCCGACGAGTTATAGAAACTGAATTTGAAAATCCTGATAAGTTATAACACTGGATTTGAAAATCCCGACGAGTTATAAAACTAGATTTGAAAATCCAGACCAGTTATAGAAAATGGATTTGAAAATCCTGACCAGTTATAAAACTAGATTTGAAAATCCCGACCAATTATAAAACTAGATTTGAAAATCCCGACCAATTATAAAACTAGATTTGAAAATTCCGACCAGTTATAGCAAATGGATTTGAAAATCCCGACCAGTTATAAAACTGGATTTGAAAATCCTGACCAGTTATGACACTAGATTTGAATATCCCGACCAGTTATAGAAACTGGATTTGAAAATCCCGACCAGTTATAAAAACTAGATTTGAAAATTCCGACCAGTTATAGAAACTGGATTTGAAAATCCTGACCAGTTATAGAAATTGGATTTTAAAATCCCGACCAATTATAGAAACTGGATTTGAAAATCCTGACCAGTTATAGAAACTGGATTTGAAAATCCCGACCAGTTATAAAAACTAGATTTGAAAATTCCGACCAGTTATAGAAACTGGATTTGAAAATCCCGACCAGATATAGAAACTGGATTTGAAAATATCGACCAGTTATAGAAACTAGATTTGAAAATCCTAACCAGTTATAAAACTGGATTTGAAAATCCCGACCAGTTATAGAAACTGGATTTGAAAATCTCGACCAGTTATAAAAACTGGATTTGAAAATCCCAACCAGTTATAGAAACTGGATTTCAAAATCCCGACCAGTTATAGAAACTGGAGTTGAAAATCCCGACCAGTTATAACACTGAATTTGAAAATCCCGACCAGTTATAAAAATTGGATTTGAAAATCCCGACCAGTTATAGAAACTGGATTTGAAAATCCTGACCAGTTATAGAAACTGAATTTGAAAATCCCGACCAGTTATGAAAACTGGATTTGAAAATCCCGACCAGTTATAAATCTGGATTTGAAAATCCCGACGAGTTATAGAAACTGAATTTGAAAATCCTGATCAGTTATAACACTGGATTTGAAAATCCCGACCAATTATAAAACTAGATTTGAAAATCCCGACCAGTTATAGAAAATGGATTTGAAAATCCCGACCAGTTATAAAAATGGATTTAAAAATCCCGACCAGTTATAGAAACTGGATTTGAAAATCCCGACCATTTATAAAACTGGATTTAAAAATCCCGACCAGTTATAGAAACTGGATTTGAAAATCTAGACCAGTTATAAAACTAGATTTGAAAATCCCGACCAGTTATAGAAACTGGATTTAAAAATCCCGACCAGTTATGATACTAGATTTGAAAATCCCGACTTGTTATAGATACCTGATTTGAAAATCACGACCCGTTATAAAAACTGGAGTTGAAAATCCCGACCAGTTATAGAAACTAGATTTGAAAATCCCAACTAGTTATAAAACTGGATTTGAAAATCCCGACCAGTTATAGAAACTGGATTTGAAAATCCCGACCAGTTATAAAAACTGGATTTGAAAATCTCAACCAGTTATAGAAACTGGATTTCAAAATCCAGACCAGTTATAGAAACTGGTGTTGAAAATCCCGACCAGTTATAACACTGAATTTGAAAATCCCGACCAGTTATAAAAACTGGATTTGAAAATCCCGACCAGTTATAGAAACTGGATTTGAAAATCCTGACCAGTTATAGAAACTAAATTTGAAAATCCCGACCAGTTATTAAAACTGGATTTGAAAATCCCGACCAGTTATAAAACTGGATTTGAAAATCCCGACGAGTTATAGAAACTGAATTTGAAAATCCTGATCAGTTATAACACTGGATTTGAAAATCCCGACCAATTATAAAACTAGATTTGAAAATCCCGACGAGTTATAGAAAATGGATTTGAAAATCCCGACAAGTTATAAAACTGGATTTGAAAATCCCGACGAGTTATAAAAATGGATTTAAAAATCCCGACCAGTTATAGAAACTGGATTTGAAAATCCCGACCAGTTATAAAACTGGATTTAAAAATCCCGACCAGTTATAGAAACTGGATTTGAAAATCCTGACCAGTTATAAAACTAGATTTGAAAATCCCGACCAGTTATAGAAACTGCATTTGAAAATCCTGACCAGTTATAAAACTGGATTTGAAAATCCCGACCAGTTATAGAAATTGGATTTGAAAATCCCGACCAGTTATGACACTAGATTTGGAAATCACGACCAGTTATAGAAACTGGATTTGAAAATCCCGACCAGTTATAAAAACTGGAGTTGAAAATCCCGACCAGTTATAGAAACTGGATTTGAAAATCCCGACCAGTTATAAAAATTGGATTTGAAAATCCCGACCAGTTATAAAACTGGATTTGAAAATCCCGACCAGTTGTAGAAACTGGATTAGAAAATTCTGATCAGTTATAACACTGGATTTGAAAATCCCAACCAATTATAAAACTAGTTTTGAAAATCCGGACCTGTTATAGAAACTGGATTTGAAAATCCCGACCAGTTATAAATCTGGATTTGAAAATCCCAACCAGTTATAAAACTAGATTTAAAAATCCCGACCAGTTATAGAAACTGCATTTGAAAATCCTGACCAGTTATAAAACTGGATTTGAAAATCCCGACCAGTTATAGAAATTGGATATGAAAATCCCGACCAGTTATGACACTAGATTTGGAAATCACGACCAGTTATAGAAACTGGATTTGAAAATCCCGACCAGTAATAGAAACTGGATTTGAAAATCCCGACCAGTAATAGAAACTGGATTTGAAAATCCCGACCAGTTGTAAAAACTGAATTTTGAAAATCCCGACCAGTTACAAAAACTAGATTTGAAAATCCCGACCAGTTATAGATACCTGATTTGAAAATCACGACCCGTTATAAAAACTGGAGTTGAAAATCCCGACCAGTTATAGAAACTAGATTTGAAAATCCCAACTAGTTATAAAACTGGATTTGAAAATCCCGACCAGTTATAGAAACTGGATTTGAAAATCCCGACCAGTTATAAAAACTGGATTTGAAAATCTCAACCAGTTATAGAAACTGAATTTCAAAATCCAGACCAGTTATAGAAACTGGTGTTGAAAATCCCGACCAGTTATAACACTGAATTTGAAAATCCCGACCAGTTATAAAAACTGGATTTGAAAATCCCGACCAGTTATAGAAACTGGATTTGAAAATCCTGACCAGTTATAGAAACTGAATTTGAAAATCCCGACCAGTTATTAAAACTGGATTTGAAAATCCCGACCAGTTATAAAACTGGATTTGAAAATCCCGACGAGTTATAGAAACTGAATTTGAAAATCCTGATCAGTTATAACACTGGATTTGAAAATCCCGACCAATTATAAAACTAGATTTGAAAATCCCGACGAGTTATAGAAAATGGATTTGAAAATCCCGACAAGTTATAAAACTGGATTTGAAAATCCCAACCTGTTATAGATACTTGATTTGAAAATCCCGAACAGTTATAAAAACTGGAGTTGAAAATCCCGACCAGTTATAGAAACTGGATTTGAAAATCCTGACCAGTTATAGAAACTGGATTTGAAAATCTCGACCAGTTATAGAAACTGGATTTGAAAATCCAGACCAGCTATAGAAACTGGATTTGAATATCCCGACCAGTTATAAAATCTGGAATTGAAAATCCCGACCAGTTATAGAAACTGGATTTCAAAATCCCGACTAGTTATAGAAACTGAATTTGAAAATCCCGACCAGTTATAGAAACTGGATTTGAAAATCCCGACCAGTTATAACACTGAATTTGAAAATCCCGACCGGTTATAAAAACTGGATTTGAAAATCCCGACGAGTTATAGAAACTTGATTTGAAAATCCTGACCAGTTATAGAAACTGGATTTGAAAATCCCGACCAGTTATAGAAACTGGATTTGAAAATCCAGACCAGTTATAGAAACTGGATTTGAAAATCCCGACCAGTTATAAAATCTGGAATTGAAAATCCCGACCAGTTATAGAAACTGGATTTCAAAATCCCGACCAGTTATAAAACTGGATTTAAAAATCTCGACCAGTTATAGAAACTGGATTTGAAAATCCCGACTAGTTATAAAACTGGATTTGAAAATCCCGACCAGTTATAGAAACTGGATTTGAAAATCCTGACCAGTTATAAAACTGGATTTGAAAATCCCGACCAGTTATAGAAACTGGATTTAAAAATTTCGACCAGTTATGACACTAGATTTGAAAATCCCGACCTGTTATAGATACTTGATTTGAAAATCCCGACCAGTTATAAAAACTGGAGTTGAAAATCCCGACCAGTTATAGAAACTGGATTTGAAAATCCCGACCAGTTATAAAAATTGGATTTGAAAATCCCGACCAGTTATAAAACTGGATTTGAAAATCCCGACCAGTTATAGAAACTGCATTAGAAAATTCTGATCAGTTATAACACTGGATTTGAAAATCCCAACCAATTATAAAACTAGTTTTGAAAATCCGGACCTGTTATAGAAACTGGATTTGAAAATCCCGACCAGTTATAAATCTGGATTTGAAAATCCCAACCAGTTATAAAACTAGATATAAAAATCCCGACCAGTTATAGAAACTGCATTTGAAAATCTTGACCAGTTATAAAACTGGATTTGAAAATCCCGACCAGTTATAGAAATTGGATTTGAAAATCCCGACCAGTTATGACACTAGATTTGGAAATCACGACCAGTTATAGAAACTGGATTTGAAAATCCCGACCAGTTATAGAAACTGGATTTGAAAATCCCGACCAGTTGTAAAAACTGAATTTTGAAAATCCCGACCAGTTACAAAAACTGGATTTGAAAATCCCGACCAGTTATAAAAACTAGATTTGAAAATCCCGACCAGTTATAGAAACTGGATTTGAAAATCCCGACTAGTTATAGAAACTGGATTTGAAAATCCCGACCAGTTATAGAAACTAGATTTGAAAATCCCGACCAGTTATAAAACTGGATTTGAAAATCCCGATCAGTTATAGAAACTGGATTTGAAAATCTTGACCAGTTATAAAAACTGGATTTGAAAATCCCGACCAGTTATAGAAACTGGATTTCAAAATCCCGACCAGTTATAGAAACTGGATTTGAAAATCCCGACCAGTTATAGAAACTGGATTTGAAAATCCCGACCAGTTATAACACTGAATTTGAAAATCCCGACCAGTTATAAAAACTGGATTTGAAAATCCCGACCAGTTATATAAACTGGATTTGAAAATCCTGACGAGTTATAGAAACTGAATTTGAAAATCCCGACCAGTTATAAAAACTAGATTTGAAAATCCCGACCAGTTATAAAACTGGATTTGAAAATCCCGACGAGTTATAGAAACTGAATTTGAAAATCCTGATAAGTTATAACACTGGATTTGAAAATCCCGACCAATTATAAAACTAGATTTGAAAATCCAGACCAGTTATAGAAAATGGATTTGAAAATCCTGACCAGTTATAAAACTAGATTTGAAAATCCCGACCAATTATAAAACTAGATTTGAAAATTCCGACCAGTTATAGCAAATGGATTTGAAAATCCCGACCAGTTATAAAACTGGATTTGAAAATCCTGACCAGTTATGACACTAGATTTGAATATCCCGACCAGTTATAGAAACTGGATTTGAAAATCCCGACCAGTTATAAAAACTAGATTTGAAAATTCCGACCAGTTATAGAAACTGGATTTGAAAATCCTGACCAGTTATAGAAATTGGATTTTAAAATCCCGACCAATTATAGAAACTGGATTTGAAAATCCTGACCAGTTATAGAAACTGGATTTGAAAATCCCGACCAGTTATAAAAACTAGATTTGAAAATTCCGACCAGTTATAGAAACTGGATTTGAAAATCCCGACCAGATATAGAAACTGGATTTGAAAATATCGACCAGTTATAGAAACTAGATTTGAAAATCCTAACCAGTTATAAAACTGGATTTGAAAATCCCGACCAGTTATAGAAACTGGATTTGAAAATCTCGACCAGTTATAAAAACTGGATTTGAAAATCCCAACCAGTTATAGAAACTGGATTTCAAAATCCCGACCAGTTATAGAAACTGGAGTTGAAAATCCCGACCAGTTATAACACTGAATTTGAAAATCCCGACCAGTTATAAAAATTGGATTTGAAAATCCCGACCAGTTATAGAAACTGGATTTGAAAATCCTGACCAGTTATAGAAACTGAATTTGAAAATCCCGACCAGTTATGAAAACTGAATTTGAAAATCCCGACCAGTTATAAATCTGGATTTGAAAATCCCGACGAGTTATAGAAACTGAATTTGAAAATCCTGATCAGTTATAACACTGGATTTGAAAATCCCGACCAATTATAAAACTAGATTTGAAAATCCCGACCAGTTATAGAAAATGGATTTGAAAATCCCGACCAGTTATAAAAATGGATTTAAAAATCCCGACCAGTTATAGAAACTGGATTTGAAAATCCCGACCATTTATAAAACTGGATTTAAAAATCCCGACCAGTTATAGAAACTGGATTTGAAAATCTAGACCAGTTATAAAACTAGATTTGAAAATCCCGACCAGTTATAGAAACTGGATTTAAAAATCCCGACCAGTTATGATACTAGATTTGAAAATCCCGACTTGTTATAGATACCTGATTTGAAAATCACGACCCGTTATAAAAACTGGAGTTGAAAATCCCGACCAGTTATAGAAACTAGATTTGAAAATCCCAACTAGTTATAAAACTGGATTTGAAAATCCCGACCAGTTATAGAAACTGGATTTGAAAATCCCGACCAGTTATAAAAACTGGATTTGAAAATCTCAACCAGTTATAGAAACTGGATTTCAAAATCCAGACCAGTTATAGAAACTGGTGTTGAAAATCCCGACCAGTTATAACACTGAATTTGAAAATCCCGACCAGTTATAAAAACTGGATTTGAAAATCCCGACCAGTTATAGAAACTGGATTTGAAAATCCTGACCAGTTATAGAAACTAAATTTGAAAATCCCGACCAGTTATTAAAACTGGATTTGAAAATCCCGACCAGTTATAAAACTGGATTTGAAAATCCCGACGAGTTATAGAAACTGAATTTGAAAATCCTGATCAGTTATAACACTGGATTTGAAAATCCCGACCAATTATAAAACTGGATTTGAAAATCCCGACGAGTTATAGAAACTGAATTTGAAAATCCTGATAAGTTATAACACTGGATTTGAAAATCCCGACGAGTTATAAAACTAGATTTGAAAATCCAGACCAGTTATAGAAAATGGATTTGAAAATCCTGACCAGTTATAAAACTAGATTTGAAAATCCCGACCAATTATAAAACTAGATTTGAAAATTCCGACCAGTTATAGCAAATGGATTTGAAAATCCCGACCAGTTATAAAACTGGATTTGAAAATCCTGACCAGTTATGACACTAGATTTGAATATCCCGACCAGTTATAGAAACTGGATTTGAAAATCCCGACCAGTTATAAAAACTAGATTTGAAAATTCCGACCAGTTATAGAAACTGGATTTGAAAATCCTGACCAGTTATAGAAATTGGATTTTAAAATCCCGACCAATTATAGAAACTGGATTTGAAAATCCTGACCAGTTATAGAAACTGGATTTGAAAATCCCGACCAGTTATAAAAACTAGATTTGAAAATTCCGACCAGTTATAGAAACTGGATTTGAAAATCCCGACCAGATATAGAAACTGGATTTGAAAATATCGACCAGTTATAGAAACTAGATTTGAAAATCCTAACCAGTTATAAAACTGGATTTGAAAATCCCGACCAGTTATAGAAACTGGATTTGAAAATCTCGACCAGTTATAAAAACTGGATTTGAAAATCCCAACCAGTTATAGAAACTGGATTTCAAAATCCCGACCAGTTATAGAAACTGGAGTTGAAAATCCCGACCAGTTATAACACTGAATTTGAAAATCCCGACCAGTTATAAAAATTGGATTTGAAAATCCCGACCAGTTATAGAAACTGGATTTGAAAATCCTGACCAGTTATAGAAACTGAATTTGAAAATCCCGACCAGTTATGAAAACTGGATTTGAAAATCCCGACCAGTTATAAATCTGGATTTGAAAATCCCGACGAGTTATAGAAACTGAATTTGAAAATCCTGATCAGTTATAACACTGGATTTGAAAATCCCGACCAATTATAAAACTAGATTTGAAAATCCCGACCAGTTATAGAAAATGGATTTGAAAATCCCGACCAGTTATAAAAATGGATTTAAAAATCCCGACCAGTTATAGAAACTGGATTTGAAAATCCCGACCATTTATAAAACTGGATTTAAAAATCCCGACCAGTTATAGAAACTGGATTTGAAAATCTAGACCAGTTATAAAACTAGATTTGAAAATCCCGACCAGTTATAGAAACTGGATTTAAAAATCCCGACCAGTTATGATACTAGATTTGAAAATCCCGACTTGTTATAGATACCTGATTTGAAAATCACGACCCGTTATAAAAACTGGAGTTGAAAATCCCGACCAGTTATAGAAACTAGATTTGAAAATCCCAACTAGTTATAAAACTGGATTTGAAAATCCCGACCAGTTATAGAAACTGGATTTGAAAATCCCGACCAGTTATAAAAACTGGATTTGAAAATCTCAACCAGTTATAGAAACTGGATTTCAAAATCCAGACCAGTTATAGAAACTGGTGTTGAAAATCCCGACCAGTTATAACACTGAATTTGAAAATCCCGACCAGTTATAAAAACTGGATTTGAAAATCCCGACCAGTTATAGAAACTGGATTTGAAAATCCTGACCAGTTATAGAAACTAAATTTGAAAATCCCGACCAGTTATTAAAACTGGATTTGAAAATCCCGACCAGTTATAAAACTGGATTTGAAAATCCCGACGAGTTATAGAAACTGAATTTGAAAATCCTGATCAGTTATAACACTGGATTTGAAAATCCCGACCAATTATAAAACTAGATTTGAAAATCCCGACGAGTTATAGAAAATGGATTTGAAAATCCCGACAAGTTATAAAACTGGATTTGAAAATCCCGACGAGTTATAAAAATGGATTTAAAAATCCCGACCAGTTATAGAAACTGGATTTGAAAATCCCGACCAGTTATAAAACTGGATTTAAAAATCCCGACCAGTTATAGAAACTGGATTTGAAAATCCTGACCAGTTATAAAACTAGATTTGAAAATCCCGACCAGTTATAGAAACTGCATTTGAAAATCCTGACCAGTTATAAAACTGGATTTGAAAATCCCGACCAGTTATAGAAATTGGATTTGAAAATCCCGACCAGTTATGACACTAGATTTGGAAATCACGACCAGTTATAGAAACTGGATTTGAAAATCCCGACCAGTTATAAAAACTGGAGTTGAAAATCCCGACCAGTTATAGAAACTGGATTTGAAAATCCCGACCAGTTATAAAAATTGGATTTGAAAATCCCGACCAGTTATAAAACTGGATTTGAAAATCCCGACCAGTTGTAGAAACTGGATTAGAAAATTCTGATCAGTTATAACACTGGATTTGAAAATCCCAACCAATTATAAAACTAGTTTTGAAAATCCGGACCTGTTATAGAAACTGGATTTGAAAATCCCGACCAGTTATAAATCTGGATTTGAAAATCCCAACCAGTTATAAAACTAGATTTAAAAATCCCGACCAGTTATAGAAACTGCATTTGAAAATCCTGACCAGTTATAAAACTGGATTTGAAAATCCCGACCAGTTATAGAAATTGGATATGAAAATCCCGACCAGTTATGACACTAGATTTGGAAATCACGACCAGTTATAGAAACTGGATTTGAAAATCCCGACCAGTAATAGAAACTGGATTTGAAAATCCCGACCAGTAATAGAAACTGGATTTGAAAATCCCGACCAGTTGTAAAAACTGAATTTTGAAAATCCCGACCAGTTACAAAAACTAGATTTGAAAATCCCGACCAGTTATAGATACCTGATTTGAAAATCACGACCCGTTATAAAAACTGGAGTTGAAAATCCCGACCAGTTATAGAAACTAGATTTGAAAATCCCAACTAGTTATAAAACTGGATTTGAAAATCCCGACCAGTTATAGAAACTGGATTTGAAAATCCCGACCAGTTATAAAAACTGGATTTGAAAATCTCAACCAGTTATAGAAACTGAATTTCAAAATCCAGACCAGTTATAGAAACTGGTGTTGAAAATCCCGACCAGTTATAACACTGAATTTGAAAATCCCGACCAGTTATAAAAACTGGATTTGAAAATCCCGACCAGTTATAGAAACTGGATTTGAAAATCCTGACCAGTTATAGAAACTGAATTTGAAAATCCCGACCAGTTATTAAAACTGGATTTGAAAATCCCGACCAGTTATAAAACTGGATTTGAAAATCCCGACGAGTTATAGAAACTGAATTTGAAAATCCTGATCAGTTATAACACTGGATTTGAAAATCCCGACCAATTATAAAACTAGATTTGAAAATCCCGACGAGTTATAGAAAATGGATTTGAAAATCCCGACAAGTTATAAAACTGGATTTGAAAATCCCGACCAGTTATAAAAATGGATTTAAAAATCCCGACCAGTTATAGAAACTGGATTTGAAAATCCTGACCAGTTATAAAACTGGATTTAAAAATCCCGACCAGTTATAGAAACTGGATTTGAAAATCCTGACCAGTTATAAAACTAGATTTGAAAATCCCGACCAGTTATAGAAACTGCATTTGAAAATCCTGACCAGTTATAAAACTGGATTTGAAAATCCCGACCAGTTATAGAAATTGGATTTGAAAATCCTGACCAGTTATGACACTAGATTTGGAAATCACGACCAGTTATAGAAACTGGATTTGAAAATCCCGACCAGTTATAAAAACTGGAGTTGAAAATCCCGACCAGTTATAGAAACTGGATTTGAAAATCCCGACCAGTTATAAAAATTGGATTTGAAAATCCCGACCAGTTATAAAACTGGATTTGAAAATCCCGACCAGTTATAGAAACTGGATTAGAAAATTCTGATCAGTTATAACACTGGATTTGAAAATCCCAACCAATTATAAAACTAGTTTTGAAAATCCGGACCTGTTATAGAAACTGGATTTGAAAATCCCGACCAGTTATAAATCTGGATTTGAAAATCCCAACCAGTTATAAAACTAGATTAAAAAATCCCGACCAGTTATAGAAACTGAATTTGAAAATCCCGACCAGTTATAAAAACTAGATTTGAAAATCCCGACCAGTTATTAAACTGGATTTGAAAATCCCGACGAGTTATAGAAACTGAATTTGAAAATCCTGATAAGTTATAACACTGGATTTGAAAATCCCGACCAATTATAAAACTAGATTTGAAAATCCAGACCAGTTATAGAAAATGGATTTGAAAATCCTGACCAGTTATAAAACTAGATTTGAAAATCCCGACCAATTATAAAACTAGATTTGAAAATTCCGACCAGTTATAGCAAATGGATTTGAAAATCCCGACCAGTTATAAAACTGGATTTGAAAATCCTGACCAGTTATGACACTAGATTTGAATATCCCGACCAGTTATAGAAACTGGATTTGAAAATCCCGACCAGTTATAAAAACTAGATTTGAAAATTCCGACCAGTTATAGAAACTGGATTTGAAAATCCTGACCAGTTATAGAAATTGGATTTTAAAATCCCGACCAATTATAGAAACTGGATTTGAAAATCCTGACCAGTTATAGAAACTGGATTTGAAAATCCCGACCAGTTATAAAAACTAGATTTGAAAATTCCGACCAGTTATAGAAACTGGATTTGAAAATCCCGACCAGTTATAGAAACTGGATTTGAAAATATCGACCAGTTATAGAAACTAGATTTGAAAATCCTAACCAGTTATAAAACTGGATTTGAAAATCCCGACCAGTTATAGAAACTGGATTTAAAAATCTCGACCAGTTATAAAAACTGGATTTGAAAATCCCAACCAGTTATAGAAACTGGATTTCAAAATCCCGACCAGTTATAGAAACTGGAGTTGAAAATCCCGACCAGTTATAACACTGAATTTGAAAATCCCGACCGGTTATAAAAATTGGATTTGAAAATCCCGACCAGTTATAGAAACTGGATTTGAAAATCCTGACCAGTTATAGAAACTGAATTTGAAAATCCCGACCAGTTATGAAAACTGGATTTGAAAATCCCGACCAGTTATAAATCTGGATTTGAAAATCCCGACGAGTTATAGAAACTGAATTTGAAAATCCTGATCAGTTATAACACTGGATTTGAAAATCCCGACCAATTATAAAAGTAGATTTGAAAATCCCGACCAGTTATAGAAACTGGATTTGAAAATCCCGACCATTTATAAAACTGGATTTAAAAATCCCGACCAGTTATAGAAACTGGATTTGAAAATCTTGACCAGTTATAAAACTAGATTTATAAATCCCGACCAGTTATAGAAACTGGATTTAAAAATCCCGACCAGTTATGACACTAGATTTGAAAATCCCGACTTGTTATAGATACCTGATTTGAAAATCACGACCCGTTATAAAAACTGGAGTTGAAAATCCCGACCAGTTATAGAAACTAGATTTGAAAATCCCAACTAGTTATAAAACTGGATTTGAAAATCCCGACCAGTTATAGAAACTGGATTTGAAAATCCCGACCAGTTATAAAAACTGGATTTGAAAATCTCAACCAGTTATAGAAACTGGATTTCAAAATCCAGACCAGTTATAGAAACTGGTGTTGAAAATCCCGACCAGTTATAACACTGAATTTGAAAATCCCGACCAGTTATAAAAACTGGATTTGAAAATCCCGACCAGTTATAGAAACTGGATTTGAAAATCCTGACCAGTTATAAAAACTGAATTTGAAAATCCCGACCAGTTATTAAAACTGGATTTGAAAAAACCGACCAGTTATAAAACTGGATTTGAAAATCCCGACGAGTTATAGAAACTGAATTTGAAAATCCTGATCAGTTATAACACTGGATTTGAAAATCCCGACCAATTATAAAACTAGATTTGAAAATCCCGACGAGTTATAGAAAATGGATTTGAAAATCCCGACAAGTTATAAAACTGGATTTGAAAATCCCGACCAGTTATAAAAATGGATTTAAAAATCCCGACCAGTTATAGAAACTGGATTTGAAAATCCCGACCAGTTATAAAACTGGATTTAAAAATCCCGACCAGTTATAGAAACTGGATTTGAAAATCCTGACCAGTTATAAAACTAGATTTGAAAATCCCGACCAGTTATAGAAACTGCATTTGAAAATCCTGACCAGTTATAAAACTGGATTTGAAAATCCCGACCAGTTATAGAAATTGGATTTGAAAATCCCGACCAGTTATGACACTAGATTTGGAAATCACGACCAGTTATAGAAACTGGATTTGAAAATCCCGACCAGTTATAAAAACTGGAGTTGAAAATCCCGACCAGTTATAGAAACTGGATTTGAAAATCCCGACCAGTTATAAAAATTGGATTTGAAAATCCCGACCAGTTATAAAACTGGATTTGAAAATCCCGACCAGTTATAGAAACTGGATTAGAAAATTCTGATCAGTTATAACACTGGATTTGAAAATCCCAACCAATTATAAAACTAGTTTTGAAAATCCGGACCTGTTATACAAACTGGATTTGAAAATCCCGACCAGTTATAAATCTGGATTTGAAAATCCCAACCAGTTATAAAACTAGATTTAAAAATCCCGACCAGTTATAGAAACTGCATTTGAAAATCCTGACCAGTTATAAAACAGGATTTGAAAATCCCGACCAGTTATAGAAATTGGATTTGAAAATCCCGACCAGTTATGACACTAGATTTGGAAATCACGACCAGTTATAGAAACTGGATTTGAAAATCCCGACCAATAATAGAAACTGGATTTGAAAATCCCGACCAGTTGTAAAAACTGAATTTTGAAAATCCCGACCAGTTACAAAAACTGGATTTGAAAATCCCGACCAGTTATAAAAACTAGATTTGAAAATCCCGACCAGTTATAGAAACTGGATTTGAAAATCCCGACTAGTTATAGAAACTGGATTTGAAAATCCCGACCAGTTATAGAAACTAGATTTGAAAATCCCGACCAGTTATAAAACTGGATTTGAAAATCCCGACCAGTTATAGAAACTGGATTTGAAAATCTTGACCAGTTATAAAAACTGGATTTGAAAATCCCGACCAGTTATATAAACTGGATTTCAAAATCCCGACCAGTTATAGAAACTGGATTTGAAAATCCCGACCAGTTATAGAAACTGGATTTGAAAATCCCGACTAGTTATAGAAACTGAATTTGAAAATCCCGACCAGTTATAGAAACTAGATTTGAAAATCCCGACCAGTTATAAAACTGGATTTGAAAATCCCGACCAGTTATAGAAACTGGATTTGAAAATCTTGACCAGTTATAAAAACTGGATTTGAAAATCCCGACCAGTTATACAAACTGGATTTCAAAATCCCGACCAGTTATAGAAATTGGATTTCAAAATCCCGACCAGTTATAGAAACTGGAGTTGAAAATCCTGACCAGTTATAACACTGAATTTGAAAATCCCGACCAGTTATAAAAATTGGATTTGAAAATCCCGACCAGTTATAGAAACTGGATTTGAAAATCCTGACCAGTTATAGAAACTGAATTTGAAAATCCCGACCAGTTATGAAAACTGGATTTGAAAATCCCGACCAGTTATAAATCTGGATTTGAAAATCCCGACGAGTTATAGAAACTGAATTTGAAAATCCTGATCAGTTATAACACTGGATTTGAAAATCCCGACCAATTATAAAACTAGATTTGAAAATCCTGACCAGTTATAGAAAATGGATTTGAAAATCCCGACCAGTTATAAAAATGGATTTAAAAATCCCGACCAGTTATAGAAACTGGATTTGAAAATCCCGACCATTTATAAAACTGGATTTAAAAATCCCGACCAGTTATAGAAACTGGATTTGAAAATCTTGACCAGTTATAAAACTAGATTTGAAAATCCCGACCAGTTATAGAAACTGGATTTAAAAATCCCGACCAGTTATGACACTAGATTTGAAAATCCCGACTTGTTATAGATACCTGATTTGAAAATCACGACCCGTTATAAAAACTTGAGTTGAAAATCCCGACCAGTTATAGAAACTAGATTTGAAAATCCCAACTAGTTATAAAACTGGATTTGAAAATCCCGACCAGTTATAGAAACTGGATTTGAAAATCCCGACCAGTTATAAAAACTGGATTTGAAAATCTCAACCAGTTATAGAAACTGGATTTCAAAATCCAGACCAGTTATAGAAACTGGTGTTGAAAATCCCGACCAGTTATAACACTGAATTTGAAAATCCCGACCAGTTATAAAAACTGGATTTGAAAATCCCGACCAGTTATAGAAACTGGATTTGAAAATCCTGACCAGTTATAAAAACTGAATTTGAAAATCCCGACCAGTTATTAAAACTGGATTTGAAAATCCCGACCAGTTATAAAACTGGATTTGAAAATCCCGACGAGTTATAGAAACTGAATTTGAAAATCCTGATCAGTTATAACACTGGATTTGAAAATCCCGACCAATTATAAAACTAGATTTGAAAATCCCGACGAGTTATAGAAAATGGATTTGAAAATCCCGACAAGTTATAAAACTGAATTTGAAAATCCCGACCAGTTATAAAAATGGATTTAAAAATCCCGACCAGTTATAGAAACTGGATTTGAAAATCCCGACCAGTTATAAAACTGGATTTAAAAATCCCGACCAGTTATAGAAACTGGATTTGAAAATCCTGACCAGTTATAAAACTAGATTTGAAAATCCCGACCAGTTATAGAAACTGCATTTGAAAATCCTGACCAGTTATAAAACTGGATTTGAAAATCCCGACCAGTTATAGAAATTGGATTTGAAAATCCCGACCAGTTATGACACTAGATTTGGAAATCACGACCAGTTATAGAAACTGGATTTGAAAATCCCGACCAGTTATAAAAACTGGAGTTGAAAATCCCGACCAGTTATAGAAACTGGATTTGAAAATCCCGACCAGTTATAAAAATTGGATTTGAAAATCCCGACCAGTTATAAAACTGGATTTGAAAATCCCGACCAGTTATAGAAACTGGATTAGAAAATTCTGATCAGTTATAACACTGGATTTGAAAATCCCAACCAATTATAAAACTAGTTTTGAAAATCCGGACCTGTTATACAAACTGGATTTGAAAATCCCGACCAGTTATAAATCTGGATTTGAAAATCCCAACCAGTTATAAAACTAGATTTAAAAATCCCGACCAGTTATAGAAACTGCATTTGAAAATCCTGACCAGTTATAAAACTGGATTTGAAAATCCCGACCAGTTATAGAAATTGGATTTGAAAATCCCGACCAGTTATGACACTAGATTTGGAAATCACGACCAGTTATAGAAACTGGATTTGAAAATCCCGACCAGTAATAGAAACTGGATTTGAAAATCCCGACCAGTTGTAAAAACTGCATTTTGAAAATCCCGACCAGTTACAAAAACTGGATTTGAAAATCCCGACCAGTTATAAAAACTAGATTTGAAAATCCCGACCAGTTATAGAAACTGGATTTGAAAATCCCGACTAGTTATAGAAACTGGATTTGAAAATCCCGACCAGTTATAGAAACTAGATTTGAAAATCCCGACCAGTTATAAAACTGGATTTGAAAATCCCGACCAGTTATAGAAACTGGATTTGAAAATCTTGACCAGTTATAAAAACTGGATTTGAAAATCCCGACCAGTTATACAAACTGGATTTCAAAATCCCGACCAGTTATAGAAACTGGATTTGAAAATCCTGACCAGTTATAAAAACTGAATTTGAAAATCCCGACCAGTTATTAAAACTGGATTTGAAAATCCCGACCAGTTATAAAACTGGATTTGAAAATCCCGACGAGTTATAGAAACTGAATTTGAAAATCCTGATCAGTTATAACACTGGATTTGAAAATCCCGACCAATTATAAAACTAGATTTGAAAATCCCGACGAGTTATAGAAAATGGATTTGAAAATCCCGACAAGTTATAAAACTGAATTTGAAAATCCCGACCAGTTATAAAAATGGATTTAAAAATCCCGACCAGTTATAGAAACTGGATTTGAAAATCCCGACCAGTTATAAAACTGGATTTAAAAATCCCGACCAGTTATAGAAACTGGATTTGAAAATCCTGACCAGTTATAAAACTAGATTTGAAAATCCCGACCAGTTATAGAAACTGCATTTGAAAATCCTGACCAGTTATAAAACTGGATTTGAAAATCCCGACCAGTTATAGAAATTGGATTTGAAAATCCCGACCAGTTATGACACTAGATTTGGAAATCACGACCAGTTATAGAAACTGGATTTGAAAATCCCGACCAGTTATAAAAACTGGAGTTGAAAATCCCGACCAGTTATAGAAACTGGATTTGAAAATCCCGACCAGTTATAAAAATTGGATTTGAAAATCCCGACCAGTTATAAAACTGGATTTGAAAATCCCGACCAGTTATAGAAACTGGATTAGAAAATTCTGATCAGTTATAACACTGGATTTGAAAATCCCAACCAATTATAAAACTAGTTTTGAAAATCCGGACCTGTTATACAAACTGGATTTGAAAATCCCGACCAGTTATAAATCTGGATTTGAAAATCCCAACCAGTTATAAAACTAGATTTAAAAATCCCGACCAGTTATAGAAACTGCATTTGAAAATCCTGACCAGTTATAAAACTGGATTTGAAAATCCCGACCAGTTATAGAAATTGGATTTGAAAATCCCGACCAGTTATGACACTAGATTTGGAAATCACGACCAGTTATAGAAACTGGATTTGAAAATCCCGACCAGTAATAGAAACTGGATTTGAAAATCCCGACCAGTTGTAAAAACTGAATTTTGAAAATCCCGACCAGTTACAAAAACTGGATTTGAAAATCCCGACCAGTTATAAAAACTAGATTTGAAAATCCCGACCAGTTATAGAAACTGGATTTGAAAATCCCGACTAGTTATAGAAACTGGATTTGAAAATCCCGACCAGTTATAGAAACTAGATTTGAAAATCCCGACCAGTTATAAAACTGGATTTGAAAATCCCGACCAGTTATAGAAACTGGATTTGAAAATCTTGACCAGTTATAAAAACTGGATTTGAAAATCCCGACCAGTTATACAAACTGGATTTCAAAATCCCGACCAGTTATAGAAACTGGATTTGAAAATCCCGACCAGTTATAGAAACTGGATTTGAAATTCCCGACCAGTTATAACACTGAATTTGAAAATCCCGACCAGTTATAAAAACTGGATTTGAAAATCCCGACCAGTTATATAAACTGGATTTGAAAATCCTGACGAGTTATAGAAACTGAATTTGTAAATCCCGACCAGTTATAAAAACTAGATTTGAAAATCCCGACCAGTTATAAAACTGGATTTGAAAATCCCGACGAGTTATAGAAACTGAATTTGAAAATCCTAATAAGTTATAACACTGGATTTGAAAATCCCGACCAATTATAAAACTAGATTTGAAAATCCAGACCAGTTATAGAAAATGGATTTGAAAATCCCGACCAGTTATAAAACCGGATTTGAAAATCCCGACCAGTTATAGAAACTGGATTTGAAAATCTTGACCAGTTATAAAACTGGATTTGAAAATCCCGACCAGTTATAGAAACTGGATTTAAAAATTCTGACCAGTTATGACACTAGATTTGAAAATCCCGACCTGTTATAGATACTTGATTTGAAAATCCCGAACAGTTATAAAAACTAGAGTTGAAAATCCCGACCAGTTATAGAAACTGGATTTGAAAATCCTGACCAGTTATAGAAACTGGATTTGAAAATCTCGACCAGTTATAGAAACTGGATTTGAAAATCCAGAACAGTTATAGAAACTGGATTTGAAAATCCCGACCAGTTATAAAATCTGGAATTGAAAATCTCGACCAGTTATTGAAACTGGATTTCAAAATCCCGACCAGTTATAGAAATTGAATTTGAAAATCCCGACCAATTATAAAATTAGATTTGAAAATCCAGACCAGTTATAGAAAATGGATTTGAAAATCCCGACCAGTTATAAAATCGGATTTGAAAATCCCGACCAGTTATAGAAACTGGATTTGAAAATCTTGACCAGTTATAAAACTGGATTTGAAAATCCCGACCAGTTATAGAAACTGGATTTAAAAATTCTGACCAGTTATGACACTAGATTTGAAAATCCCGACCTGTTATAGATACTTGATTTGAAAATCCCGAACAGTTATAAAAACTGGAGTTGAAAATCCCGACCAGTTATAGAAACTGGATTTGAAAATCCTGACAAGTTATAGAAACTGGATTTGAAAATCTCGACCAGTTATAGAAACTGGATTTGAAAATCCAGACCAGTTATAGAAACTGGATTGGAAAATCCCGACCAGTTATAAAATCTGGAATTGAAAATCCCGACCAGTTATAGAAACTGGATTTCAAAATCCCGACCAGTTATAAAACTGGATTTGAAAATCCCGACCAGTTATAAAACTGGATTTGAAAATCCCGACCAGTTATAGAAACTGGATTTGAAAATCCTGACCAGTTATAAAACTGGATTTGAAAATCCCGACCAGTTATAGAAACTGGATTTGAAAATGCCGACCAATTATAAAACTAGATTTGAAAATCCGGACCTGTTATAGAAACTGGATTTGAAAATCCCGACCAGTTATAAATCTGGATTTGAAATCCCAACCAGTTATAAAACTACATTTAAAAATCCAGACCTGTTATAGAAACTGCATTTGAAAAATCCCGACCAGTTATAAAAACTAGATTTGAAAATCCCAACCAGTTATAGAAACTGGATTTGAAAATCCTGACCAGTTATAGAAACTGGATTTGAAAATCCCGACCAGTTATAGAAACTGCATTTGAAAATCCCGACTAGTTATAAAAACTGGATTTGAAAATCCCAACCAGTTATAAAACTAGATTTAAAAATCCCGACCAGTTATAGAAACTGCATTTGAGAATCCTGACCAGTTATAAAACTGGATTTGAAAATCCCGACCAGTTATAGAAATTGAATTTGAAAATCCCGACCAGTTATGACACTAGATTTGGAAATCACGACCAGTTATAGAAACTGGATTTAAAAATCCTGACCAGTTATAGAAACTGGATTTGAAAATCCCGACTAGTTATAAAAACTGGATTTGAAAATCCCAACCAGTTATAGAAACTGGATTTCAAAATCCCGACCAGTTATAAAAACTGGAGTTGAAAATCCCGACCAGTTATAACACTGAATTTGAAAATCCCGACCAGTTATAAAAACTGAATTTGAAAATCCCGACCAGTTATAGAAACTGGATTTGAAAATCCTGACCAGTTATAGAAACTGAATTTTAAAATCCCGACCAGTTATAAAAACTGGATTTGAAAATCCCGACCTGTTATAAAACTGGATTTGAAGATCCCGACGAGTTATAGAAACTGAATTTGAAAATCCTGATGAGTTATAACACTGGATTTGAAAATCCCGACCAATTCTAAAACTAGATTTGAAAATCCCGACCAGTTATAGAAAATGGATTTGAAAATCCCGACCAGTTATAAAACTGGATTTGAAAATCCCGACCAGTTATAAAACTGGATTTAAAAATCCCGACTAGTTATAGAAACTGGATTTGAAAATCCCGACCAGTTATAAAACTGGATTTGAAAATCCCGACCAGTTATAGAAACTGGATTTGAAAATCCTGACCAGTTATAAAATTGGATTTGAAAATCCCGACCAGTTATAGAAACTGGATTTAAAAATTTCGACCAGTTATGACACTAGATTTGAAAATCCTGACCTGTTATAGATAATTGATTTGAAAATCCCGACCAGTTATAAAAACTGGAGTTGAAAATCCCGACCAGTTATAGAAACTGGATTTGAAAATCCCGACCAGTTATAAAAATTGGATTTGAAAATCCCGACCAGTTATAAAACTGGATTTGAAAATCCCGACCAGTTATAGAAACTGAATTAGAAAATTGTGATCAGTTATAACACTGGATTTGAAAATCCCAACCAATTATAAAATTAGTTTTGAAAATCCGGACCTGTTATAGAAACTGGATTTGAAAATCCCGACCAGTTATAAATCTGGATTTGAAAATCCCAACCAGTTATAAAACTAGATTTAAAAATCCCGACCAGTTATAGAAACTGCATTTGAAAATCCTGACCAGTTATAAAACTGGATTTGAAAATCCCGACCAGTTATAGAAATTGGATTTGAAAATCCCGACCAGTTATGACACTAGATTTGGAAATCACGACCAGTTATAGAAACTAGATTTGAAAATTCCGACCAGTTATAAAAACTGGATTTGAAAATCCCGACCAGTTATAGAAACTGGATTTGAAAATCCCGACCAGTTGTAAAAACTGAATTTTGAAAATCCCGACCAGTTACAAAAACTGGATTTGAAAATCCCGACCAGTTATAAAAACTAGATTTGAAAATCCCGACCAGTTATAGAAACTGGATTTGAAAATCCCGACTAGTTATAGAAACTGGATTTGAAAATCCCGACCAGTTATAGAAACTAGATTTGAAAATCCCGACCAGTTATAAAACTGGATTTGAAAATCCCGACCAGTTATAGAAACTGGATTTGAAAATCTTGACCAGTTATAAAAACTGGATTTGAAAATCCCGACCAGTTATAGAAACTGGATTTCAAAATCCCGACCAGTTATAGAAACTGGATTTGAAAATCCCGACCAGTTATAGAAACTGGATTTGAAAATCCCGACCAGTTATAACACTGAATTTGAAAATCCCGACCAGTTATAAAAACTGGATTTGAAAATCCCGACCAGTTATATAAACTGGATTTGAAAATCCTGACCAGTTATAGAAACTGAATTTGAAAATCCCGACCAGTTATAAAAACTAGATTTGAAAATCCCGACCAGTTATAAAACTGGATTTGAAAATCCCGACGAGTTATAGAAACTGAATTTGAAAATCCTGATAAGTTATAACACTGGATTTGAAAATCCCGACCAATTATAAAACTAGATTTGAAAATCCAGACCAGTTATAGAAAATGGATTTGAAAATCCCGACCAGTTATAAAACCGGATTTGAAAATCCCGACGAGTTATAGAAACTGGATTTGAAAATCTTGACCAGTTATAAAACTGGATTTGAAAATCCCGACTAGTTATAGAAACTGGATTTAAAAATTCTGACCAGTTATGACACTAGATTTGAAAATCCCGACCTGTTGTAGATACTTGATTTGAAAATGCCGAACAGTTATAAAAACTGGAGTTGAAAATCCCGACCAGTTATAGAAACTGGATTTGAAAATCCTGACCAGTTATAGAAACTGGATTTGAAAATCTCGACAAGTTATAGAAACTGGATTTGAAAATCCAGACCAGTTATAGAAACTGGATTTGAAAATCCCGACCAGTTATAAAATCTGGAATTGAAAATCCCGACCAGTTATAGAAACTAGATTTCAAAATCCCGACCAGTTATAAAACTGGATTTAAAAATCCCGACCAGTTATAGAAACTGGATTTGAAAATCCCGACCAGTTATAAAACTGGATTTGAAAATCCCGACCAGTTATAGAAACTGGATTTGAAAATCCTGACCAGTTATAAAACTGGATTTGAAAATCCCGACCAGTTATAGAAACTGGATTTAAAAATTTCGACCAGTTATGACACTAGATTAGAAAATCCCGACCTGTTATAGATACTTGATTTGAAAATCCCGACCAGTTATAAAAACTGGAGTTGAAAATCTCGACCAGTTATAGAAACTGGATTTGAAAATCCCGACCAGTTATAAAAATTGGATTTGAAAATCCCGACCAGTTATAAAACTGGATTTGAAAATCCCGACCAGTTATAGAAACTGGATTAGAAAATTCTGATCAGTTATAACACTGGATTTGAAAATCCCAACCAATTATAAAACTAGTTTTGAAAATCCGGACCTGTTATAGAAACTGGATTTGAAAATCCCGACCAGTTATAAATCTGGATTTGAAAATCCCAACCAGTTATAAAACTAGATTTAAAAATCCCGACCAGTTATAGAAACTGCATTTGAAAATCCTGACCAGTTATAAAACTGGATTTGAAAATCCCGACCAGTTATAGAAATTGGATTTGAAAATCCCGACCAGTTATGACACTAGATTTGGAAATCACGACCAGTTATAGAAACTGGATTTGAAAATCCCGACCAGTTATAGAAACTGGATTTGAAAATCCCGACCAGTTATAGAAACTGGATTTGAAAATCCCGACCAGTTGTAAAAACTGAATTTTGAAAATCCCGACCAGTTACAAAAACTGGATTTGAAAATCCCGACCAGTTATAAAAACTAGATTTGAAAATCCCGACCAGTTATAGAAACTGGATTTGAAAATCCCGACTAGTTATAGAATCTGGATTTCAAAATCCCGACCAGTTATAGAAACTAGATTTGAAAATCCCGACCAGTTATAAAACTGGATTTGAAAATCCCGACCAGTTATAGAAACTGGATTTGAAAATCTTGACCAGTTATAAAATTTGGATTTGAAAATCCCGACCAGTTATAGAAACTGGATTTCAAAATCCCGACCAGTTATAGAAACTGGATTTGAAAATCCCGACAAGTTATACAAACTGGATTTGAAAATCCCGACCAGTTATAACACTGAATTTGAAAATCCCGACCAGTTATAAAAACTGGATTTGAAAATCCCGACCAGTTATATAAACTGGATTTGAAAATCCTGACCAGTTTTAGAAACTGAATTTGAAAATCCCGACTAGTTATAAAAACTAGATTTGAAAATCCCGACCAGTTATAAAACTGGATTTGAAAATCCCGACGAGTTATAGAAACTGAATTTGAAAATCCTGATAAGTTATAACACTCGATTTGAAAATCCCGATCAATTATAAAACTGGATTTGAAAATCCAGACCAGTTATAGAAAATGGATTTGAAAATCCCGACCAGTTTTAAAACCGGATTTGAAAATCCCGACCAGTTATAGAAACTGGATTTGAAAATCTTGACCAGTTATAAAACTGGATTTGAAAATCCCGACCAGTTATAGAAACTGGATTTAAAAATTCTGACCAGTTATGACACTAGATTTGAAAATCCCAACCTGTTATAGATACTTGATTTGAAAATCCCGAACAGTTATAAAAACTGGAGTTGAAAATCCCGACCAGTTATAGAAACTGGATTTGAAAATCCTGACCAGTTATAGAAACTGGATTTGAAAATCTCGACCAGTTATAGAAACTGGATTTGAAAATCCCGACCAGTTATAGAAACTGGATTTGAAAATCCCGACCAGTTATAAAATCTGGAATTGAAAATTCCGACCAGTTATAGAAACTGGATTTCAAAATCCCGACCAGTTATAGAAACTGAATTTGAAAATCCCGACCAGTTATAGAAACTGGATTTGAAAATCCCGACCAGTTATAACACTGAATTTGAAAATTCCGACCGGTTATAAAAACTGGATTTGAAAATCCCGACGAGTTATAGAAACTTGATTTGAAAATCCTGACCAGTTATAGAAACTGGATTTGAAAATCCCGACCAGTTATAGAAACTGGATTTGAAAATCCAGACCAGTTATAGAAACTGGATTTGAAAATCCCGACCAGTTATAAAATCTAGAATTGAAAATCCCGACCAGTTATAGAAACTGGATTTCAAAATCCCGACCAGTTATAAAACTGGATTTAAAAATCTCGACCAGTTATAGAAACTGGATTTGAAAATCCTGACTAGTTATAAAACTGGATTTGAAAATCCCGACCAGTTATAGAAACTGGATTTGAAAATCCTGACCAGTTATAAAACTGGATTTGAAAATCCCGACCAGTTATAGAAACTGGATTTAAAAATTTCGACCAGTTATGACACTAGATTTGAAAATCCCGACCTGTTATAGATACTTGATTTGAAAATCCCGACCAGTTATAAAAACTGGAGTTGAAAATCCCGACCAGTTATAGAAACTGGATTTGAAAATCCCGACCAGTTATAAAAATTGGATTTGAAAATCCCGACCAGTTATAAAACTGGATTTGAAAATCCCGACCAGTTATAGAAACTGGATTAGAAAATTCTGATCAGTTATAACACTGGATTTGAAAATCCCAACCAATTATAAAACTAGTTTTGAAAATCCGGACCTGTTATAGAAACTGGATTTGAAAATCCCGACCAGTTATAAATCTGGATTTGAAAATCCCAACCAGTTATAAAACTAGATTTAAAAATCCCGACCAGTTATAAAAACTGCATTTGAAAATCCTGACCAGTTATAAAACTGGAATTGAAAATCCCGACCAGTTATAGAAATTGGATTTGAAAATCCCGACCAGTTATGACACTAGATTTGGAAATCACGACCAGTTATAGAAACTGGATTTGAAAATCCCGACCAGTTATAGAAACTGGATTTGAAAATCCCGACCAGTTGTAAAAACTGAATTTTGAAAATCCCGACCAGTTACAAAAACTGGATTTGAAAATCCCGACCAGTTATAAAAACTAGATTTGAAAATCCCGACCAGTTATAGAAATTGGATTTGAAAATCCCGACTAGTTATAGAAACTGGATTTGAAAATTCCGACCAGTTATAGAAACTAGATTTGAAAATCCCGACCAGTTATAGAAACTGGATTTGAAATTCTTGACCAGTTATAAAAACTGGATTTGAAAATCCCGACCAGTTATAGAAACTGGATTTCAAAATCCCGACCAGTTATAGAAACTGGATTTGAAAATCCCGACCAGTTATAGAAACTGGATTTGAAAATCCCGACCAGTTATAACACTGAATTTGAAAATCCCGACCAGTTATAAAAACTGGATTTGAAAATCCCGACCAGTTATATAAACTGGATTTGAAAATCCTGACGAGTTATAGAAACTGAATTTGAAAATCCCGACCAGTTATAAAAACTAGATTTGAAAATCCCGACCAGTTATAAAACTGGATTTGAAAATCCCGACGAGTTATAGAAACTGAATTTGAAAATCCTGATAAGTTATAACACTGGATTTGAAAATCCCGACCAATTATAAAACTAGATTTGAAAATCCAGACCAGTTATAGAAAATGGATTTGAAAATCCTGACCAGTTATAAAACTAGATTTGAAAATCATGACCAATTATAAAACTAGATTTGAAAATTCCGACCAGTTATAGCAAATGGATTTGAAAATCCCGACCAGTTATAAAACTGGATTTGAAAATCCCGAACAGTTATAAAAACTGGAGTTGAAAATCCCGACCAGTTATAGAAACTGGATTTGAAAATCCTGACCAGTTATAGAAACTGGAGTTGAAAATCCCGACCAGTTATAGAAACTGGATTTGAAAATCCTGACCAGTTATAGAAACTGGATTTGAAAATCTCGACCAGTTATAGAAACTGGATTTGAAAATCCCGACCAGTTATAGAAACTGGATTTGAAAATCCCGACCAGTTATAAAATCTGGAATTGAAAATTCCGATCAGTTATAGAAACTGGATTTCAAAATCCCGACCAGTTATAGAAACTGAATTTGAAAATCCCGACCAGTTATAGAAACTGGATTTGAAAATCCCGACCAGTTATAACACTGAATTTGAAAATTCCGACCGGTTATAAAAACTGGATTTGAAAATCCCGACGAGTTATAGAAACTTGATTTGAAAATCCTGACCAGTTATAGAAACTGGATTTGAAAATCCCGACCAGTTATAGAAACTGGATTTGAAAATCCAGACCAGTTATAGAAACTGGATTTGAAAATCCCGACCAGTTATAAAATCTAGAATTGAAAATCCCGACCAGTTATAGAAACTGGATTTCAAAATCCCGACCAGTTATAAAACTGGATTTAAAAATCTCGACCAGTTATAGAAACTGGATTTGAAAATCCTGACTAGTTATAAAACTGGATTTGAAAATCCCGACCAGTTATAGAAACTGGATTTGAAAATCCTGACCAGTTATAAAACTGGATTTGAAAATCCCGACCAGTTATAGAAACTGGATTTAAAAATTTCGACCAGTTATGACACTAGATTTGAAAATCCCGACCTGTTATAGATACTTGATTTGAAAATCCCGACCAGTTATAAAAACTGGAGTTGAAAATCCCGACCAGTTATAGAAACTGGATTTGAAAATCCCGACCAGTTATAAAAATTGGATTTGAAAATCCCGACCAGTTATAAAACTGGATTTGAAAATCCCGACCAGTTATAGAAACTGGATTAGAAAATTCTGATCAGTTATAACACTGGATTTGAAAATCCCAACCAATTATAAAACTAGTTTTGAAAATCCGGACCTGTTATAGAAACTGGATTTGAAAATCCCGACCAGTTATAAATCTGGATTTGAAAATCCCAACCAGTCATAAAACTAGATTTAAAAATCCCGACCAGTTATAAAAACTGCATTTGAAAATCCTGACCAGTTATAAAACTGGAATTGAAAATCCCGACCAGTTATAGAAATTGGATTTGAAAATCCCGACCAGTTATGACACTAGATTTGGAAATCACGACCAGTTATAGAAACTGGATTTGAAAATCCCGACCAGTTATAGAAACTGGATTTGAAAATCCCGACCAGTTGTAAAAACTGAATTTTGAAAATCCCGACCAGTTACAAAAACTGGATTTGAAAATCCCGACCAGTTATAAAAACTAGATTTGAAAATCCCGACCAGTTATAGAAATTGGATTTGAAAATCCCGACTAGTTATAGAAACTGGATTTGAAAATTCCGACCAGTTATAGAAACTAGATTTGAAAATCCCGACCAGTTATAGAAACTGGATTTGAAATTCTTGACCAGTTATAAAAACTGGATTTGAAAATCCCGACCAGTTATAGAAACTGGATTTCAAAATCCCGACCAGTTATAGAAACTGGATTTGAAAATCCCGACCAGTTATAGAAACTGGATTTGAAAATCCCGACCAGTTATAACACTGAATTTGAAAATCCCGACCAGTTATAAAAACTGGATTTGAAAATCCCGACCAGTTATATAAACTGGATTTGAAAATCCTGACGAGTTATAGAAACTGAATTTGAAAATCCCGACCAGTTATAAAAACTAGATTTGAAAATCCCGACCAGTTATAAAACTGGATTTGAAAATCCCGACGAGTTATAGAAACTGAATTTGAAAATCCTGATAAGTTATAACACTGGATTTGAAAATCCCGACCAATTATAAAACTAGATTTGAAAATCCAGACCAGTTATAGAAAATGGATTTGAAAATCCTGACCAGTTATAAAACTAGATTTGAAAATCATGACCAATTATAAAACTAGATTTGAAAATTCCGACCAGTTATAGCAAATGGATTTGAAAATCCCGACCAGTTATAAAACTGGATTTGAAAATCCTGACCAGTTATGACACTAGATTTGAATATCCCGACCAGTTATAGAAACTGGATTTGAAAATCCCGACCAGTTATAAAAACTAGATTTGAAAATTCCGACCAGTTATAGAAACTGGATTTGAAAATCCTGACCAGTTATAGAAATTGGATTTTAAAATCCCGACCAATTATAGAAACTGGATTTGAAAATCCTGACCAGTTATAGAAACTGGATTTGAAAATCCCGACCAGTTATAAAAACTAGATTTGAAAATCCCGACCAGTTATAGAAACTGGATTTGAAAATCCCGACCAGTTATAGAAACTGGATTTGAAAATATCGACCAGTTATAGAAACTAGATTTGAAAATCCTAACCAGTTATAAAACTGGATTTGAAAATCCCGACCAGTTATAGAAACTGGATTTGAAAATCTCGACCAGTTATAAAAACTGGATTTGAAAATCCCAACCAGTTATAGAAATTGGATTTCAAAATCCCGACCAGTTATAGAAACTGGAGTTGAAAATCCCGACCAGTTATAACACTGAATTTGAAAATCCCGACCAGTTATAAAAATTGGATTTGAAAATCCCGACCAGTTATAGAAACTGGATTTGAAAATCCTGACCAGTTATAGAAACTGAATTTGAAAATCCCGACCAGTTATGAAAACTGGATTTGAAAATCCCGACCAGTTATAAATCTGGATTTGAAAATCCCGACGAGTTATAGAAACTGAATTTGAAAATACTGATCAGTTATAACACTGGATTTGAAAATCCCGACCAATTATAAAACTAGATTTGAAAATCCCGACCAGTTATAGAAAATGGATTTGAAAATCCCGACCAGTTATAAAAATGGATTTAAAAATCCCGACCAGTTATAGAAACTGGATTTGAAAATCCCGACCATTTATAAAACTGGATTTAAAAATCCCGACCAGTTATAGAAACTGGATTTGAAAATCTTGACCAGTTATAAAACTAGATTTGAAAATCCCGACCAGTTATAGAAACTGGATTTAAAAATCCCGACCAGTTATGACACTAGATTTGAAAATCCCGACTTGTTATAGATACCTGATTTGAAAATCACGACCCGTTATAAAAACTGGAGTTGAAAATCCCGACCAGTTATAGAAACTAGATTTGAAAATCCCAACTAGTTATAAAACTGGATTTGAAAATCCCGACCAGTTATAGAAACTGGATTTGAAAATCCCGACCAGTTATAAAAACTGGATTTGAAAATCTCAACCAGTTATAGAAACTGAATTTCAAAATCCAGACCAGTTATAGAAACTGGTGTTGAAAATCCCGACCAGTTATAACACTGAATTTGAAAATCCCGACCAGTTATAAAAACTGGATTTGAAAATCCCGACCAGTTATAGAAACTGGATTTGAAAATCCTGACCAGTTATAGAAACTGAATTTGAAAATCCCGACCAGTTATTAAAACTGGATTTGAAAATCCCGACCAGTTATAAAACTGGATTTGAAAATCCCGACGAGTTATAGAAACTGAATTTGAAAATCCTGATCAGTTATAACACTGGATTTGAAAATCCCGACCAATTATAAAACTAGATTTGAAAATCCCGACGAGTTATAGAAAATGGATTTGAAAATCCCGACAAGTTATAAAACTGGATTTGAAAATCCCGACCAGTTATAAAAATGGATTTAAAAATCCCGACCAGTTATAGAAACTGGATTTGAAAATCCCGACCAGTTATAAAACTGGATTTAAAAATCCCGACCAGTTATAGAAACTGGATTTGAAAATCCTGACCAGTTATAAAACTAGATTTGAAAATCCCGACCAGTTATAGAAACTGCATTTGAAAATCTTGACCAGTTATAAAACTGGATTTGAAAATCCCGACCAGTTATAGAAATTGGATTTGAAAATCCCGACCAGTTATGACACTAGATTTGGAAATCACGACCAGTTATAGAAACTGGATTTGAAAATCCCGACCAGTTATAAAAACTGGAGTTGAAAATCCCGACCAGTTATAGAAACTGGATTTGAAAATCCCGACCAGTTATAAAAATTGGATTTGAAAATCCCGACCAGTTATAAAACTGGATTTGAAAATCCCGACCAGTTATAGAAACTGGATTAGAAAATTCTGATCAGTTATAACACTGGATTTGAAAATCCCAACCAATTATAAAACTAGTTTTGAAAATCCGGACCTGTTATAGAAACTGGATTTGAAAATCCCGACCAGTTATAAATCTGGATTTGAAAATCCCAACCAGTTATAAAACTAGATTTAAAAATCCCGACCAGTTATAGAAACTGCATTTGAAAATCCTGACCAGTTATAAAACTGGATTTGAAAATCCCGACCAGTTATAGAAATTGGATTTAAAAATCCCGACCAGTTATGACACTAGATTTGGAAATCACGACCAGTTATAGAAACTGGATTTGAAAATCCCGACCAGTAATAGAAACTGGATTTGAAAATCCCGACCAGTTGTAAAAACTGAATTTTGAAAATCCCGACCAGTTACAAAAACTGGATTTGAAAATCCCGACCAGTTATAAAAACTAGATTTGAAAATCCCGACCAGTTATAGAAACTGGATTTGAAAATCCCGACTAGTTATAGAAACTGGATTTGAAAATCCCGACCAGTTATAGAAACTAGATTTGAAAATCCCGACCAGTTATAAAACTGGATTTGAAAATCCCGACCAGTTATAGAAACTGGATTTGAAAATCTTGACCAGTTATAAAAACTGGATTTGAAAATCCCGACCAGTTATAGAAACTGGATTTCAAAATCCCGACCAGTTATAGAAACTGGATTTGAAAATCCCGACCAGTTATAGAAACTGGATTTGAAATTCCCGACCAGTTATAACACTGAATTTGAAAATCCCGACCAGTTATAAAAACTGGATTTGAAAATCCCGACCAGTTATATAAACTGGATTTGAAAATCCTGACGAGTTATAGAAACTGAATTTGAAAATCCCGACCAGTTATAAAAACTAGATTTGAAAATCCCGACCAGTTATAAAACTGGATTTGAAAATCCCGACGAGTTATAGAAACTGAATTTGAAAATCCTGATAAGTTATAACACTGGATTTGAAAATCCCGACCAATTATAAAACTAGATTTGAGAATCCAGACCAGTTATAGAAAATGGATTTGAAAATCCCGACCAATTATAAAACTAGATTTGAGAATCCAGACCAGTTATAGAAAATGGATTTGAAAATCCCGACCAGTTATAAAACCGGATTTGAAAATCCCGACCAGTTATAGAAACTGGATTTGAAAATCTTGACCAGTTATAAAACTGGATTTGAAAATCCCGACCAGTTATAGAAACTGGATTTAAAAATTCTGACCAGTTATGACACTAGATTTGAAAATCCCGACCTGTTATAGATACTTGATTTGAAAATCCCGAACAGTTATAAAAACTAGAGTTGAAAATCCCGACCAGTTATAGAAACTGGATTTGAAAATCCTGACCAGTTATAGAAACTGGATTTGAAAATCTCGACCAGTTATAGAAACTGGATTTGAAAATCCAGAACAGTTATAGAAACTGGATTTGAAAATCCCGACCAGTTATAAAATCTGGAATTGAAAATCCCGACCAGTTATAGAAACTGGATTTCAAAATCCCGACCAGTTATAGAAACTGAATTTGAAAATCCCGACCAATTATAAAATTAGATTTGAAAATCCAGACCAGTTATAGAAAATGGATTTGAAAATCCCGACCAGTTATAAATCTGGATTTGAAAATCCCAACCAGTTATAAAACTAGATTTAAAAATCCCGATCAGTTATAGAAACTGCATTTGAAAATCCTGACCAGTTATAAAACTGGATTTGAAAATCCCGACCAGTTATAGAAATTGGATTTGAAAATCCCGACCAGTTATGACACTAGATTTGGAAATCACGACCAGTTATAGAAACTGGATTTGAAAATCCCGACCAGTTATAGAAACTGGATTTGAAAATCCCGACCAGTTGTAAAAACTGAATTTTGAAAATCCCGACCAGTTACAAAAACTGGATTTGAAAATCCCGACCAGTTATAAAAACTAGATTTGAAAATCCCGACCAGTTATAGAAACTGGATTTGAAAATCCCGACTAGTTATAGAAACTGGATTTGAAAATCCCGACCAGTTATAGAAACTAGATTTGAAAATCCCTACCAGTTATAGAAACTGGATTTGAAAATCTTGACCAGTTATAAAAACTGGATTTGAAAATCCCGACCAGTTATAGAAACTGGATTTCAAAATCCCGACCAGTTATAGAAACTGGATTTGAAAATCCCGACCAGTTATAGAAACTGGATTTGAAAATCCCGACCAGTTATAACACTGAATTTGAAAATCCCGACCAGTTATAAAAACTGGATTTGAAAATCCCGACCAGTTATATAAACTGGATTTGAAAATCCTGACGAGTTATAGAAACTGAATTTGAAAATCCCGACCAGTTATAAAAACTAGATTTGAAAATCCCGACCAGTTATAAAACTGGATTTGAAAATCCCGACGAGTTATAGAAACTGAATTTGAAAATCCTGATAAGTTATAACACTGGATTTGAAAATCCCGACCAATTATAAAACTATATTTGAAAATCCAGACCAGTTATAGAAAATGGATTTGAAAATCCTGACCAGTTATAAAACTAGATTTGAAAATCCTGACCAATTATAAAACTAGATTTGAAAATTCCGACCAGTTATAGCAAATGGATTTGAAAATCCCGACCAGTTATAAAACTGGATTTGAAAATCCTGACCATTTATGACACTAGATTTGAATATCCCGACCAGTTATAGAAACTGGATTTGAAAATCCCGACCAGTTATAAAAACTAGATTTGAAAATTCCGACCAGTTATAGAAACTGGATTTGAAAATCCTGACCAGTTATAGAAATTGGATTTTAAAATCCCGACCAATTATAGAAACTGGATTTGAAAATCCTGACCAGTTATAGAAACTGGATTTGAAAATCCCGACCAGTTATAAAAACTAGATTTGAAAATCCCGACCAGTTATAGAAACTGGATTTGAAAATCCCGACCAGTTATAGAAACTCGATTTGAAAATATCGACCAGTTATAGAAACTAGATTTGAAAATCCTAACCAGTTATAAAACTGGATTTGAAAATCCCGACCAGTTATAGAAACTGGATTTGAAAATCTCGACCAGTTATAAAAACTGGATTTGAAAATCCCAACCAGTTATAGAAACTGGATTTCAAAATCCCGACCAGTTATAGAAACTGGAGTTGAAAATCCCGACCAGTTATAACACTGAATTTGAAAATCCCGACCAGTTATAAAAATTGGATTTGAAAATCCCGACCAGTTATAGAAACTGGATTTGAAAATCCTGACCAGTTATAGAAACTGAATTTGAAAATCCCGACCAGTTATGAAAACTGGATTTGAAAATCCCGACCAGTTATAAATCTGGATTTGAAAATCCCGACGAGTTATAGAAACTGAATTTGAAAATACTGATCAGTTATAAAACTGGATTTGAAAATCCCGACCAATTATAAAACTAGATTTGAAAATCCCGACCAGTTATAGAAAATGGATTTGAAAATCCCGACCAGTTATAAAAATGGATTTAAAAATCCCGACCAGTTATAGAAACTGGATTTGAAAATCCCGACCATTTATAAAACTGGATTTAAAAATCCCGACCAGTTATAGAAACTGGATTTGAAAATCTTGACCAGTTATAAAACTAGATTTGAAAATCCCGACCAGTTATAGAAACTGGATTTAAAAATCCCGACCAGTTATGACACTAGATTTGAAAATCCCGACTAGTTATAGAAACTGGATTTGAAAATCCCGACCAGTTATAGAAACTAGATTTGAAAATCCCGACCAGTTATAAAACTGTATTTGAAAATCCCGACCAGTTATAGAAACTGGATTTGAAAATCTTGACCAGTTATAAAAACTGGATTTGAAAATCCCGACCAGTTATAGAAACTGGATTTCAAAATCCCGACCAGTTATAGAAACTGGATTTGAAAATCCCGACCAGTTATAGAAACTGGATTTGAAATTCCCGACCAGTTATAACACTGAATTTGAAAATCCCGACCAGTTATAAAAACTGGATTTGAAAATCCCGACCAGTTATAAAACTGGATTTGAAAATCCCGACCAGTTATAGAAACTGGATTAGAAAATTCTGATCAGTTATAACACTGGATTTGAAAATCCCAACCAATTATAAAACTAGTTTTGAAAATCCGGACCTGTTATAGAAACTGGATTTGAAAATCCCGACCAGTTATAAATCTGGATTTGAAAATCCCAACCAGTTATAAAACTAGATTTAAAAATCCCGACCAGTTATAGAAACTGCATTTGAAAATCCTGACCAGTTATAAAACTGGATTTGAAAATCCCGACCAGTTATAGAAATTGGATTTAAAAATCCCGACCAGTTATGACACTAGATTTGGAAATCACGACCAGTTATAGAAACTGGATTTGAAAATCCCGACCAGTAATAGAAACTGGATTTGAAAATCCCGACCAGTTGTAAAAACTGAATTTTGAAAATCCCGACCAGTTACAAAAACTGGATTTGAAAATCCCGACCAGTTATAAAAACTAGATTTGAAAATCCCGACCAGTTATAGAAACTGGATTTGAAAATCCCGACTAGTTATAGAAACTGGATTTGAAAATCCCGACCAGTTATAGAAACTAGATTTGAAAATCCCGACCAGTTATAAAACTGGATTTGAAAATCCCGACCAGTTATAGAAACTGGATTTGAAAATCTTGACCAGTTATAAAAACTGGATTTGAAAATCCCGACCAGTTATAGAAACTGGATTTCAAAATCCCGACCAGTTATAGAAACTGGATTTGAAAATCCCGACCAGTTATAGAAACTGGATTTGAAATTCCCGACCAGTTATAACACTGAATTTGAAAATCCCGACCAGTTATAAAAACTGGATTTGAAAATCCCGACCAGTTATATAAACTGGATTTGAAAATCCTGACGAGTTATAGAAACTGAATTTGAAAATCCCGACCAGTTATAAAAACTAGATTTGAAAATCCCGACCAGTTATAAAACTGGATTTGAAAATCCCGACGAGTTATAGAAACTGAATTTGAAAATCCTGATAAGTTATAACACTGGATTTGAAAATCCCGACCAATTATAAAACTAGATTTGAAAATCCAGACCAGTTATAGAAAATGGATTTGAAAATCCCGACCAGTTATAAAGCCGGATTTGAAAATCCCGACCAGTTATAGAAACTGGATTTGAAAATCTTGACCAGTTATAAAACTGGATTTGAAAATCCCGACCAGTTATAGAAACTGGATTTAAAAATTCTGACCAGTTATGACACTAGATTTGAAAATCCCGACCTGTTATAGATACTTGATTTGAAAATCCCGAACAGTTATAAAAACTAGAGTTGAAAATCCCGACCAGTTATAGAAACTGGATTTGAAAATCCTGACCAGTTATAGAAACTGGATTTGAAAATCTCGACCAGTTATAGAAACTGGATTTGAAAATCCAGAACAGTTATAGAAACTGGATTTGAAAATCCCGACCAGTTATAGAAACTGGATTTCAAAATCCCGACCAGTTATAGAAACTGAATTTGAAAATCCCGACCAATTATAAAATTAGATTTGAAAATCCAGACCAGTTATAGAAAATGGATTTGAAAATCCCGACCAGTTATAAATCTGGATTTGAAAATCCCAACCAGTTATAAAACTAGATTTAAAAATCCCGACCAGTTATAGAAACTGCATTTGAAAATCCTGACCAGTTATAAAACTGGATTTGAAAATCCCGACCAGTTATAGAAATTGGATTTGAAAATCCCGACCAGTTATGACACTAGATTTGGAAATCACGACCAGTTATAGAAACTGGATTTGAAAATCCCGACCAGTTATAGAAACTGGATTTGAAAATCCCGACCAGTTGTAAAAACTGAATTTTGAAAATCCCGACCAGTTACAAAAACTGGATTTGAAAATCCCGACCAGTTATAAAAACTAGATTTGAAAATCCCGACCAGTTATAGAAACTGGATTTGAAAATCCCGACTAGTTATAGAAACTGGATTTGAAAATCCCGACCAGTTATAGAAACTAGATTTGAAAATCCCGACCAGTTATAGAAACTGGATTTGAAAATCTTGACCAGTTATAAAAACTGGATTTGAAAATCCCGACCAGTTATAGAAACTGGATTTCAAAATCCCGACCAGTTATAGAAACTGGATTTGAAAATCCCGACCAGTTATAGAAACTGGAATTGAAAATCCCGACCAGTTATAACACTGAATTTGAAAATCCCGACCAGTTATGAAAACTGGATTTGAAAATCCCGACCAGTTATATAAACTGGATTTGAAAATCCTGACGAGTTATAGAAACTGAATTTGAAAATCCCGACCAGTTATAAAAACTAGATTTGAAAATCCCGACCAGTTATAAAACTGGATTTGAAAATCCCGACGAGTTATAGAAACTGAATTTGAAAATCCTGATAAGTTATAACACTGGATTTGAAAATCCCGACCAATTATAAAACTAGATTTGAAAATCCAGACCAGTTATAGAAAATGGATTTGAAAATCCTGACCAGTTATAAAACTAGATTTGAAAATCCTGACCAATTATAAAACTAGATTTGAAAATTCCGACCAGTTATAGCAAATGGATTTGAAAATCCCGACCAGTTATAAAACTGGATTTGAAAATCCTGACCATTTATGACACTAGATTTGAATATCCCGACCAGTTATAGAAACTGGATTTGAAAATCCCGACCAGTTATAAAAACTAGATTTGAAAATTCCGACCAGTTATAGAAACTGGATTTGAAAATCCTGACCAGTTATAGAAATTGGATTTTAAAATCCCGACCAATTATAGAAACTGGATTTGAAAATCCTGACCAGTTATAGAAACTGGATTTGAAAATCCCGACCAGTTATAAAAACTAGATTTGAAAATCCCGACCAGTTATAGAAACTGGATTTGAAAATCCCGACCAGTTATAGAAACTGGATTTGAAAATATCGACCAGTTATAGAAACTAGATTTGAAAATCCTAACCAGTTATAAAACTGGATTTGAAAATCCCGACCAGTTATAGAAACTGGATTTGAAAATCTCGACCAGTTATAAAAACTGGATTTGAAAATCCCAACCAGTTATAGAAACTGGATTTCAAAATCCCGACCAGTTATAGAAACTGGAGTTGAAAATCCCGACCAGTTATAGAAACTGGATTTCAAAATCCCGACCAGTTCTAAAACTGGATTTAAAAATCCCGACCAGTTATAGAAACTGGATTTGAAAATCCCGACCAGTTATAAAACTGGATTTGAAAATCCCGACCAGTTATAGAAACTGGATTTGAAAATCCTGACCAGTTATAAAACTGGATTTGAAAATCCCGACCAGTTATAGAAACTGGATTTAAAAATTTCGACCAGTTATGACACTAGATTTGAAAATCCCGACCTGTTATAGATACTTGATTTGAAAATCCCGACCAGTTATAAAAACTGGAGTTGAAAATCTCGACCAGTTATAGAAACTGGATTTGAAAATCCCGACCAGTTATAAAAATTGGATTTGAAAATCCCGACCAGTTATAAAACTGGATTTGAAAATCCCGACCAGTTATCGAAACTAGATTAGAAAATTCTGATCAGTTATAACACTGGATTTGAAAATCCCAACCAATTATAAAACTAGTTTTGAAAATCCGGACCTGTTATAGAAACTGGATTTGAAAATCCCGACCAGTTATAAATCTGGATTTGAAAATCCCAACCAGTTATAAAACTAGATTTAAAAATCCCGACCAGTTATAGAAACTGCATTTGAAAATCCTGACCAGTTATAAAACTGGATTTGAAAATCCCGACCAGTTATAGAAATTGGATTTGAAAATCCCGACCAGTTATGACACTAGATTTGAAAATCACGACCAGTTATAGAAACTGGATTTGAAAATCCCGACCAGTTATAGAAACTGGATTTGAAAATCCCGACCAGTTATAGAAACTGGATTTGAAAATCCCGACCAGTTGTAAAAACTGAATTTTGAAAATCCCGACCAGTTACAAAAACTGGATTTAAAAATCCCGACCAGTTATAAAAACTAGATTTGAAAATCCCGACCAGTTATAGAAACTGGATTTGAAAATCCCGACTAGTTATAGAAACTGGATTTGAAAATCCCGACCAGTTATAGAAACTAGATTTGAAAATCCCGACCAGTTATAAAACTGGATTTGAAAATCCCGACCAGTTATAGAAACTGGATTTGAAAATCTTGACCAGTTATAAAAACTGGATTTGAAAATCCCGACCAGTTATAGAAACTGGATTTCAAAATCCCGACCAGTTATAGAAACTGGATTTGAAAATCCCGACAAGTTATAGAAACTGGATTTGAAAATCCCGACCAGTTATAACACTGAATTTGAAAATCCCGACCAGTTATAAAAACTGGATTTGAAAATCCCGACCAGTTATATAAACTGGATTTGAAAATCCTGACCAGTTTTAGAAACTGAATTTGAAAATCCCGACCAGTTATAAAAACTAGATTTGAAAATCCCGACCAGTTATAAAACTGGATTTGAAAATCCCGACGAGTTATAGAAACTGAATTTGAAAATCCAGATAAGTTATAACACTGGATTTGAAAATCCCGACCAATTATAAAACTAGATTTGAAAATCCAGACCAGTTATAGAAAATGGATTTGAAAATCCCGACCAGTTATAAAACCGGATTTGAAAATCCCGACCAGTTATAGAAACTGGATTTGAAAATCTTGACCAGTTATAAAACTGGATTTGAAAATCCCGACCAGTTATAGAAACTGGATTTAAAAATTCTGACCAGTTATGACACTAGATTTGAAAATCCCAACCTGTTATAGATACTTGATTTGAAAATCCCGAACAGTTATAAAAACTGGAGTTGAAAATCCCGACCAGTTATAGAAACTGGATTTGAAAATCCTGACCAGTTATAGAAACTGGATTTGAAAATCTCGACCAGTTATAGAAACTGGATTTGAAAATCCAGACCAGTTATAGAAACTGGATTTGAAAATCCCGACCAGTTATAAAATCTGGAATTGAAAATCCCGACCAGTTATAGAAACTGGATTTCAAAATCCCGACCAGTTATAGAAACTGAATTTGAAAATCCCGACCAGTTATAGAAACTGGATTTGAAAATCCCGACCTGTTATAACACTGAATTTGAAAATCCCGACCGGTTATAAAAACTGGATTTGAAAATCCCGACGAGTTATAGAAACTTGATTTGAAAATCCTGACCAGTTATAGAAACTGGATTTGAAAATCCCGACCAGTTATAGAAACTGGATTTGAAAATCCAGACCAGTTATAGAAACTGGATTTGAAAATCCCGACCAGTTATAAAATCTGGAATTGAAAATCCCGACCAGTTATAGAAACTGGATTTCAAAATCCCGACCAGTTATAAAACTGGATTTAAAAATCTCGACCAGTTATAGAAACTGGATTTGAAAATCCCGACTAGTTATAAAACTGGATTTGAATATCCCGACCAGTTATAGAAACTGGATTTGAAAATCCTGACCAGTTATAAAACTGGATTTGAAAATCCCGACCAGTTATAGAAACTGGATTTAAAAATTTCGACCAGTTATGACACTAGATTTGAAAATCCCGACCTGTTATAGATACTTGATTTGAAAATCCCGACCAGTTATAAAAACTGGAGTTGAAAATCCCGACCAGTTATAGAAACTGGATTTGAAAATCCCGACCAGTTATAAAAATTGGATTTGAAAATCCCGACCAGTTATAAAACTGGATTTGAAAATCCCGACCAGTTATAGAAACTGGATTAGAAAATTCTGATCAGTTATAACACTGGATTTGAAAATCCCAACCAATTATAAAACTAGTTTTGAAAATCCGGACCTGTTATAGAAACTGGATTTGAAAATCCCGACCAGTTATAAATCTGGATATGAAAATCCCAACCAGTTATAAAACTAGATTTAAAAATCCCGACCAGTTATAGAAACTGCATTTGAAAATCCTGACCAGTTATAAAACTGGATTTGAAAATCCCGACCAGTTATAGAAATTGGATTTGAAAATCCCGACCAGTTATGACACTAGATTTGGAAATCACGACCAGTTATAGAAACTGGATTTGAAAATCCCGACCAGTTATAGAAACTGGATTTGAAAATCCCGACCAGTTGTAAAAACTGAATTTTGAAAATCCCGACCAGTTACAAAAACTGGATTTGAAAATCCCGACCAGTTATAAAAACTAGATTTGAAATTCCCGACCAGTTATAGAAACTGGATTTGAAAATCCCGACTAGTTATAGAAACTGGATTTGAAAATCCCGACCAGTTATAGAAACTAGATTTGAAAATCCCGACCAGTTATAAAACTGGATTTGAAAATCCCGACCAGTTATAGAAACTGGATTTGAAAATCTTGACCAGTTATAAAAACTGGATTTGAAAATCCCGACCAGTTATAGAAACTGGATTTCAAAATCCCGACCAGTTATAGAAACTGGATTTGAAAATCCCGACCAGTTATAGAAACTGGATTTGAAAATCCCGACCAGTTATAACACTGAATTTGAAAATCCCGACCAGTTATAAAAACTGGATTTGAAAATCCCGACCAGTTATATAAACTGGATTTGAAAATCCTGACGAGTTATAGAAACTGAATTTGAAAATCCCGACCAGTTATAAAAACAAGATTTAAAAATCCCGACCAGTTATAAAACTGGATTTGAAAATCCCGACGAGTTATAGAAACTAAATTTGAAAATCCTGATAAGTTATAACACTGGATTTGAAAATCCAGACCAGTTATAGAAAATGGATTTGAAAATCCTGACCAGTTATAAAACTAGATTTGAAAATCCCGACCAATTATAAAACTAGATTTGAAAATTCCGACCAGTTATAGCAAATGGATTTGAAAATCCCGACCAGTTATAGAAACTGGATTTGAAAATCCTGACCAGTTATGACACTAGATTTGAATATCCCGACCAGTTATAGAAACTGGATTTGAAAATCCCGACCAGTTATAAAACTGGATTTGAAAATCCCGACCAGTTATAGAAACTGGATTTAAAAATTTCGACCAGTTATGACACTAGATTTGAAAATCCCGACCTGTTATAGATACTTGATTTGAAAATCCCGACCAGTTATAAAAACTGGAGTTGAAAATCTCGACCAGTTATAGAAACTGGATTTGAAAATCCCGACCAGTTATAAAAATTGGATTTGAAAATCCCGACCAGTTATAAAACTGGATTTGAAAATCCCGACCAGTTATCGAAACTAGATTAGAAAATTCTGATCAGTTATAACACTGGATTTGAAAATCCCAACCAATTATAAAACTAGTTTTGAAAATCCGGACCTGTTATAGAAACTGGATTTGAAAATCCCGACCAGTTATAAATCTGGATTTGAAAATCCCAACCAGTTATAAAACTAGATTTAAAAATCCCGACCAGTTATAGAAACTGCATTTGAAAATCCTGACCAGTTATAAAACTGGATTTGAAAATCCCGACCAGTTATAGAAATTGGATTTGAAAATCCCGACCAGTTATGACACTAGATTTGGAAATCACGACCAGTTATAGAAACTGGATTTGAAAATCCCGACCAGTTATAGAAACTGGATTTGAAAATCCCGACCAGTTATAGAAACTGGATTTGAAAATCCCGACCAGTTGTAAAAACTGAATTTTGAAAATCCCGACCAGTTACAAAAACTGGATTTAAAAATCCCGACCAGTTATAAAAACTAGATTTGAAAATCCCGACCAGTTATAGAAACTGGATTTGAAAATCCCGACTAGTTATAGAAACTGGATTTGAAAATCCCGACCAGTTATAGAAACTAGATTTGAAAATCCCGACCAGTTATAAAACTGGATTTGAAAATCCCGACCAGTTATAGAAACTGGATTTGAAAATCTTGACCAGTTATAAAAACTGGATTTGAAAATCCCGACCAGTTATAGAAACTGGATTTCAAAATCCCGACCAGTTATAGAAACTGGATTTGAAAATCCCGACAAGTTATAGAAACTGGATTTGAAAATCCCGACCAGTTATAACACTGAATTTGAAAATCCCGACCAGTTATAAAAACTGGATTTGAAAATCCCGACCAGTTATATAAACTGGATTTGAAAATCCTGACCAGTTTTAGAAACTGAATTTGAAAATCCCGACCAGTTATAAAAACTAGATTTGAAAATCCCGACCAGTTATAAAACTGGATTTGAAAATCCCGACGAGTTATAGAAACTGAATTTGAAAATCCAGATAAGTTATAACACTGGATTTGAAAATCCCGACCAATTATAAAACTAGATTTGAAAATCCAGACCAGTTATAGAAAATGGATTTGAAAATCCCGACCAGTTATAAAACCGGATTTGAAAATCCCGACCAGTTATAGAAACTGGATTTGAAAATCTTGACCAGTTATAAAACTGGATTTGAAAATCCCGACCAGTTATAGAAACTGGATTTAAAAATTCTGACCAGTTATGACACTAGATTTGAAAATCCCAACCTGTTATAGATACTTGATTTGAAAATCCCGAACAGTTATAAAAACTGGAGTTGAAAATCCCGACCAGTTATAGAAACTGGATTTGAAAATCCTGACCAGTTATAGAAACTGGATTTGAAAATCTCGACCAGTTATAGAAACTGGATTTGAAAATCCAGACCAGTTATAGAAACTGGATTTGAAAATCCCGACCAGTTATAAAATCTGGAATTGAAAATCCCGACCAGTTATAGAAACTGGATTTCAAAATCCCGACCAGTTATAGAAACTGAATTTGAAAATCCCGACCAGTTATAGAAACTGGATTTGAAAATCCCGACCAGTTATAACACTGAATTTGAAAATCCCGACCGGTTATAAAAACTGGATTTGAAAATCCCGACGAGTTATAGAAACTTGATTTGAAAATCCTGACCAGTTATAGAAACTGGATTTGAAAATCCCGACCAGTTATAGAAACTGGATTTGAAAATCCAGACCAGTTATAGAAACTGGATTTGAAAATCCCGACCAGTTATAAAATCTGGAATTGAAAATCCCGACCAGTTATAGAAACTGGATTTCAAAATCCCGACCAGTTATAAAACTGGATTTAAAAATCTCGACCAGTTATAGAAACTGGATTTGAAAATCCCGACTAGTTATAAAACTGGATTTGAATATCCCGACCAGTTATAGAAACTGGATTTGAAAATCCTGACCAGTTATAAAACTGGATTTGAAAATCCCGACCAGTTATAGAAACTGGATTTAAAAATTTCGACCAGTTATGACACTAGATTTGAAAATCCCGACCTGTTATAGATACTTGATTTGAAAATCCCGACCAGTTATAAAAACTGGAGTTGAAAATCCCGACCAGTTATAGAAACTGGATTTGAAAATCCCGACCAGTTATAAAAATTGGATTTGAAAATCCCGACCAGTTATAAAACTGGATTTGAAAATCCCGACCAGTTATAGAAACTGGATTAGAAAATTCTGATCAGTTATAACACTGGATTTGAAAATCCCAACCAATTATAAAACTAGTTTTGAAAATCCGGACCTGTTATAGAAACTGGATTTGAAAATCCCGACCAGTTATAAATCTGGATATGAAAATCCCAACCAGTTATAAAACTAGATTTAAAAATCCCGACCAGTTATAGAAACTGCATTTGAAAATCCTGACCAGTTATAAAACTGGATTTGAAAATCCCGACCAGTTATAGAAATTGGATTTGAAAATCCCGACCAGTTATGACACTAGATTTGGAAATCACGACCAGTTATAGAAACTGGATTTGAAAATCCCGACCAGTTATAGAAACTGGATTTGAAAATCCCGACCAGTTGTAAAAACTGAATTTTGAAAATCCCGACCAGTTACAAAAACTGGATTTGAAAATCCCGACCAGTTATAAAAACTAGATTTGAAATTCCCGACCAGTTATAGAAACTGGATTTGAAAATCCCGACTAGTTATAGAAACTGGATTTGAAAATCCCGACCAGTTATAGAAACTAGATTTGAAAATCCCGACCAGTTATAAAACTGGATTTGAAAATCCCGACCAGTTATAGAAACTGGATTTGAAAATCTTGACCAGTTATAAAAACTGGATTTGAAAATCCCGACCAGTTATAGAAACTGGATTTCAAAATTCCGACCAGTTATAGAAACTGGATTTGAAAATCCCGACCAGTTATAGAAACTGGATTTGAAAATCCCGACCAGTTATAACACTGAATTTGAAAATCCCGACCAGTTATAAAAACTGGATTTGAAAATCCCGACCAGTTATATAAACTGGATTTGAAAATCCTGACGAGTTATAGAAACTGAATTTGAAAATCCCGACCAGTTATAAAAACAAGATTTGAAAATCCCGACCAGTTATAAAACTGGATTTGAAAATCCCGACGAGTTATAGAAACTAAATTTGAAAATCCTGATAAGTTATAACACTGGATTTGAAAATCCAGACCAGTTATAGAAAATGGATTTGAAAATCCTGACCAGTTATAAAACTAGATTTGAAAATCCCGACCAATTATAAAACTAGATTTGAAAATTCCGACCAGTTATAGCAAATGGATTTGAAAATCCCGACCAGTTATAAAACTGGATTTGAAAATCCTGACCAGTTATGACACTAGATTTGAATATCCCGACCAGTTATAGAAACTGGATTTGAAAATCCCGACCAGTTATAAAAACTAGATTTGAAAATTCCGACCAGTTATAGAAACTGGATTTGAAAATCCTGACCAGTTATAGAAATTGGATTTTAAAATCCCGACCAATTATAGAAACTGGATTTGAAAATCCTGACCAGTTATAGAAACTGGATTTGAAAATCCCGACCAGTTATAAAAACTAGATTTGAAAATCCCGACCCGTTATAGAAACTGGATTTGAAAATCCCGACCAGTTATAGAAACTGGATTTGAAAATATCGACCAGTTATAGAAAGTAGATTTGAAAATCCTAACCAGTTATAAAACTGGATTTGAAAATCCCGACCAGTTATAGAAACTGGATTTGAAAATCTCGACCAGTTATAAAAACTGGATTTGAAAATCCCAACCAGTTATAGAAACTGGATTTCAAAATCCCGACCAGTTATAGAAACTGGAGTTGAAAATCCCGACCAGTTATAACACTGAATTTGAAAATCCCGACCAGTTATAAAAATTGGATTTGAAAATCCCAACCAGTTATAGAAACTGAATTTGAAAATCCCGACCAGTTATGAAAACTGGATTTGAAAATCCCGACCAGTTATAAATCTGGATTTGAAAATCCCGACGAGTTATAGAAACTGAATTTGAAAATCCTGATCAGTTATAACACTGGATTTGAAAATCCCGACCAATTATAAAACTAGATTTGAAAATCCCGACCAGTTATAGAAAATGGATTTGAAAATCCCGACCAGTTATAAAAATGGATTTAAAAATCCCGACCAGTTATAGAAACTGGATTTGAAAATCCCGACCATTTATAAAACTGGATTTAAAAATCCCGACCAGTTATAGAAACTGGATTTGAAAATCTTGACCAGTTATAAAACTAGATTTGAAAATCCCGACCAGTTATAGAAACTGGATTTAAAAATCCCGACCAGTTATGACACTAGATTTGAAAATCCCGACTTGTTATAGATACCTGATTTGAAAATCACGACCCGTTATAAAAACTGGAGTTGAAAATCCCGACCAGTTATAGAAACTAGATTTGAAAATCCCAACTAGTTATAAAACTGGATTTGAAAATCCCGACCAGTTATAGAAACTGGATTTGAAAATCCCGACCAGTTATAAAAACTGGATTTGAAAATCTCAACCAGTTATAGAAACTGGATTTCAAAATCCAGACCAGTTATAGAAACTGGTGTTGAAAATCCCGACCAGTTATAACACTGAATTTGAAAATCCCGACCAGTTATAAAAACTGGATTTGAAAATCCCGACCAGTTATAGAAACTGGATTTGAAAATCCTGACCAGTTATAGAAACTGAATTTGAAAATCCCGACCAGTTATTAAAACTGGATTTGAAAATCCCGACCAGTTATAAAACTGGATTTGAAAATCCCGACGAGTTATAGAAACTGAATTTGAAAATCCTGATCAGTTATAACACTGGATTTGAAAATCCCGACCAATTATAAAACTAGATTTGAAAATCCCGACGAGTTATAGAAAATGGATTTGAAAATCCCGACAAGTTATAAAACTGGATTTGAAAATCCCGACCAGTTATAAAAATGGATTTAAAAATCCCGACCAGTTATAGAAACTGGATTTGAAAATCCCGACCAGTTATAAAACTGGATTTAAAAATCCCGACCAGTTATAGAAACTGGATTTGAAAATCCTGACCAGTTATAAAACTAGATTTGAAAATCCCGACCAGTTATAGAAACTGCATTTGAAAATCCTGACCAGTTATAAAACTGGATTTGAAAATCCCGACCAGTTATAGAAATTGGATTTGAAAATCCCGACCAGTTATGACACTAGATTTGGAAATCACGACCAGTTATAGAAACTGGATTTGAAAATCCCGACCAGTTATAAAAACTGGAGTTGAAAATCCCGACCAGTTATAGAAACTGGATTTGAAAATCCCGACCAGTTATAAAAATTGGATTTGAAAATCCCAACCAGTTATAAAACTGGATTTGAAAATCCCGACCAGTTATAGAAACTGGATTTGAAAATCTCGACCAGTTATAAAAACTGGATTTGAAAATCCCAACCAGTTATAGAAACTGGATTTCAAAATCCCGACCAGTTATAAAAACTGGAGTTGAAAATCCCGACCAGTTATAACACTGAATTTGAAAATCCCGACCAGTTATAAAAATTGGATTTGAAAATCCCGACCAGTTATAGAAACTGGATTTGAAAATCCTGACCAGTTATAGAAACTGAATTTGAAAATCCCGACCAGTTATGAAAACTGAATTTGAAAATCCCGACCAGTTATAAATCTGGATTTGAAAATCCCGACGAGTTATAGAAACTGAATTTGAAAATCCTGATCAGTTATAACACTGGATTTGAAAATCCCGACCAATTATAAAACTAGATTTGAAAATCCCGACCAGTTATAGAAAATGGATTTGAAAATCCCGACCAGTTATAAAAATGGATTTAAAAATCCCGACCAGTTATAGAAACTGGATTTGAAAATCCCGACCATTTATAAAACTGGATTTTAAAATCCCGACCAGTTATAGAAACTGGATTTGAAAATCTTGACCAGTTATAAAACTAGATTTGAAAATCCCGACCAGTTATAGAAACTGGATTTAAAAATCCCGACCAGTTATGACACTAGATTTGAAAATCCCGACTTGTTATAAATACCTGATTTGAAAATCACGACCCGTTATAAAAACTGGAGTTGAAAATCCCGACCAGTTATAGAAATTAGATTTGAAAATCCCAACTAGTTATAAAACTGGATTTGAAAATCCCGACCAGTTATAGAAACTGGATTTGAAAATCCCGACCAGTTATAAAAACTGGATTTGAAAATCTCAACCAGTTATAGAAACTGGATTTCAAAATCCAGACCAGTTATAGAAACTGGTGTTGAAAATCCCGACCAGTTATAACACTGAATTTGAAAATCCCGACCAGTTATAAAAACTGGATTTGAAAATCCCGACCAGTTATAGAAACTGGATTTGAAAATCCTGACCAGTTATAGAAACTGAATTTGAAAATCCCGACCAGTTATTAAAACTGGATTTGAAAATCCCGACCAGTTATAAAACTGGATTTGAAAATCCCGACGAGTTATAGAAACTGAATTTGAAAATCCTGATCAGTTATAACACTGGATTTGAAAATCCCGACCAATTATAAAACTAGATTTGAAAATCCCGACGAGTTATAGAAAATGGATTTGAAAATCCCGACAAGTTATAAAACTGGATTTGAAAATCCCGACCAGTTATAAAAATGGATTTAAAAATCCCGACCAGTTATAGAAACTGGATTTGAAAATCCCGACCAGTTATAAAACTAGATTTAAAAATCCCGACCAGTTATAGAAACTGGATTTGAAAATCCTGACCAGTTATAAAACTAGATTTGAAAATCCTGACCAGTTATAGAAACTGCATTTGAAAATCCTGACCAGTTATAAAACTGGATTTGAAAATCCCGACCAGTTATAGAAATTGGATTTGAAAATCCCGACCAGTTATGACACTAGATTTGGAAATCACGACCAGTTATAGAAACTGGATTTGAAAATCCCGACCAGTTATAAAAACTGGAGTTGAAAATCCCGACCAGTTATAGAAACTGGATTTGAAAATCCCGACCAGTTATAAAAATTGGATTTGAAAATCCCGACCAGTTATAAAACTAGATTTGAAAATCCTAACCAGTTATAAAACTGGATTTGAAAATCCCGACCAGTTATAGAAACTGGATTTGAAAATCTCGACCAGTTATAAAAACTGGATTTGAAAATCCCAACCAGTTATAGAAACTGGATTTCAAAATCCCGACCAGTTATAGAAACTGGAGTTGAAAATCCCGACCAGTTATAACACTGAATTTGAAAATCCCGACCAGTTATAAAAATTGGATTTGAAAATCCCGACCAGTTATAGAAACTGGATTTGACAATCCTGACCAGTTATAGAAACTGAATTTGAAAATCCCGACCAGTTATGAAAACTGGATTTGAAAATCCCGACCAGTTATAAATCTGGATTTGAAAATCCCGACGAGTTATAGAAACTGAATTTGAAAATCCTGATCAGTTATAACACTGGATTTGAAAATCCCGACCAATTATAAAACTAGATTTGAAAATCCCGACCAGTTATAGAAAATGGATTTGAAAATCCCGACCAGTTATAAAAATGGATTTAAAAATCCCGACCAGTTATAGAAACTGGATTTGAAAATCCCGACCATTTATAAAACTGGATTTAAAAATCCCGACCAGTTATAGAAACTGGATTTGAAAATCTTGACCAGTTATAAAACTAGATTTGAAAATCCCGACCAGTTATAGAAACTGGATTTAAAAATCCCGACCAGTTATGACACTAGATTTGAAAATCCCGACTTGTTATAGATACCTGATTTGAAAATCACGACCCGTTATAAAAACTGGAGTTGAAAATCCCGACCAGTTATAGAAACTAGATTTGAAAATCCCAACTAGTTATAAAACTGGATTTGAAAATCCCGACCAGTTATAGAAACTGGATTTGAAAATCCCGACCAGTTATAAAAACTGGATTTGAAAATCTCAACCAGTTATAGAAACTGGATTTCAAAATCCAGACCAGTTATAGAAACTGGTGTTGAAAATCCCGACCAGTTATAACACTGAATTTGAAAATCCCGACCAGTTATAAAAACTGGATTTGAAAATCCCGACCAGTTATAGAAACTGGATTTGAAAATCCTGACCAGTTATAGAAACTGAATTTGAAAATCCCGACCAGTTATTAAAACTGGATTTGAAAATCCCGACCAGTTATAAAACTGGATTTGAAAATCCCGACGAGTTATAGAAACTGAATTTGAAAATCCTGATCAGTTATAACACTGGATTTGAAAATCCCGACCAATTATAAAACTAGATTTGAAAATCCCGACGAGTTATAGAAAATGGATTTGAAAATCCCGACAAGTTATAAAACTGGATTTGAAAATCCCGACCAGTTATAAAAATGGATTTAAAAATCCCGACCAGTTATAGAAACTGGATTTGAAAATCCCGACCAGTTATAAAACTGGATTTAAAAATCCCGACCAGTTATAGAAACTGGATTTGAAAATCCTGACCAGTTATAAAACTAGATTTGAAAATCCTGACCAGTTATAGAAACTGCATTTGAAAATCCTGACCAGTTATAAAACTGGATTTGAAAATCCCGACCAGTTATAGAAATTAGATTTGAAAATCCCGACCAGTTATGACACTAGATTTGGAAATCACGACCAGTTATAGAAACTGGATTTGAAAATCCCGACCAGTTATAAAAACTGGAGTTGAAAATCCCGACCAGTTATAGAAACTGGATTTGAAAATCCCGACCAGTTATAAAAATTGGATTTGAAAATCCCGACCAGTTATAAAACTAGATTTGAAAATCCTAACCAGTTATAAAACTGGATTTGAAAATCCCGACCAGTTATAGAAACTGGATTTGAAAATCTCGACCAGTTATAAAAACTGGATTTGAAAATCCCAACCAGTTATAGAAACTGGATTTCAAAATCCCGACCAGTTATAGAAACTGGAGTTGAAAATCCCGACCAGTTATAACACTGAATTTGAAAATCCCGACCAGTTATAAAAATTGGATTTGAAAATCCCGACCAGTTATAGAAACTGGATTTGACAATCCTGACCAGTTATAGAAACTGAATTTGAAAATCCCGACCAGTTATGAAAACTGGATTTGAAAATCCCGACCAGTTATAAATCTGGATTTGAAAATCCCGACGAGTTATAGAAACTGAATTTGAAAATCCTGATCAGTTATAACACTGGATTTGAAAATCCCGACCAATTATAAAACTAGATTTGAAAATCCCGACCAGTTATAGAAAATGGATTTGAAAATCCCGACCAGTTATAAAAATGGATTTAAAAATCCCGACCAGTTATAGAAACTGGATTTGAAAATCCCGACCATTTATAAAACTGGATTTAAAAATCCCGACCAGTTATAGAAACTGGATTTGAAAATCTTGACCAGTTATAAAACTAGATTTGAAAATCCCGACCAGTTATAGAAACTGGATTTAAAAATCCCGACCAGTTATGACACTAGATTTGAAAATCCCGACTTGTTATAGATACCTGATTTGAAAATCACGACCCGTTATAAAAACTGGAGTTGAAAATCCCGACCAGTTATAGAAACTAGATTTGAAAATCCCAACTAGTTATAAAACTGGATTTGAAAATCCCGACCAGTTATAGAAACTGGATTTGAAAATCCCGACCAGTTATAAAAACTGGATTTGAAAATCTCAACCAGTTATAGAAACTGGATTTCAAAATCCAGACCAGTTATAGAAACTGGTGTTGAAAATCCCGACCAGTTATAACACTGAATTTGAAAATCCCGACCAGTTATAAAAACTGGATTTGAAAATCCCGACCAGTTATAGAAACTGGATTTGAAAATCCTGACCAGTTATAGAAACTGAATTTGAAAATCCCGACCAGTTATTAAAACTGGATTTGAAAATCCCGACCAGTTATAAAACTGGATTTGAAAATCCCGACGAGTTATAGAAACTGAATTTGAAAATCCTGATCAGTTATAACACTGGATTTGAAAATCCCGACCAATTATAAAACTAGATTTGAAAATCCCGACGAGTTATAGAAAATGGATTTGAAAATCCCGACAAGTTATAAAACTGGATTTGAAAATCCCGACCAGTTATAAAAATGGATTTAAAAATCCCGACCAGTTATAGAAACTGGATTTGAAAATCCCGACCAGTTATAAAACTGGATTTAAAAATCCCGACCAGTTATAGAAACTGGATTTGAAAATCCTGACCAGTTATAAAACTAGATTTGAAAATCCCGACCAGTTATAGAAACTGCATTTGAAAATCCTGACCAGTTATAAAACTGGATTTGAAAATCCCGACCAGTTATAGAAATTGGATTTGAAAATCCCGACCAGTTATGACACTAGATTTGGAAATCACGACCAGTTATAGAAACTGGATTTGAAAATCCCGACCAGTTATAAAAACTGGAGTTGAAAATCCCGACCAGTTATAGAAACTGGATTTGAAAATCCCGACCAGTTATAAAAATTGGATTTGAAAATCCCAACCAGTTATAAAACTGGATTTGAAAATCCCGACCAGTTATAGAAACTGGATTTGAAAATCTCGACCAGTTATAAAAACTGGATTTGAAAATCCCAACCAGTTATAGAAACTGGATTTCAAAATCCCGACCAGTTATAAAAACTGGAGTTGAAAATCCCGACCAGTTATAACACTGAATTTGAAAATCCCGACCAGTTATAAAAATTGGATTTGAAAATCCCGACCAGTTATAGAAACTGGATTTGAAAATCCTGACCAGTTATAGAAACTGAATTTGAAAATCCCGACCAGTTATGAAAACTGAATTTGAAAATCCCGACCAGTTATAAATCTGGATTTGAAAATCCCGACGAGTTATAGAAACTGAATTTGAAAATCCTGATCAGTTATAACACTGGATTTGAAAATCCCGACCAATTATAAAACTAGATTTGAAAATCCCGACCAGTTATAGAAAATGGATTTGAAAATCCCGACCAGTTATAAAAATGGATTTAAAAATCCCGACCAGTTATAGAAACTGGATTTGAAAATCCCGACCATTTATAAAACTGGATTTTAAAATCCCGACCAGTTATAGAAACTGGATTTGAAAATCTTGACCAGTTATAAAACTAGATTTGAAAATCCCGACCAGTTATAGAAACTGGATTTAAAAATCCCGACCAGTTATGACACTAGATTTGAAAATCCCGACTTGTTATAAATACCTGATTTGAAAATCACGACCCGTTATAAAAACTGGAGTTGAAAATCCCGACCAGTTATAGAAATTAGATTTGAAAATCCCAACTAGTTATAAAACTGGATTTGAAAATCCCGACCAGTTATAGAAACTGGATTTGAAAATCCCGACCAGTTATAAAAACTGGATTTGAAAATCTCAACCAGTTATAGAAACTGGATTTCAAAATCCAGACCAGTTATAGAAACTGGTGTTGAAAATCCCGACCAGTTATAACACTGAATTTGAAAATCCCGACCAGTTATAAAAACTGGATTTGAAAATCCCGACCAGTTATAGAAACTGGATTTGAAAATCCTGACCAGTTATAGAAACTGAATTTGAAAATCCCGACCAGTTATTAAAACTGGATTTGAAAATCCCGACCAGTTATAAAACTGGATTTGAAAATCCCGACGAGTTATAGAAACTGAATTTGAAAATCCTGATCAGTTATAACACTGGATTTGAAAATCCCGACCAATTATAAAACTAGATTTGAAAATCCCGACGAGTTATAGAAAATGGATTTGAAAATCCCGACAAGTTATAAAACTGGATTTGAAAATCCCGACCAGTTATAAAAATGGATTTAAAAATCCCGACCAGTTATAGAAACTGGATTTGAAAATCCCGACCAGTTATAAAACTAGATTTAAAAATCCCGACCAGTTATAGAAACTGGATTTGAAAATCCTGACCAGTTATAAAACTAGATTTGAAAATCCTGACCAGTTATAGAAACTGCATTTGAAAATCCTGACCAGTTATAAAACTGGATTTGAAAATCCCGACCAGTTATAGAAATTGGATTTGAAAATCCCGACCAGTTATGACACTAGATTTGGAAATCACGACCAGTTATAGAAACTGGATTTGAAAATCCCGACCAGTTATAAAAACTGGAGTTGAAAATCCCGACCAGTTATAGAAACTGGATTTGAAAATCCCGACCAGTTATAAAAATTGGATTTGAAAATCCCGACCAGTTATAAAACTAGATTTGAAAATCCTAACCAGTTATAAAACTGGATTTGAAAATCCCGACCAGTTATAGAAACTGGATTTGAAAATCTCGACCAGTTATAAAAACTGGATTTGAAAATCCCAACCAGTTATAGAAACTGGATTTCAAAATCCCGACCAGTTATAGAAACTGGAGTTGAAAATCCCGACCAGTTATAACACTGAATTTGAAAATCCCGACCAGTTATAAAAATTGGATTTGAAAATCCCGACCAGTTATAGAAACTGGATTTGACAATCCTGACCAGTTATAGAAACTGAATTTGAAAATCCCGACCAGTTATGAAAACTGGATTTGAAAATCCCGACCAGTTATAAATCTGGATTTGAAAATCCCGACGAGTTATAGAAACTGAATTTGAAAATCCTGATCAGTTATAACACTGGATTTGAAAATCCCGACCAATTATAAAACTAGATTTGAAAATCCCGACCAGTTATAGAAAATGGATTTGAAAATCCCGACCAGTTATAAAAATGGATTTAAAAATCCCGACCAGTTATAGAAACTGGATTTGAAAATCCCGACCATTTATAAAACTGGATTTAAAAATCCCGACCAGTTATAGAAACTGGATTTGAAAATCTTGACCAGTTATAAAACTAGATTTGAAAATCCCGACCAGTTATAGAAACTGGATTTAAAAATCCCGACCAGTTATGACACTAGATTTGAAAATCCCGACTTGTTATAGATACCTGATTTGAAAATCACGACCCGTTATAAAAACTGGAGTTGAAAATCCCGACCAGTTATAGAAACTAGATTTGAAAATCCCAACTAGTTATAAAACTGGATTTGAAAATCCCGACCAGTTATAGAAACTGGATTTGAAAATCCCGACCAGTTATAAAAACTGGATTTGAAAATCTCAACCAGTTATAGAAACTGGATTTCAAAATCCAGACCAGTTATAGAAACTGGTGTTGAAAATCCCGACCAGTTATAACACTGAATTTGAAAATCCCGACCAGTTATAAAAACTGGATTTGAAAATCCCGACCAGTTATAGAAACTGGATTTGAAAATCCTGACCAGTTATAGAAACTGAATTTGAAAATCCCGACCAGTTATTAAAACTGGATTTGAAAATCCCGACCAGTTATAAAACTGGATTTGAAAATCCCGACGAGTTATAGAAACTGAATTTGAAAATCCTGATCAGTTATAACACTGGATTTGAAAATCCCGACCAATTATAAAACTAGATTTGAAAATCCCGACGAGTTATAGAAAATGGATTTGAAAATCCCGACAAGTTATAAAACTGGATTTGAAAATCCCGACCAGTTATAAAAATGGATTTAAAAATCCCGACCAGTTATAGAAACTGGATTTGAAAATCCCGACCAGTTATAAAACTGGATTTAAAAATCCCGACCAGTTATAGAAACTGGATTTGAAAATCCTGACCAGTTATAAAACTAGATTTGAAAATCCTGACCAGTTATAGAAACTGCATTTGAAAATCCTGACCAGTTATAAAACTGGATTTGAAAATCCCGACCAGTTATAGAAATTAGATTTGAAAATCCCGACCAGTTATGACACTAGATTTGGAAATCACGACCAGTTATAGAAACTGGATTTGAAAATCCCGACCAGTTATAAAAACTGGAGTTGAAAATCCCGACCAGTTATAGAAACTGGATTTGAAAATCCCGACCAGTTATAAAAATTGGATTTGAAAATCCCGACCAGTTATAAAACTAGATTTGAAAATCCTAACCAGTTATAAAACTGGATTTGAAAATCCCGACCAGTTATAGAAACTGGATTTGAAAATCTCGACCAGTTATAAAAACTGGATTTGAAAATCCCAACCAGTTATAGAAACTGGATTTCAAAATCCCGACCAGTTATAGAAACTGGAGTTGAAAATCCCGACCAGTTATAACACTGAATTTGAAAATCCCGACCAGTTATAAAAATTGGATTTGAAAATCCCGACCAGTTATAGAAACTGGATTTGACAATCCTGACCAGTTATAGAAACTGAATTTGAAAATCCCGACCAGTTATGAAAACTGGATTTGAAAATCCCGACCAGTTATAAATCTGGATTTGAAAATCCCGACGAGTTATAGAAACTGAATTTGAAAATCCTGATCAGTTATAACACTGGATTTGAAAATCCCGACCAATTATAAAACTAGATTTGAAAATCCCGACCAGTTATAGAAAATGGATTTGAAAATCCCGACCAGTTATAAAAATGGATTTAAAAATCCCGACCAGTTATAGAAACTGGATTTGAAAATCCCGACCATTTATAAAACTGGATTTAAAAATCCCGACCAGTTATAGAAACTGGATTTGAAAATCTTGACCAGTTATAAAACTAGATTTGAAAATCCCGACCAGTTATAGAAACTGGATTTAAAAATCCCGACCAGTTATGACACTAGATTTGAAAATCCCGACTTGTTATAGATACCTGATTTGAAAATCACGACCCGTTATAAAAACTGGAGTTGAAAATCCCGACCAGTTATAGAAACTAGATTTGAAAATCCCAACTAGTTATAAAACTGGATTTGAAAATCCCGACCAGTTATAGAAACTGGATTTGAAAATCCCGACCAGTTATAAAAACTGGATTTGAAAATCTCAACCAGTTATAGAAACTGGATTTCAAAATCCAGACCAGTTATAGAAACTGGTGTTGAAAATCCCGACCAGTTATAACACTGAATTTGAAAATCCCGACCAGTTATAAAAACTGGATTTGAAAATCCCGACCAGTTATAGAAACTGGATTTGAAAATCCTGACCAGTTATAGAAACTGAATTTGAAAATCCCGACCAGTTATTAAAACTGGATTTGAAAATCCCGACCAGTTATAAAACTGGATTTGAAAATCCCGACGAGTTATAGAAACTGAATTTGAAAATCCTGATCAGTTATAACAATGGATTTGAAAATCCCGACCAATTATAAAACTAGATTTGAAAATCCCGACGAGTTATAGAAAATGGATTTGAAAATCCCGACAAGTTATAAAACTGGATTTGAAAATCCCGACCAGTTATAAAAATGGATTTAAAAATCCCGACCAGTTATAGAAACTGGATTTGAAAATCCCGACCAGTTATAAAACTGGATTTAAAAATCCCGACCAGTTATAGAAACTGGATTTGAAAATCCTGACCAGTTATAAAACTAGATTTGAAAATCCCGACCAGTTATAGAAACTGCATTTGAAAATCCTGACCAGTTATAAAACTGGATTTGAAAATCCCGACCAGTTATAGAAATTGGATTTGAAAATCCCGACCAGTTATGACACTAGATTTGGAAATCACGACCAGTTATAGAAACTGGATTTGAAAATCCCGACCAGTTATAAAAACTGGATTTAAAAATCCCGACCAGTTATAGAAACTGGATTTGAAAATCCTGACCAGTTATAAAACTAGATTTGAAAATCCCGACCAGTTATAGAAACTGCATTTGAAAATCCTGACCAGTTATAAAAACTGGATTTGAAAATCTCGACCAGTTATAAAAACTGAATTTGAAAATCCCAACCAGTTATAGAAACTGGATTTCAAAATCCCGACCAGTTATAGAAACTGGAATTGAAAATCCCGACCAGTTATAACACTGAATTTGAAAATCCCGACCAGTTATAAAAATTGGATTTGAAAATCCCGACCAGTTATAGAAACTGGATTTGAAAATCCTGACCAGTTATAGAAACTGAATTTGAAAATCCCGACCAGTTATGAAAACTGAATTTGAAAATCCCGACCAGTTATAAATCTGGATTTGAAAATCCCGACGAGTTATAGAAACTGAATTTGAAAATCCTGATCAGTTATAACACTGGATTTGAAAATCCCGACCAATTATAAAACTAGATTTGAAAATCCCGACCAGTTATAGAAAATGGATTTGAAAATCCCGACCAGTTATAAAAATGGATTTAAAAATCCCGACCAGTTATAGAAACTGGATTTGAAAATCCCGACCATTTATAAAACTGGATTTTAAAATCCCGACCAGTTATAGAAACTGGATTTGAAAATCTTGACCAGTTATAAAACTAGATTTGAAAATCCCGACCAGTTATAGAAACTGGATTTAAAAATCCCGACCAGTTATGACACTAGATTTGAAAATCCCGACTTGTTATAGATACCTGATTTGAAAATCACGACCCGTTATAAAAACTGGAGTTGAAAATCCCGACCAGTTATAGAAACTAGATTTGAAAATCCCAACTAGTTATAAAACTGGATTTGAAAATCCCGACCAGTTATAGAAACTGGATTTGAAAATCCCGACCAGTTATAAAAACTGGATTTGAAAATCTCAACCAGTTATAGAAACTGGATTTCAAAATCCAGACCAGTTATAGAAACTGGTGTTGAAAATCCCGACCAGTTATAACACTGAATTTGAAAATCCCGACCAGTTATAAAAACTGGATTTGAAAATCCCGACCAGTTATAGAAACTGGATTTGAAAATCCTGACCAGTTATAGAAACTGAATTTGAAAATCCCGACCAGTTATTAAAACTGGATTTGAAAATCCCGACCAGTTATAAAACTGGATTTGAAAATCCCGACGAGTTATAGAAACTGAATTTGAAAATCCTGATCAGTTATAACACTGGATTTGAAAATCCCGACCAATTATAAAACTAGATTTGAAAATCCCGACGAGTTATAGAAAATGGATTTGAAAATCCCGACAAGTTATAAAACTGGATTTGAAAATCCCGACCAGTAATAAAAATGGATTTAAAAATCCCGACCAGTTATAGAAACTGGATTTGAAAATCCCGACCAGTTATAAAACTGGATTTAAAAATCCCGACCAGTTATAGAAACTGGATTTGAAAATCCTGACCAGTTATAAAACTAGATTTGAAAATCCCGACCAGTTATAGAAACTGCATTTGAAAATCCTGACCAGTTATAAAACTGGATTTGAAAATCCCGACCAGTTATAGAAATTGGATTTGAAAATCCCGACCAGTTATGACACTAGATTTGGAAATCACGACCAGTTATAGAAACTGGATTTGAAAATCCCGACCAGTTATAAAAACTGGAGTTGAAAATCCCGACCAGTTATAGAAACTGGATTTGAAAATCCCGACCAGTTATAAAAATTGGATTTGAAAATCCCGACCAGTTATAAAAATTGTATTTGAAAATCCCGACCAGTTATAAAAATTGTATTTGAAAATCCCGACCAGTTATAAAACTGGATTTGAAAATCCCGACCAGTTATAGAAACTGGATTTGAAAATCTCGACCAGTTATAAAAACTGGATTTGAAAATCCCAACCAGTTATAGAAACTGGATTTCAAAATCCCGACCAGTTATAGAAACTGGAGTTGAAAATCCCGACCAGTTATAACACTGAATTTGAAAATCCCGACCAGTTATAGAAACTGGATTTGAAAATCCTGACCAATTATAGAAACTGAATTTGAAAATCCCGACCAGTTATGAAAACTGAATTTGAAAATCCCGACCAGTTATAAATCTGGATTTGAAAATCCCGACGAGTTATAGAAACTGAATTTGAAAATCCTGATCAGTTATAACACTGGATTTGAAAATTCCGACCAATTATAAAACTAGATTTGAAAATCCCGACCAGTTATAGAAAATGGATTTGAAAATCCCGACCAGTTATAAAAATGGATTTAAAAATCCCGACCAGTTATAGAAACTGGATTTGAAAATCCCGACCATTTATAAAACTGGATTTTAAAATCCCGACCAGTTATAGAAACTGGATTTGAAAATCTTGACCAGTTATAAAACTAGATTTGAAAATCCCGACCAGTTATAGAAACTGGATTTAAAAATCCCGACCAGTTATGACACTAGATTTGAAAATCCCGACTTGTTATAGATACCTGATTTGAAAATCACGACCCGTTATAAAAACTGGAGTTGAAAATCCCGACCAGTTATAGAAACTAGATTTGAAAATCCCAACTAGTTATAAAACTGGATTTGAAAATCCCGACCAGTTATAGAAACTGGATTTGAAAATCCCGACCAGTTATAAAAACTGGATTTGAAAATCTCAACCAGTTATAGAAACTGGATTTCAAAATCCAGACCAGTTATAGAAACTGGTGTTGAAAATCCCGACCAGTTATAACACTGAATTTGAAAATCCCGACCAGTTATAAAAACTGGATTTGAAAATCCCGACCAGTTATAGAAACTGGATTTGAAAATCCTGACCAGTTATAGAAACTGAATTTGAAAATCCCGACCAGTTATTAAAACTGGATTTGAAAATCCCGACCAGTTATAAAACTGGATTTGAAAATCCCGACGAGTTATAGAAACTGAATTTGAAAATCCTGATCAGTTATAACACTGGATTTGAAAATCCCGACCAATTATAAAACTAGATTTGAAAATCCCGACGAGTTATAGAAAATGGATTTGAAAATCCCGACAAGTTATAAAACTGGATTTGAAAATCCCGACCAGTTATAAAAATGGATTTAAAAATCCCGACCAGTTATAGAAACTGGATTTGAAAATCCCGACCAGTTATAAAACTGGATTTAAAAATCCCGACCAGTTATAGAAACTGGATTTGAAAATCCTGACCAGTTATAAAACTAGATTTGAAAATCCCGACCAGTTATAGAAACTGCATTTGAAAATCCTGACCAGTTATAAAACTGGATTTGAAAATCCCGACCAGTTATAGAAATTGGATTTGAAAATCCCGACCAGTTATGACACTAGATTTGGAAATCACGACCAGTTATAGAAACTGGATTTAAAAATCCCGACCAGTTATAAAAACTGGAGTTGAAAATCCCGACCAGTTATAGAAACTGGATTTGAAAATCCCGACCAGTTATAAAAATTGGATTTGAAAATCCCGACCAGTTATAAAACTGGATTTGAAAATCCCGACCAGTTATAGAAACTGGATTTGAAAATCTCGACCAGTTATAAAAACTGGATTTGAAAATCCCAACCAGTTATAGAAACTGGATTTCAAAATCCCGACCAGTTATAGAAACTGGAGTTGAAAATCCCGACCAGTTATAACACTGAATTTGAAAATCCCGACCAGTTATAAAAATTGGATTTGAAAATCCCGACCAGTTATAGAAACTGGATTTGAAAATCCTGACCAGTTATAGAAACTGAATTTGAAAATCCCGACCAGTTATGAAAACTGAATTTGAAAATCCCGACCAGTTATAAATCTGGATTTGAAAATCCCGACGAGTTATAGAAACTGAATTTGAAAATCCTGATCAGTTATAACACTGGATTTGAAAATCCCGACCAATTATAAAACTAGATTTGAAAATCCCGACCAGTTATAGAAAATGGATTTGAAAATCCCGACCAGTTATAAAAATGGATTTAAAAATCCCGACCAGTTATAGAAACTGGATTTGAAAATCCCGACCATTTATAAAACTGGATTTTAAAATCCCGACCAGTTATAGAAACTGGATTTGAAAATCTTGACCAGTTATAAAACTAGATTTGAAAATCCCGACCAGTTATAGAAACTGGATTTAAAAATCCCGACCAGTTATGACACTAGATTTGAAAATCCCGACTTGTTATAGATACCTGATTTGAAAATCACGACCCGTTATAAAAACTGGAGTTGAAAATTCCGACCAGTTATAGAAACTAGATTTGAAAATCCCAACTAGTTATAAAACTGGATTTGAAAATCCCGACCAGTTATAGAAACTGGATTTGAAAATCCCGACCAGTTATAAAAACTGGATTTGAAAATCTCAACCAGTTATAGAAACTGGATTTCAAAATCCAGACCAGTTATAGAAACTGGTGTTGAAAATCCCGACCAGTTATAACACTGAATTTGAAAATCCCGACTAGTTATAAAAACTGGATTTGAAAATCCCGACCAGTTATAGAAACTGGATTTGAAAATCCTGACCAGTTATAGAAACTGAATTTGAAAATCCCGACCAGTTATTAAAACTGGATTTGAAAATCCCGACCAGTTATAAAACTGGATTTGAAAATCCCGACGAGTTATAGAAACTGAATTTGAAAATCCTGATCAGTTATAACACTGGATTTGAAAATCCCGACCAATTATAAAACTAGATTTGAAAATCCCGACGAGTTATAGAAAATGGATTTGAAAATCCCGACAAGTTATAAAACTGGATTTGAAAATCCCGACCAGTTATAAAAATGGATTTAAAAATCCCGACCAGTTATAGAAACTGGATTTGAAAATCCCGACCAGTTATAAAACTGGATTTAAAAATCCCGACCAGTTATAGAAACTGGATTTGAAAATCCTGACCAGTTATAAAACTAGATTTGAAAATCCCGACCAGTTATAGAAACTGCATTTGAAAATCCTGACCAGTTATAAAACTGGATTTGAAAATCCCGACCAGTTATAGAAATTGGATTTGAAAATCATGACCAGTTATGACACTAGATTTGGAAATCACGACCAGTTATAGAAACTGGATTTGAAAATCCCGACCAGTTATAAAAACTGGAGTTGAAAATCCCGACCAGTTATAGAAACTGGATTTGAAAATCCCGACCAGTTATAAAAATTGGATTTGAAAATCCCGACCAGTTATAAAACTAGATTTGAAAATCCTAACCAGTTATAAAACTGGATTTGAAAATCCCGACCAGTTATAGAAACTGGATTTGAAAATCTCGACCAGTTATAAAAACTGGATTTGAAAATCCCAACCAGTTATAGAAACTGGATTTCAAAATCCCGACCAGTTATAGAAACTGGAGTTGAAAATCCCGACCAGTTATAACACTGAATTTGAAAATCCCGACCAGTTATAAAAATTGGATTTGAAAATCCCGACCAGTTATAGAAACTGGATTTGACAATCCTGACCAGTTATAGAAACTGAATTTGAAAATCCCGACCAGTTATGAAAACTGGATTTGAAAATCCCGACCAGTTATAAATCTGGATTTGAAAATCCCGACGAGTTATAGAAACTGAATTTGAAAATCCTGATCAGTTATAACACTGGATTTGAAAATCCCGACCAATTATAAAACTAGATTTGAAAATCCCGACCAGTTATAGAAAATGGATTTGAAAATCCCGACCAGTTATAAAAATGGATTTAAAAATCCCGACAAGTTATAGAAACTGGATTTGAAAATCCCGACCATTTATAAAACTGGATTTAAAAATCCCGACCAGTTATAGAAACTGGATTTGAAAATCTTGACCAGTTATAGAAACTGGTGTTGAAAATCCCGACCAGTTATAACACTGAATTTGAAAATCCCGACTAGTTATAAAAACTGGATTTGAAAATCCCGACCAGTTATAGAAACTGGATTTGAAAATCCTGACCAGTTATAGAAACTGAATTTGAAAATCCCGACCAGTTATTAAAACTGGATTTGAAAATCCCGACCAGTTATAAAACTGGATTTGAAAATCCCGACGAGTTATAGAAACTGAATTTGAAAATCCTGATCAGTTATAACACTGGATTTGAAAATCCCGACCAATTATAAAACTAGATTTGAAAATCCCGACGAGTTATAGAAAATGGATTTGAAAATCCCGACAAGTTATAAAACTGGATTTGAAAATCCCGACCAGTTATAAAAATGGATTTAAAAATCCCGACCAGTTATAGAAACTGGATTTGAAAATCCCGACCAGTTATAAAACTGGATTTAAAAATCCCGACCAGTTATAGAAACTGGATTTGAAAATCCTGACCAGTTATAAAACTAGATTTGAAAATCCCGACCAGTTATAGAAACTGCATTTGAAAATCCTGACCAGTTATAAAACTGGATTTGAAAATCCCGACCAGTTATAGAAATTGGATTTGAAAATCATGACCAGTTATGACACTAGATTTGGAAATCACGACCAGTTATAGAAACTGGATTTGAAAATCCCGACCAGTTATAAAAACTGGAGTTGAAAATCCCGACCAGTTATAGAAACTGGATTTGAAAATCCCGACCAGTTATAAAAATTGGATTTGAAAATCCCGACCAGTTATAAAACTAGATTTGAAAATCCTAACCAGTTATAAAACTGGATTTGAAAATCCCGACCAGTTATAGAAACTGGATTTGAAAATCTCGACCAGTTATAAAAACTGGATTTGAAAATCCCAACCAGTTATAGAAACTGGATTTCAAAATCCCGACCAGTTATAGAAACTGGAGTTGAAAATCCCGACCAGTTATAACACTGAATTTGAAAATCCCGACCAGTTATAAAAATTGGATTTGAAAATCCCGACCAGTTATAGAAACTGGATTTGACAATCCTGACCAGTTATAGAAACTGAATTTGAAAATCCCGACCAGTTATGAAAACTGGATTTGAAAATCCCGACCAGTTATAAATCTGGATTTGAAAATCCCGACGAGTTATAGAAACTGAATTTGAAAATCCTGATCAGTTATAACACTGGATTTGAAAATCCCGACCAATTATAAAACTAGATTTGAAAATCCCGACCAGTTATAGAAAATGGATTTGAAAATCCCGACCAGTTATAAAAATGGATTTAAAAATCCCGACAAGTTATAGAAACTGGATTTGAAAATCCCGACCATTTATAAAACTGGATTTAAAAATCCCGACCAGTTATAGAAACTGGATTTGAAAATCTTGACCAGTTATAAAACTAGATTTGAAAATCCCGACCAGTTATAGAAACTGGATTTAAAAATCCCGACCAGTTATGACACTAGATTTGAAAATCCCGACTTGTTATAGATACCTGATTTGAAAATCACGACCCGTTATAAAAACTGGAGTTGAAAATCCCGACCAGTTATAGAAACTAGATTTGAAAATCCCAACTAGTTATAAAACTGGATTTGAAAATCCCGACCAGTTATAGAAACTGGATTTGAAAATCCCGACCAGTTATAAAAACTGGATTTGAAAATCTCAACCAGTTATAGAAACTGGATTTCAAAATCCAGACCAGTTATAGAAACTGGTGTTGAAAATCCCGACCAGTTATAACACTGAATTTGAAAATCCCGACCAGTTATAAAAACTGGATTTGAAAATCCCGACTAGTTATAGAAACTGGATTTGAAAATCCTGACCAGTTATAGAAACTGAATTTGAAAATCCCGACCAGTTATTAAAACTGGATTTGAAAATCCCGACCAGTTATAAAACTGGATTTGAAAATCCCGACGAGTTATAGAAACTGAATTTGAAAATCCTGATCAGTTATAACACTGGATTTGAAAATCCCGACCAATTATAAAACTAGATTTGAAAATCCCGACGAGTTATAGAAAATGGATTTGAAAATCCCGACAAGTTATAAAACTGGATTTGAAAATCCCGACCAGTTATAAAAATGGATTTAAAAATCCCGACCAGTTATAGAAACTGGATTTGAAAATCCCGACCAGTTATAAAACTGGATTTAAAAATCCCGACCAGTTATAGAAACTGGATTTGAAAATCCTGACCAGTTATAAAACTAGATTTGAAAATCCCGACCAGTTATAGAAACTGCATTTGAAAATCCTGACCAGTTATAAAACTGGATTTGAAAATCCCGACCAGTTATAGAAATTGGATTTGAAAATCCCGACCAGTTATGACACTAGATTTGGAAATCACGACCAGTTATAGAAACTGGATTTGAAAATCCCGACCAGTTATAAAAACTGGAGTTGAAAATCCCGACCAGTTATAGAAACTGGATTTGAAAATCCCGACCAGTTATAAAAATTGGATTTGAAAATCCCGACCAGTTATAAAACTGGATTTGAAAATCCCGACCAGTTATAGAAACTGGATTAGAAAATTCTGATCAGTTATAACACTGGATTTGAAAATCCCAACCAATTATAAAACTAGTTTTGAAAATCCGGACCTGTTATAGAAACTGGATTTGAAAATCCCGACCAGTTATAAATCTGGATTTGAAAATCCCAACCAGTTATAAAACTAGATTTAAAAATCCCGACCAGTTATAGAAACTGCATTTGAAAATCCTGACCAGTTATAAAACTGGATTTGAAAATCCCGACCAGTTATAGAAATTGGATTTGAAAATCCCGACCAGTTATGACACTAGATTTGTAAATCACGACCAGTTATAGAAACTGGATTTGAAAATCCCGACCAGTAATAGAAACTGGATTTGAAAATCCTGACCAGTTGTAAAAACTGAATTTTGAAAATCCCGACCAGTTACAAAAACTGGATTTGAAAATCCCGACCAGTTATAAAAACTAGATTTGAAAATCCCGACCAGTTATAGAAACTGGATTTGAAAATCCCGACTAGTTATAGAAACTGGATTTGAAAATCCCGACCAGTTATAGAAACTAGATTTGAAAATCCCGACCAGTTATAAAACTGGATTTGAAAATCCC